>NW_020897800.1:6413600-6437069 GCF_003984885.1 Neopelma chrysocephalum
CTGAGCTGAAATGAGCTGAGTGAGCCCCAAATCTGAGCTGAAATGAGGACAGTGAGCCCCCAAATCCCCAGAAACTGGAGCTGCTGAGGAGGAAGGTGGATGCCTGAAGAGCTGGGCTTGGAGCTGGCTCAGGTGTGACCACAGTGTATCCAGGTTAATTCCCAATTCCAGTCCCATGGCAGGGGGCGGAACGAGATGATCTTTAAGATCCCTCCCAGCTCAGAGAAGTCTGGGATTCTGGGATTGGGTGAACACTCTCAAGAGAGTTTTCACTGTAAAAAGTTAAAAAATGATATAAAAAGGATGTCAGTTTAGGGTGGCAAATGCTAGTGGAAGAATCAGTGATTTTAAAAGCACAGCTTGACCAGGAATGGCCTTTGGGGTGCTTGGGAGACCAAGGACCTCGAGTTTGTTGTCAAGGGCACTTTGTCCCACTCACAAACCCTGTTCCAGCCCTTGCCTCCCTATCCAGAGCTCAGCTCATTTACCTGGGGAAGCCAAGGGCCAAAAAAGAACTTCAGTGTCTAAAAACTTCCTCAGGAACCCAGAAAGGAACTTCCCCCTCCACCAGCAAAGCCTGAACAGGATCCCAGAGCTTCCACACTTCAAAAATACCTGGATGTATGAAATCCTGGATAAATCCCTGGGAGCAGAACCACGCTCTTGGTACACAGGGATGTTATGAACAGCAAGCACAGTGCAGAGCACAGCTCAGGGATGGCAGGATGTGGCTCCTGAGCTCTCAGTGGTGCTCTGGGAGCAGCCCCAGCCAAGTTTCTAATCTCTGTGGCAATTCCATGACTCACAAAGGGCCATGGCTGTCAAAAGGAATTAATTTCCCAGGAAAAACAAGCAGAACCACTAACAGGCCTTGTACCTCTGAGCAGAAATATCAGAGCTCTGCTCTGGTGTCGAAATCTTCCTTCTCACAAACAGCTCTGAGGGGAGGGGGGTGAGCTCTGACCCCTCAGGTTGCATTAAGCAACCAGAAATGTGGCCATGCCTTGTTTTCATGTTAAAAACCTGGAAAAAAAAGCCTGCCTGAAAAAACAGACAGGCTAAAACCCTGCCTAAAAGACAGACAGGCTTAAACTCTGCCTGAAAAAAAAGACAGGCCTAAACCCTGCCTGTGTTACCTGAATTTAACTGCTGTGATCCTTAGCAGGAATTGCATCTTTGAAGGGCTCATGGACTCAAGAACCTCGATTATAGGAGTGGGAAAAAAAATCAGGAAAATCTTTTCTCCATACCCGTGTGTCCAAGGGAAACTTCTTGGATCTTACAAGAATTTGCTATTCTGATTCCTCTCAAACTTTGTGGCAGGTTATTTATTTATCACTGGATATGGCCAGTCATAACAATAAAGTTTTACCTTTATTCTTAAAAAACTCCATCCCAGTTTAAATATTCCCTGGCTCTTGTTGGTTTGGGAATGTGCAGAGGAAGAAGCCTCACTGTCCATGATACATCTGACACTCAAATGCTGTTTTCCCTCCCGGATCCCTCTCCCTTTCTGGCCAGAGGCATCTGATAATCTTGGCACACGCTCAGGAACTTGAGTCCTCACACCAGAAACAAGTTTGCTGCCAAAAAACATTCTTCTCCTGGAGGAAGCATTGGGAATGGGAAGCACATCCCCATTTCCCACGTTACAGGGGTATCAGCACAGTCTCTATGCAACAGGCTGGAGGTGGGGATGTGCTTGGGCAAAAAATATATATGCACATGAATATTATATATGTTACAATATATCTATGTACAGATTTGCATATCCAGTTTTAAGACTCATTTATGGAATCCAAACACCATCCCAGGGGGGCTGATTTGTGGAAATGAGGCCTTTACTGCAAAAACTGATAAATCTCCAGAAGCAGCCCCGGGTTTTATTGACATCAGGCTCTGCTGGGAGGGTCAGAGCAGCACCAGTAGGATCTAAAAAGGACCACGGCAACATAAAGCAGGACTCGGGATAAATAATCCACTTAATAGTTCACTTGGGGCATTGAGAGATCTGAGCACAAACAGCATTCCCTGATCTTCAAAAAGAAAAAGGAATCTTGGCTTCTGAAAACTGTCATGTCTCACAAACACTGAAAGCCACGTTTAAATCCACTCCATCACCCATTTTTACCTTCTCTTTCTTTCACACTGACATTCATATTTAGTTGCTTGGCACTTAAATTCTTTCTTTTTAATCTTTTCAATCTTTTTATGGATTCAAAATGATTCTCTGACCTCCAGAAAAGAGTTAAAATCAGCTTTGCTGTTTCCCTGCTGTATTATTTTAAGTCCAAAGAGCCTTTAAAAAGCTTAGAATAAAGGGTTGTTTGGGTTTCCCTAATATCCTTCAGGGCATCAGTGCTACTGACCTGAATGTACAGAAGAAAAAGAAAGGGGAAAAAAAGGAGACACAGAGAAAATGGGAAAGAATGAAAGAGGGAAAAAGGAGTCAATAAAAACATACAAGGGGGGAAGGAGCTCCAGGATGCTGGACGGGCTCCACGGGCTGGGGAGACTGGGAAGGGATCATTAAACACGGGGAAAAAACCAACAAACCAAAAACAGTTGGTTGAAACACCCCCCAGTAAAAATGGGCTCATTTCATACAAAGCTCAGCTGGGCTATACACGGTACAACCATGGACCCAATCCTTCAAGTTGGTTGGGGTTTTATTCCCTAAACTCTTTGGGAATTCATCAGGATCCAGGAATTCCCACCCAGCATGGCCCAGCTTGAAAAAAACCAAACATTTTGCACGTTTGACCTCTCAGCACAAGGCCCATCCCTGCCCAGGCTTTGCTAGATATTGAATTTTCCTCCACTTCTAATGGTGCTCAAGCAAACAGCTGCTTTTTCTTGCTCTTCATCCAATGCAAAAAGAGGAATAATCATCTCAGAATTTTTCCCTGAGATACCTGAAATTATCTTGAGACATCTCAGAATTTTTCCAGCCCTGCAGGAGCACAGGGAGCAGGATTCCTGCAGGATTGGTGCTGAGCTCTGCCAGGGACCAGGATTCCTGTAGGATTGGTGCTGAGCTCTGCCAGGGACCAGGATTCCTGCAGGATTGGTGCTGAGCTCTGCCAGGGAGCAGGATTCCTGCAGGATTGGTGCTGAGCTCTGCCAAGCACCAGGATTCCTGCAGGATTGGTGCTGAGCTCTGGCAGGGACCAGGATTCCTGCAGGATTGGTGCTGAGCTCTGGCAGCCCTGGAAGCACAGTCTGTGTCTCCTGGCAGCCCTGAGCTCATTCCCCCTGTTTCCCTGCTGGACATGGATGCCTGTCCTGGCTCAATAAATTTGCACTCGATTCAGTTTTAATGAGACAGTTGCATGAACACCAAACAACTGGTTTGTTTACATCAGATTAACAAGGCTGGTACTAATTATGTCCATTTAACTTCCCATATTTTCCTTATAAAAGCACTAATTAAGACATGATGCTCTCATTGGTGTCAAATGGCTGTTCAACCCAGGCAGAATTTAAGTTTTATTTGCACCTTCTTCTTCTTCCTGATTTTTATTAAAATAAAAAACCGATCACAATCTTTTTTATCCTGGTTTTTTATCCTGGTTGTTAATCCACAGCCAGGCTCTGAGGAGCCTGTTTTGATTCCAACAGCTCTAACATAGTGAATGTAACTCAATTTGCATTTTTGCAGTTAAAATGAATTCATTCAGCACTGCCCAGAGTCTGCAGCAGGTCAGGACAGAGCCTGTTGCTGAGCCAGATCTAAATTTCAGTTCTCCTGAAGTTCAGTGGATTATTTGTGCTGGGTGTGCTGACCTGGATAAATCTGTTATTGATGTTTTAAAAAAGAAAATTAGTCATTTATAGCAGCTTGTAATACTGACAGGTCCCCTTTACTGTGTCCTTAGTCCTGCATTGTACGAGTGTCTTTACCTGTTAAACCTAAATTAAATGAGAGGATGAGGAATCTGTAAACTCCTCCATAAAGTTGGCAGAGCTGCTGGGTTATTCATTCTTCGTCCTAAAGGAGCCTGAGGAACTGGTGAGAAGGACCCCTGAAGCTTTAAAAATGCTGATTTTTTGGGGGCAGAGGGCGAAAAAAGTGAAATATTACCTCCTTCTCCCCCATTTCTTCCCTTCAGCTCTGAGAGCCCCAGTGCAAAGTGCAGCTTTATTCTGGGTTTCCCCACTGAAATCAGCTGCTCCCCAGCAAGAACTGTGTCCAGAACCTCCCCCAAACGACCCCCCCAAGGCCCCTGCAGGAAGTTTGGTCCCAGCAAGACGCTGCTTGTTAGGACAAAACAGGAAACAAAGTGAGGGGAGGGTGAGATGGGGGTGAAATGCTGTTAAACTACCAATACCCAGAATTAGGAGAAAGGACAGACTGGGACAGAGCTGAGGATTGCTGCCTGTGCCAAGAGGATGAGTGGGGACAATGTGAACACACAGACAGAAACACACTGTTCCCAAAAAAACACCAAGCAGAGATGGACAGAAGGGAATGGGAAGAGTCAACCCAGCCAGAACCTACAGGCAATGCCCAAACATTCACTTCGAAGGAACAAACAGAGCAGCTATTCCCATTTTTCCTTCTGAGCAGCACAATGAATATTTTAAAGATTCATTTCTCACCAAATATCTAAAATTCAAATGCAACCTTTATCCTGGATCTCTAAAGATCTTCCTAAACGCGAGCTGATTCCATCTATTGTGGCACTGAAAGTCAGCTAAATTGACAGTATCAGCTAGGACATATTAGCTATGGACTCAATATAACAATTTAGGCTGAGAAGTTATCATTGCAGTATTGTATCTGAGTAAAAATAGTGGAACAATTCAGAAAAAAGGAAAGTGCTCAGTAAATGTGGGGTTTGATAAGCCCACAGAACCTTACTGGATCTTTACAGGGGTTTTTACATAAATAGAAAGAATCAGGAAGACAGTTTGCATCCCAACTGGAAAAATAGCATTTTCTTACAGGACTGAACATGAATAAAACAAGGGCACAGGCTCAGCCCAATACAGGGGGGCAAATACCACTCAACAGGTACCTTCCAGCACCTCCTGAATCCAAACTTCATTGTTAAATACATTTCATGGTTGACTCAAGGCAAAACCAATATCCTTTCTTATTATTTTGACTGTTCAGAATTGAATAACATTTTCCTGCATGGTCCATTTTCTCTCCCTTGTCTCAGCCCTGGCTGCACCACCCCTGGTGGAAGCACATCCTTCCACAGGCAGTGAAAACAGTGTTTAAAAGCAGAGTCTGCCCTCAATCCCAACCCTCCTCTCCCATTCCCTGTGTTCCATTCCCATCTGAACTGCATTAGAGCCCACTGCAATATTTCATGGCTCTATTAAAATGCTGTCCCCACCACTTGTGCACATCAAACCCTCTAATTAGAAATAATAATAGAAACCCAGGGCAGGAAGTTCTTCCATCTGCTTTTCATCAGGTTCCTCAGCCCAGCCAGATCCAGGGACAATCAACCAACATGTGTTTGGAAATTCCTTAGTGGCAAAGAGCTTCACTCTGCAGATACAGTGTCCTGGATGCTCTGCACATCATATTTGGATTAAAGAAAATAAAGTTGGCCTGTTATAAGTAGGGCTTATCAAGGCCAGATCTAAAATTTCCCATTAATTCAAGATGAAATAACCCTGCAAATGTCAAGTGAGGACAACAGCTCCAAGTGAGACTTGTAGGGAAGTCTCTGATCCTTGGGAAAAGTCAATCTGGTATTTTAAACAGAGGTAAAGAGGGGAAATAACTGATGGGGATATTTAAGTGTATGAGAAACCCCCTGTGTGTTTAAGCCATGGATTAGAACACACGAAATGCATGGAATATGGGTGAGGGAAGTGCAGTATCCCATGAATATTGGATATTATTATGCCATGGATATTGGAATGGCAATGCCATTCCTGGTGAGGCTCTGGAGGATGCCCTTGGGAAGATCCACCTTCCCATTTGGCAGCAGTGCTCCTGAAGCCACCCAGGGTGCTCCAGCACCTCATTCCTGCCCCGTGTCACCTTCCTGGGCTGTGCTGGCACATGACAGCCCAGGAGCTGGAGCTCCTTCCTCCCCTCCATCCTCTCACCCTCCTGGATTTCACAAGCACTTTCCCTCCAGGCAGAGAATTTCTCGAGTCTCCAGCACCACATCCAACGAGCCTTAACCATGGGAACCTCCTCCCTGACTCCTTCTTGCTCCCACCAGCTTCTGCAGCATTCCAGGAAGAATCTCCAGACTCCTTCTCCCCCACCCAAGAGCTGTTAATTTCCAGGAGGAAAAGCATCAAAAAGGTCCTACCAGGAGTCTGTGTGCAGAGCAGGGGCAGGCCAGGATCACAGAAGGAGCTGCACCATCACTCCAGCATTCCTCACGTCTGGAAGCTCATTAGTGCTCTCCTGAGGAGCCTTTAATTGCACCCCCAGAGAGCCCCAGGGCAGCAGGGCAGCCTCAGGCTGGGCAGCATCTCTCAGCTCAGGACTTTGAACAGGACCTGGGCTCTTGGGGACAACTTTACACCAAACATCTCCCAGGCTGAGGGAGGAGGTTGTTGGAGCCAGAGGGGATCTGTGCATGTGCAGCTCCATCATCTCCCAGCAGGGCAGAGCAGACACTGCTCCCCAGCAGCGCAGAGCAGACACTGCTCCCCAGCAGCTCCAGCTCATCCACTGCCTGAGCCAGGTTTAGAAATAAACCCTTGCTTATGGTTGGATCCACTGGCCTGGCCTGTGGTTATTTTACATTTGAAGTTGCCCCTGCCTGCTCTAGGGTTGGGCCTAAAGTTGCCCTGCCTGGAAGGCAGATCCTGGATCCAGGGAATGCCCAGCTGCTGCAGCCAGGGATCCCTGTGCCACTGACTGCAGCAAATGCATCTGCACATTCCCAGGAATACACAGGCTGGAGGTGCCAGTGGCTGGGAACACCATTGCCCTGAAGTGCCAGCTCTCCAGAGCACACACAGCTCAGGACCACGACTTTCCACCACTGGACCCAAACTCCCAAGCTTTGATCTGACAAAATGCATTTATTTCCCTTAGAAAAAGTCACACTTCTGAATTGCATCTATTTGTCTTCAAATATCAAGTCAGCAATCTTCTAAGATAAGGAACACCACTGAAATAGAGAAGAGGAATGAAAAGAACACCAGTTCAACACCAACTCAACTTGACAGCTGAATAACATTTTAAGAAAGATCTGCAAATTCAAACTGCTTCTCTTGATACAAAAGATATACAGAAATATCTTTATCTATAATAATATATAGATTTAGAAATTTCAGAATTAAACAAAAGCTTCACCTCCAGTAATTTCTGCAGAGATCTCAGGCCAGCACAACTAAGTGTGATCCCTTCCAGTGCATACTGGAAGCATGGGAAGGTTGACAGTAAAATCAGATCCAAAATCTCATTCTCTATTCATTATTCCTTTCCTCAGCAGAGCTTGGGATTAACTTGCCTGTATTTCACACAGAACTGTCCAGAAGGCAGGGGGAAGGAGATGGAGCCACACAGCCAGAGCACAGCAATCAGCATTCCAAGTTCTGTTATATCCAACTTTCTCCATCAATCCTCAAACACAAAGAACCTTCCAGTACCAAGTTAATCTATCCCATCTCAGTCAGCAAAAACATTCTGTTCCTGTATGTTCTGAACAAAAAAAAACCCTGACATGCAACAGTCTCTGCACACCAGAACTGAAATCCCAGTTACAGATTGCTCAAAGTATCTTAAATTCTTTACAAGCTTAAAATCTCTCAAGTCAGGCAGGAGAGGGACGTTGATGTGAGTTTACACAACAAGGGAAAGACATTTAACAGTGGAGAGAAAATGTGGGTGACCAACACAGGGCACATGGCACTGTGGAGGGTGATCAGCACACATGAGATATTGGACATGAACAGCACAAAGACAGCTCCTGTCAGGTCCCTGCAGCCAGAAAGGAGATTTCATACCTGGTTTGGGCACCGAGTTGGTCACGGACTGAGGAACTTTGTCGTTAATGAGTTCAACACACTCACTGGGGAAAAATCCAACCTGTGGGGAAACACAAGCAGGCAGAACATTGGGTGTATGATCTGAACTGTTCAACCAGCAACTGCTAATTAAATATGTCCCCTGAACTCCCCTGGCCTGATGCCCCATGACATTATCCATCATCAAATGACCAGCATGAGAGAAATAACTTCTCAAATTAGTTATCACAGTTATTTAGTATTTATCAAAAAAAGCCAAAAGTTCTACAAACCAAATCATTAGTCCTGTAAAATATGATTTTATAAGTTTGGTTTCTCAGCTTGTACATAGGACAGAGATATTCAACTTGCAACAAGTGTCTACACCCCCTTAGATCTCGAGTGGAACTCAGAGACAGAGAGGCTTTAGCTGGGTTTGCTGGAGGTCTCTGACAGAAATTTAATGAGAGAACAAGATGTGTCAGCTCTCAGCATCACCTCAGTTATCTCTACTCAAACCTCACTGACACCTGACCTTTTTCACTGCCAAAACACAACACTCACAAGCACTTTAACATTTTATCCCCTTAGAAAACTGAAATCAAATATGGACCAATGTATTTGCATTGTGTGGTCCCATTACAGAAAAAAAGGAACTTTCTTATTTGCTAGGTCAGGAGAAGGCACTCTGAAGACACAAAGCTCTGCTGTGTCCTTGCCTCACTGCCTGACCTGCTGAGTGTGGGTAACAAGGGAAGTGTTCAAATGGAGCACATTTAAAAACTTGCTAAAGAAGTTCAGTGAGGGTTTAGTGCAATTGAATTCAATTCAATCCTAGAACTGAGAACAAGTTTAATAAAATATACATGGAGTGAAATGAGTTCTGTTTGTAGGAATCCAGTGATCTGAGTGGAAATAAAATATTTAGAGGAGAGCAGGATGCAGCAAAGAAATCTCTACCACGAGCCAGGACTCCTGGTGTGCTCTTGGATCTGCTTTGGATCATGGACAGTGCAACTCTTGTGCCTCAGTTTCCCCCAGTGAAGGAGAAGGGAGAACAGTGCCACCCATCCATATCCATTACTGGCAACTGGGAAAACAGCTCCAACGCCCCCCTGCAAACTGCTGAACCCTCTGAACTAGCTGTGGATCTGCTCAGCAAACTGGAACACACAGAATATTGCAGAATTGCCCTTAGGAAACATCTGAAGATGCTTCAAAAGCCAGGCCCCACCCTGGGGAAAAAAAAATCTGCCAACCTTTGAGTGCAGCTTCTCCTGTGACAGGAGGAACCTGAGTGCCCAGGGCACAGCAAGGTCCTGGCACCGACTCACTGGAAATGGGACTTTGCAGAGTTCCTGCCCTGTCCTTTAACAAGCAGCTCATGCCCTACTCTCGAGTACAGGAACTGCTTTTTGGGAGAAAGATATGGAAATCCCAGGGTGGGATTCCTGGGGAGTCCTGTGCAGGGCCAGGAGTTGGACCCAATGATCCTGATGGTCCCTTCCAACTCTACATATTCCACCATTCTGTGATTTCTCCCTGAATCCCCTCTAAGGCAGAAATGCTGCACAATGTCTCTAAACCAGAGCGGGGTGAAAGGGTATGGGAAGGATCCTGGTGTTGGAATGGGATGTGCCTGCAGACATTCCCAGGCCACCCCTGGGTTGCTGTATCTGGGGAGCAGTGGCATTATCTCCCTTTCTCTGGTTAAGGATCCAGGCTGAGCTGTCACCAGAGAGGAGTTTTCCACTTCTCAGCATTTCTGTTTCACAGCATCTTCCTCCTTACTCCCATCCCAGGTGAAAGTCAGACCAGAGCAAAGCTTTGGAAACCTTTACCCTTGGTTTCATATTTCCAGACCTATTTCCCTGTCACATCCCACCTCCTCCCCCAGCACAGCTCCTGTGCTGTGGCACAGAACTCCAGCACCACCCCCTCCCCAGGCACCTCATCCAAGGCAGGGGCAGGATGGGACAGCTGGAAGCACCAAGTCACTGCAGGCAGCCACAGTTTGGTCCAAAGCCACAGGAACATGTGGCAAAGAGCCAGTGGATGGGCCTCGATGCTGCCAGTCATGTACCCACATCCATGAAATCCACTGGAGGCACAAGGCAGTCAGCACCAGGCCTGGCACACAGTTCCTCCTCTATTTATTCATCTTACACAACTCCCTTTTGTCTCTGAGGAAAAAAAATTCATCTCCTTCCTATGCCAAGTTGATTTTCCCCCATAAACCTCCCAGCAATTCAGTGGCAGTGTCATGTGTGGGGTGTCCTGGTAAACATTCCAGACTGGAACTATTCCAGATTCCCTAAGGGAAGCAGCAGTTAATAGTACCAGCAGATAACTGCCCTTCCCACACCCCCAAATCCAGCAGGGCAGAGTTTTAACCAAGTACAGGACAAACTGTCACCCATCACACTTCATGTTACACACTTGGAATGTGCTTGTTGGGAAGACTCTGGGAGCTCAGGAACAGCCCCTGGAACAGCAGCACTGGGCCAGCAGGTCTCCCTGCCCTCAGCTCTGGCTCCTGGGACTGGCCTGGGCATCACATTTCTGCCCAAGTGACTCTCAGAGCCCATCCCAAACCCTACACAAGGTGTGGCTGCACCCACTCCCTCAGCTGGGTGTGCCAGCTTTGCCAGGAGATGGTATCCTGGAATTATATGCCATAGTGCTGATTTTTGGGCAGTTTATAGGTAGCAATAGGACAAGAAAACCAGCATAAACAAGGCCCTTCCTCAGGCAGCTCAGGGATCCTGCTCTGCTGGGAGCTGTTGAGGAACAGGCTGAGTGGGACAGACACAGAAGCGCTGGGATTTAAACAAAATATTCAGGGCTTTAAATCACAGAATCATAAAACGGTTTTGTTGGAAGGGACCTTAAAGCTCCTCCAGTGCCACCCCCTGCCATGGGCAGGGACACCTTCCACCAGCCCAGGTTGCTCCAAGCCCCATCCAACCTGGCCTTGGACACTTCCAGGGATCCAGGGGCAGTCACAGCTTCTCTGGGCAACCTGTGCCAGGGCCTCCCCATCCTCCCAGGGAAGGATTTCTTCTGTATATCTAAGCTAAATTTCCCCTCTGTCAGTTTGAACCCATCCTCCCTCCTCCTGTCACTACAGTTCCTGGAAAACATTCCCTCTCCAGCTCCCCTGGAGCCCATTGAGACACTTGGAAGGTGCTCTGAGTTCTCCACACAACCTTTTCTTCTCCAGGCTGAACATCCCCAACTTCAATCCTGAGAGTCTCTGTTGGACATTTCCCATGCAAGAGATACATGAGACAACTTTTAAATTAGGAAAAATACACACATCCAGGGAAAGTCTCAGCCCACCACACAAACGATCATCTGGGAGGCTCCACAGCTGAAGGGATGAACTTTCTTTCCATTTCCAATGCTCTGAGAACTTTTATAATTGACCACAATGTTTGGGCCTGATGTGTAAAGAAACCTGAAGCACTGGGCCCCCAACCTTCCATTAATCATCTAAGTGTGGATGTAAATCCAACCCCAGATCCCACACTGCAATCAAAACTCATTTCCTTTGACTGTTAACATAATATTCCTCCTGTTTCTGGATGGACTATCCAATACACTGAACAGGAATTCAGAAATGAAAGACCCTGCATGGTTATGTCACTGCTCCTAGACAGCTCAGAACCCAAATCAAACATTATACCTGCTCTCAATGTAGCACTTTTGCCATGTTCACACTAATAATGACAATGGATTTTTAGGGAAAAAGAATTTTCACATGTGTTAGTGTTGACAAGCTCCCTGGTGTTACCTCACTGCTCACAGTCCAATGAATTACATTTTCTGACTTATTTATTCCAACTTATATCTCAAGATCCCCCAGAGATCATCACCGGGGTCACAACCCACAGCTTGTGCCTCATTCCCACCCAATTAAAAGATGCTTTTCCTCCCATGGAAAGTTTTCCATGATTTTGTATAAATAAATGAGTTTAGTCCAAGAGTTAATCTCAACAGATGTAGCAAGGCACCACTAGAGCTTGAGCCAGGATTAAAGGATTTGGCAACGTCCGAAAATTAATAGCCAGAGGAGTACAAATTTAGATAAATACAAGGTCATCTAAAGGTTAAAAGAATCACAACACACCTTAACCAGAGGGGGAAGGCACAGGCTGGGGGTGCAAACAGTTCTGCAATTGCTAATACAGATTTATTTTTCACTTTCATGCCAGTGGCTGCTAAAACTGGAAGTTACACGAGGCTTTAAGGGGAAAAGCCAGGAATAATTTTCCAGTATAACAATAATTTAACAGTAATAATTTTCAGCGTGTGAGGAGGGAATTTAAGTAAGTGAGAAAGCAGCAGCAATATAAATGGCAAACCAAACATTGTTTGAGATATTTTGGTTGTGGGGTTTTTTTTTGTTTTGACAAAATGTAAAGTGTGGTTTAAATTTCAGTCAAAGTTTCCTCTTCTCCTTTTAAATAATGAAAGCCAAGCAAAACTTAATAGGGTTAGGTTTTACCCTTAACTTTTTATCAGCTGTTTGGCCTTCCTGAGCAGAATCTTCACTGCTTTGTTTGCCAAGTGACTCCACAGAGAGCAGGACAAACCCCCCTCATCCCAAAGCAGCCCCTGCCAAGGTTCTGCCACTTCAGGGACAGCAGTGACAGGAGGAATGGGAGCCCTGGTTAAAGAGAGATGAACACCTTGGCCAAAAAACTCTTCCAAATTCTTTCCTTCACAAACAAATAAAATCTGTGTGGGGTGAGAGCTGCCAATGATCCATTCCTGCCTGGTGTGCAACCTGTACTTTGGGAAACCAGTGCTGGAGAGGGACTTGGGACAAGGCCTGGAGTGGCAGGACAAGGGGGAATGGCTTCCCACTGCCAGAGGGAAGGGTTAGGTGGGATATGGGGAAGAAACCCTTCCCTGGGAGGGTGGGGAGGCCCTGGCACAGGTTGCCCAGAGAAGCTGTGGCTGCCCCTGGATCCCTGGAAGTGTCCAAAGCCAGGTTGGACGGGGCTTGGAGCAACCTGGGACAGTGGGAGGGTGTCAGAACTAGACAATCCTAGGTCCCTTCCAAGCCAAGCATTCTGGATTCTGTGGAAGCAGAGCCCTGCAGCCCCACAGCCCCTCAAGCTCCTGCAATCCTGATTAAAAGCAGCCCAGTCCTCCTCCAGTTGCACACACTGGTTTTGTCACCTCACAGGTTGCTGTGGGGCAGCTCTGCCCCTCATGAAACCATTCCCAAAAACCAGAATGACTCAGAACATCCACAGGCACTTGTGCATCAAACAAGGGCCTGTCCCTGATGATTCAGCTAACACGGAGTCACTGATGGAAAAGACAAAGCAAGAAGCAAAGGCAGAGGAGAACAAAGAAGGCTGGAAGGCTGTTAATGTGGAGGTGGCTGTAATTTAGGGAACAATCTTACAAAGAAAGCAGTGACTCACACTCAGAGCATCTGAAGAGAAAAAAGGCTTGAGGAAAAATGTCTTTAAAATCATTTTGCTTTAACCAGAGAAGATGATACGAAGCCTGGTGGGTTGTTTTGCACAGGATTAAGTGTTGCAGTGCAGTCGTGAGCTCAGGCAGGGGAGAAAGGCACTGTACCATGGAAATCTATGGACAACAGGAATGGTGAGTCATTCCCAAGGGACAGCTGTGCCTGGCAGGAACACACTGACCCCCCTAGGGATCCACTGCAGCTCACACAGGCTGTCACACCTGCCTTCCACTGACCTGCCTCCAGCCCCTCCCCACAGCCCTCCTGTTCTCATCCCCTGCCCAGGACTGACTGTGCTCCTGCCCGGGCAGGCACAACCCACAGCTGCTCCAAATGCACAAAACCAGGGGAGTCCTTTCAAGTCAAGACATGATTTTTTTCCCCTGTTCAGTGAAACAGGATTTTTTATCCTCTTCTTGCTCTCCTCCTATCAAGACATGATTGATGATGGAAGCTGTGGTGGGTTTGATAAAACACTGCTCCTTCCCTAGCACAGAGCAAAAACCTGAGAAATAACATGAACAAATTGTCCAAATATTTGGTGTCAGGACTTTGTCCTTTTATCTGCCCTCAGAATCACAATTATCTGGCAGGACAGGCTTTGGTGATTTATTAGATCAATTCAAATGACTGGCTCAACAGATTGCTATCACTTTTACAGTGTTCCTAAACAGGAACAGAACTGTTTGCCTGTCATAAAGTACTTACACCAAGTACTATAACAACACTCTTTCCCTCCACACTCTTCATCCAGGGCACTTCTGCACTGCTACATCTCTAGGTCTGGTGTAGCAACACCAGATATGAATTTCCTTTCTCTGAACTCTCTTCTCACTGTTATTGAGGTCAAAGAGCTCCATTAGCTCAGGAAATGTACCTTTTATGGACACTCACAGCTTATGGGTCTTAAACATGACACAGGTTAAAACCCCTCTGTGTCTTTGTACGGAGTCAGAATCTGCATCTCTGGGGAGCTGATGGTGCTTCCTGGCCAGGAAAAGCTGGGAACTGCATTTCAGGGAAATGGCCAAACCCTGGCAGTTCCCAGGGAAGATGCCCCTGTGCAGGGGAGCTCCTGTGTGTGAAGGGATGGCTTTAATCAGCACTCACTGAGCTGCTCTGCTCCAGCAGGAGCAGGAACATGACAATGGGCTGTTCCCCCACCAGCAACTCCTTCCAACACAACTCCACTGTCTGCATTTGGGAAACACCCCGAGAGCCACAAACCCAGAGCTGCATCTGCACAGAGTGTGAGGCTCAGGGTGACCTGATCCCACTGGCACAGACTTCTGCTTGGAATTAAGGACACAAGATTATTACACACCTAATTTTCTGTTAAGCCAGAATATGGTGCTCTATTTCTGCAGCTGTTCAGGTCTGTGGTGTCAGGAGCCTGACTGTGCATGGACACAGAAATCCTTTGCAGGCAGTCTCATCAATGTGGTTTTGTGCTGGAAAGCACAGTGGGATGTGAGCTGGGAGGCACAAGGCAGTGACACACTGCAGAAGAGCTGCCTTGCTTTTTGTGTCTTTAATCACCAGTGATACTCTTCAGCCCTAGTCCCAGTTGCAGCCAGGCTGACAGCAGGCAGGGAGCTCACACTGAATAATGGAATTATCACCAACCCTGGTAATCCATCAGTGTGTGCAGTGTCCACACTCATGCCCAGATCACAAAGTAGCTTTATTTTGCTTTACTGATTCACTTGGAAGTTAAATGTGGCAAGGCCTGATCATTCCAAGCAGTACTAAAGCACTTAATTAATATTTGGGGGTTGGAACTGCTGATCTCCAAGGTCCCTTCCAACCCAAGCCATTCTATGATTCTATTTAATAGTACAGCAAATAAAGCTTTAAGGCTTCTAAAATTAGAACAAAAGTCCAGCAAAGCCATAACACAGTTCAAAACCAGAAGTTTGTTCAAGCAATATCAATGTGTTAACTCTAGAGACAAATCTAATTTCAGAGCAGGTATCACATGTCCATGCTCTTCTGATTGTACAAATGAGATGTTATCTGAACTCCCACATCTGATCCAAAGCCAACAAAAGCTCTGGCTGGGCAGGCAGCAATGGGATCATTTAACTGCCACTGCATCCAGCTGGGATTTGTAGTGTTTGGAGATCCAACTGCTCCCCGACAGCCGGGCCACAGGCTGGACCTGGCACAGAAAGATCTGCCAGGGAAAAGCTGAGGAACCTTGAGAAGACTTTCCATGCCAAAATACACAAGTGTCTGGTCAATTCTGACCCTCTCCAGAGCAAACTCATAATTCCACCCCCTCACAGACAGCAGCTGCTGGACGAAAATCCCTCTGCCTGAAAGGAGCTGAAACACGAGACATGGCAGGAGTCACACCCCCCAACCTGCAGCAGCTTTGGGGTTTGCTTTGTTAACAGAGACTTTTTTATCTTTTACATTTCCCAGTGAGAAAATCCAAGCTAGGGAATAAAACTCTTTGGAAGGACAGAGCCATTTGGACACAGAAGTTTTGGTACCTAATTCCCAGGTATGTTTAGGACCTTTTGAAAATTCAGTGTAAATCTCTCTGCTGGAAGATTTACAGAGCCCAGCAATCTTTAAACCACCCAGCAAACACAGACATGAGAGCACAGCTTGGATGGGTGGCTTGTCCAAGGCAGTGGCACTGTTTTGTCAACTGGAGTTCTCTGAATCCTCGACGTTCTGCCTGAGCTGGTTTTAGCTCCTGGAAGGAACAGGGTGATGTGAACAACAGTGTCAGCTGCCTTGGAGGGGGACAGCACAGCTTCCACAAACATCAGGCCAGCTGTCCATCACAGGGCCATGGCCAGCCCTACTTCCCATGGCAGGCAGGGAGCAAACTTCCCATGGAGTCCCTGGGTGTCTCCAGCCCATGCCCAGGGAGAAGGGAAGTGCCCTGACACCAAAGAGGACACCCTGCTCACCCCACAGTCAATCCTGTGCAGGCACAGCAGCTCCAGGAACAAACGGCTGAATTTCCCGCCTTTATTTAAGTTTTATCATCATCTCTGGTGCTTGTGCCTACCTGAAATCCATGTTTTCCTCTCCACCACGAGGTCAGCTCCTTTGGTGGCATATCAATGACAGACACGATGTCTCCCACCTGCACAAGATCGACAACATCAATCACAGCCTGCCATGAGCACAACCCCAAAAGCTACAGTCCCCAGCACAGCAAGAAACTGTAAACTGCACATCTGCCTTTGCAAAGCCAAACTGTGAGGAGGAAGAGTTACTGGATTCTCCAGCTGTTCCTAAGGAAAGGGGCCTTGAGAGCAGCAGGATCTCTGCCCAGGGGTGCAGGAGTGTTCTGATTAAACTATAGGGATGGTGTCAAACACTTTGGAAAATACTCTCAAGTAGCTGAACTAATTTTTACTCCATGCCCTATCCATGAGTGTGTGGGCACTGACATGTGTCTTCCTGTTTCCTCTCACAGCAAAAAGTCCAGAGCTGCCTTTGTAGCTCCCAAACTGCCCCAGATGTGCTGGTCTGGGTTGGGAGGGGAGCAGAGGAGAGGTGGTGTCACAGCAACAGGATGGAAATGGCCAAGGAGACCAAACAGGTTTTCTGCAGCTTTGCTCACTCCCATAAAAATGTAATCCCACAATGGTTCCAAAGGCAATCAGTGTCATCAATACTGCACTGGGCTTGGTTTGAGTGGGGGCTCTATTACAGATAATGACAAGGGGCAGAATGTAAATAAGTCCTGCAGGCAGGGAGAGCAAAATCTGGGACCAGTAATGCCCAACTTTCACCAGATGTTTGACACTGATGGGTCTCAGTGTGTTTTACAGAAAAGACAACACATCCCCAGTTTTCAGCCAGGGATAACAGAGACACAGGGAAGTGATTTCCTCAAGGGAATGGTGGACCAAGAGCAAAGCAAGTCTCCACTAAGGAAGCTGCTGTCACCACACGAGCAGAGACATTGGGTGGGTTCCTCAGTCCTGGGCAGCAAATCCCATCAGCTACTTGTGCAACTGCCCACTGAAAATTAAGAATATCCTAAACATGAAAGGGATGATTTGGGTTAGGGAACAGGACAGAGCACTGTAAAACAGCTGCTCCTGTTCCATGTCTGTCCTGCCAAGGTTTCTCTCTGCACACACTCGGGAAGCCACACGTGCCTCAGTTTCCCTGCTCACACACTATTCCTCATAACCTGGGCTGCATTCCAGCTGCATTCCAGCCTCCTGGCACAGAGCAGGATTTACAGCAGGGAGTGCCAGCTCAGTGCCCTCATCAGCACTGAGCCCCTGGCAAACAGCCTGGCTCCTGTTCTCCATGGATCCTGTGCTCCATGGATCCTGTGCTCCTGTGCTCCATGGCTCCTGTGCTCCATGGCTCCTGTGCTCCATGGCTCCTGTGCTCCATGGACCCTCACTGGGGGTGCTGTGCCCACCCGTCTCTCTGATCCGTGCAGTTCTTTGCTCTGCACTAGTAACTGCCTCCATTTGGAACATGAACAAACCCTGGCAGCACCAGACTATCACTATTATTCTTCCTTCCTGTGCTGCACACGAGAATGTGCTCACAAAACTCCTCTGGGCTCTGTTTTCCTTTACACTGATGGCAGAGCACTGTGCACACTCCAGTGACAGGACCATTGCTCAGAGCAGTCCCAGTGTGAACTGCTGCTGTTTGGGCCAAACAGGCAAGTGCCTGAGAGCCAAAAGCTTCCACAGTCTGACCCTCCAGATCTTGGATGGGGTTTGGAGCAACCCGGTCTATTGGAAGGTGTCCCTGCCCATGGCAGGGGCTTGGAAGTAAATGATCTTTAAGGTCCCTTCCAACCCAAACCATTCTGGGATTCAATGATTCATGTGGGATTTTCACACCAGTTGTAGACCATCACCCGCCCTTCAAGTGCCAAATCCTTTGCCAGTCTGGTTCTTTACTTTTCATGGCAGCAGACACTCTTAAAAATGGTTTTAGACACGGACTTGCTGAGAGGAACAGAGGTTGTGTAACCTGGGCAGTGAGTAATTAAACTTGTGTCCACACACACACATGGACAGTGCCCCTGAAGAGACACAACACAACACATGGACTCTCCAGGGGCTGCTCCTGCTCAGGGACCAGCCCAGGGGACTTGGCAGGAGCTGTTTAACCAGAAGATACTAATGCCAAGTAAAGCTATATTTTAGAGATGACTGAACATCTGCCTGTCTCCAACTCACTGCAGATCGAATATTTAACTCAATCTTCTAAGCTTCACCTCACAAAACATTCCGAAAGCGTCGGGATATATTCACGACGGGCACAAAAACACAGACACACACACACAAACACATTACACTCATCTCTGTGTGACAACAAGGAATAAAAGTGCTTTATTTACCTCAAAGGACAGTTCATCTGCTGCTTGAGCAATATATCTCTTAATAACATGGGCAGCAGCAATAGCAGGAACGTTAATGGACGATTCCTCGTGGACTAGCAGGTGGTTCCCCTTGTTATCAATCTGCAAGAGAGAGAGACTGTGAGGCAGCTGAGGACAAGGGAGGAGGGGTTTTATTGGTGCTCAGACACAGCAGAGGCTTCAAGCTGATGCAGAGAGACAGCCCAGCTCGGGGCCCCAGCAGAGAGCTGGGAGTGAGGGCACAGCACAGCCAGCACAGCTCTCAGGGGCTGCACAAGGTCGCGTGGCTCCAGCCACCGAGCAGAAAAACGCTGCCCTGTGCAGCTCTGTGCACAAGCAGGAACACCCAGCCAGGGTTTGCACCTCCCTTCAGCACCAAATCAGGTTGTTTTTCCTCAAGTACTTCAAACAGTGCTACAAAAATTCTCTACAGAGTGGAATTAATGCTCAAGAAGAGGCTCTGAGGGAGGAAATGCTGTCAAACCAAAAACTAGTGTTGCTTTCAATTTTCTCCCACCCTTTTATTTCTCTTTTTAAAGAAAACATGCCGCTCCCGCTCTTCACTGCAGGAATCCAAATTCCCAGATTTTTGTGCTTGTGTCAAATTCTGTAGGATCCTCAGTCAGTTCTGCAATAATTCTGTGTTCTGTACTACACAGGCAACAGCTTTGCTGTGATCTCCAGGTCCACTGGGTTGCTGTAGATCCCCCAGTTTCACTTCTCTCTATAACTTCCTCCCTTTGCTCAGCAGCTTTCCAAGACTTTCTCCTCCCAAAGGATCTCAGGGTGAGGAGGAGGATATCAATGGGGGAAAACTGCAGGAAAACACACTTAATCCTTATCCTAACCATTTAAAAATTAATGGCAACAGTCTAATTATAGCTGCTGCTATTCCTGGTGTGCAGGAATGGGAAGCCACACGTCTGTCCCCAGGCTGAGCAGGGTCCCAGTGTTCCTCCCTTCCCAGTGAGGGCTATTGTTCCCATGGCATTAGCCCAGAAAACTGCAGCTGCAGCTCCCCCCATGCAAACAGTGTCCCTGTGGGCACAAGGGGGGCTCTGTCAGGGCTGGCACCCACAGGGCACAGAGCACCCACAGGGCACAGATCACCCACTGGGGCACAGAGCACCCACTGGGGCTGCAGCTCCCACAGGGAGAAATCATTAAAGAAGAAAGAGGGCAGGCAAACAGCACAACAGAGACAGCTCAAATGGCTCGAGAAATGCGCCACACTTGCAGGAGTGCCTTGCCAAAAAGGAGGTAACAATGTGAGGCACTGGGAGATTGAGCCCTGCACTGGGAGTTCCCAGCAGCCCATTGCCCCAGTCTGTGCCTCACTGGAGCTGCCACCTCAGTAGTTGTGATTAGCAGCACAACAATACGGTTTGGGGTGACAAAATCCAAGAAGGAGGGGGGGAAAAACTCTATATTCTTAATATTGGACCTGATTCCATGTGTTCTCTGCCTTCTGTGGCCACCCACACCTTACACACCTGGTAATGGGGGAATAAAGCTTTCAGGATGGAATTTCAGTGGCACCAATAGGGGAGGGTTATTAATCTGGAAGAGAGCAGGTTTGTGGTGAGGAAAGGAAGAACAACCTGAGCTTTGTACTGTACCTCCATCCACGTGAGGGCAGGCCCACAGTTGATCTTGTTGCCTGCGATGGCTGAGAGCCGGGCCAGGTAAGCCATGAGCATCTGGGTGACCAGCTGGGACAGGGACAAACACACACACAGTGCTTCTGTTAGTACAGCACAGTCTGGACAGACTTCTTCACACTTGGAGAGACCATAAATTAGCCACTGCCATAGAAATAAATCCCCCTGTGCCAGGAAATGCATCTCTGCCATGTGAAGCCACACGCGGGGCTGTAACGATCACACAAAAAAGCTGGAAAGCAGCAGCTCACTGTGAAGGTAATAATGTTATTTTCATAAGATATTTAGATTTTTGTGATTTCCCTTGTCAAGATACTTCAAATCTAAAGCTTTTTTCTCCTCAGAGATTTCACACCCATGTTATGGCCACCAAACACACCTGAGAACCACCTGGTGAAACAAAACCCTTCCACCCTCCTGCAAACCCTCAAGAATGTGGCAACTCAGACTGACCCCCTGGGCAAAGAGTAATATTTCAAACAGTAGAAGAGGCGTTTAAAAATACACTTAGCAATGTCCCCTCTGTAACAGTAAACTTGTTTTTATTAAAGAGAAACTCGTGAGGTCTCTCCAAAGGCTCACAGTGACAGTGTTATAAAGCACTATTGTAGCCCAGAGTCTGTAGGACTGTTTAAAACATTGTTCTCCTCAAACATCTGCTCAAATGTGGCCAGTTTAAAATGAAAAATACGTGATGAGACACCCCACAGCTGCAGAGTTACATTTCACAGAGCAACAGAGCTGTTCAACATCTTTACAGCTCCTGTGCTTACACACAGAATGCAGATTTTTGGGCTCGTGCTCTAAATTATATTACATGAGTTGTACAAATAAAGATATAAGAGATAGGAATGCCTAAAACACAATTAAAAATAAACCCAGGAATTCATTATCCTGGATGGGGCTGCTTCTGCTGAATTTAAGAGACTAGAAACTTTAAATTTTTTCCAGACAGAGGCTGTGTGAAGCCAAAGCAATAAGAAATGTGTCTCTCTTCTGAGCAATGGGGCTGCAGGATCAGCTCCCTGTATCCAACAGCAAACACCCCAAGGAATTCCAGGGGGTACTGGTCTCAGCCCCTGTGCGTGGCTCCAAAGCAATCCCTGCTCAGCACTGAAGGAACACAGATCCTGATTTATAGTTCCTGGATAGATTATTCTTTGAGTGCTTGGATTGAATTTCCCTCATTTCCCTTTCCCTGCACTGCCTCCCCCTCCATGTGCTCTGAAGGGACACAGCCAAGATGCACCTGCTACTTTCCAGGAGATTATTTTGGCCATGAACACACCCTTCCATGACCAACAGGCAAGAAGCCGAAGGAATTCCAGCTCATCATATTCCAGGGGAAGACATTAAGTCAAGAAATGAAAACTCCTCTTATCCATGCAGGAAAACCAGCTTTTTAAAAATAATGCACTGATGCAAATGCTCTTAGAAAGCAGCTTTAGGAATATTCAGTTGAAAATGCAAGTCTAGCACTCCAAGTGGGATTGCTCCTGCAGTGCTGCAGCCTGGGACAGCAGGATTTCCTAGGAATGCTGACAAAGTTTCCAAAGACAGAACTGGGATCTAAGGTACCAACAGCTGCTTTCTTGACACTCTGAACAACCATTCAGACTTAGCAGCTTTACCAATTCGTATGAACTTGCAGGATATTTCCCTTCAGGTCACTGAAATCAGGGGTAAAAATCACTGACCTTATTCCCGGGAGTCAGTTTTCAAATCTAACCTGGGCTGCATTAAAAGGACTCTGCACTCGTAGTTGGCTACTACATGGAATCATGGAATTGCCAAGGCTGGAAAAGACCTCCAAGATCTTCAAGTCCAACCATCAACCAGCACCACCAGCACAGTCTGGGGTGAGGAGGTTCTTTTTTACTCTACCTTTAACCTCTGCCAGACAAACTGAGATAAATCACAGGATCCCTATAATCTTAACCCTAAAATCCCCTATATTTCCCAAATATCTTGGTGCAGCTTGATGCCATTAGTCGAAAATATCTCCAACCCATCTCACTGTGGGTGACTATAGGGGACTGTAGGTGACTGTGGATGACTGTAGGTGACTGTGGGTGACTGTAGGTGACTGTGGGTGACTATAGGGGAGTGGAGGTGACTGGAGGGGGCTGTGGGTGACTGTGGGTGATGATAAGTGCCTGTAGGTGACTGGAGGGGGCTGTGGGTGACTGTGGGTGATGGTAAGTGCCTGTAGGTGACTGTGGGTGACTGTGGGTGACTGTGGGTGACTGTGGGTGACTGGAGGTGACTGGAGGTGATTTTGGGTGACTGGAGGTGACTGTGAGTGACTGGAGGTGACTGTAGGTGATTTTGGGTGACTGGAGGTGACCATAGCGGACTGTAGGTGGCTGGAGGTGACCATAGGGGACTGTGGGTGGCTGGAGGTGACTGTGAGTGACTCTGGGTGACTGGAGGTGCCCTGCCAGTGCTGCAGATGTTTCCAGAGGTGTGATTTACCTCGGGGCTGTCCCTCAGGGCATCGGAGCGGGGCAGCTCTGCCAGCTGGGAGAAGCGCCGGTCGTAGATGCACAGGTGGAGGTGTTTGTCCAGCACCCTGAAATCCTCATAACTCCTCTTCACAATCCAGCTCCTCCCCTGCACAGACACAAGAGAGTCACACTTTTACAAACACATCACCAGTTTGGGTTAGAAAAGGAAAACTTGTGCAGAAGCAGCACTTTCCTCTCAAAACATCTGAAAGCCATGGAAGTGCCTGAGTAGTATTTTCATGTTTGAATTTGCAGGCAGCCACCCATGCTCAAAACATGGGAGAGTTCCTGTTTGAAGTGTTTACCCATGGCCTGGAGGTGGCCAGGCATCGATCTCCTGGTCTGGTTTTGTTTAATGGAGTGTTTCAGGGGTAGGAGAGTCAGGGAGGAGAGGAGAGGGAGAGGGAGAGGGAGAGAGAGAGGGAGGGGGAGGAGGAGGAGGAGGAGGAGGAGGAGGAGAAGGAGAAGGAGAAGGAGAAGGAGAAGGAGAAGGAGAAGGAG
>NW_020897800.1:6437079-6443998 GCF_003984885.1 Neopelma chrysocephalum
GGAGAAGGAGAAGGAGAAGGAGAAGGAGAAGGAGAAGGAGAAGGAGAGATTTCAGATGGAAGTGACCTCTCATGATCATCTAGTCCTGACCACTGAAGGACAGATCAAAGGTTAAATGACATTTTCAAGGGCATTCTCCAAATGGTTCTTAAACACTGACAGACATGATGAGATGGATCCAGGTAACGTCCACCTGTCCCACAAGGATTTTGTGGCATTTTCCTACCCAAGGTGTCTTTGCAGGAATGTAAATGACAAAGGGCTTGGATAAACAGTGTGAAATGAGATTCTGCACAGATAGAAGGATATAAACCCAGGGATCTGAAGGCAGGATTGGAGCTTGCAAAATTTCTGTCAGGTGCCCCAGGCAAGTCTTCAGCTGAATTAAAAACCAATCCATGATGAACAACACTAGCTGCAGATTTACTCCTGAGTGCATATCATGTCCCCAATTAAAACACAGCCAAGATCCAGACGGCTCCAGGGGACAGGGAAGGGCCATGGCAGCATGGAATAATCTGCTTTGGGAAGCTTTTAATATCTACTGATGACTTTTAAAAGCTTCACAGCCTGTTGTGTTCAATAAAAAATGTTGTAATAATGCAGCAGTTTACAGGTTAAAGCACTTTATGAACAGTCATTAATCACAGAATCCCAGAATGGTTTGGGTTGGAAGGGACCTTAAAGCTCATCCCTTTTCACCCCCTGCCATGGGCAGGGACACTTTCCACTAGACCAAGTTGCTCCAGGTTACACAGCCACTCAAGGGCAGGGCCAAGGATTAAAAGGGACACAGGGATGCCTGGCAAGCAGAGCAGGAAGCAGGGAATGTGTGGGGTGAGAGGGGACACAAGCTGTAGGTTGTGACCCCAGCCATGGCTGGCAGACTGTGCCAGGTGCCCTCTTCCCTGGGACACAAAAGGCATGGCCTACTCGGAATTCCCAGTCTGAATTCTGCTACATTCATTTCTTTATCAGCAAAGTTCTAAGCCTCACTTTAATATTAACACCCAAAGCCTGCAAGGCAACTGTAGATGTGAACCCTTCAACCCAGCTCTGTTCCACCCAGGAACTGCAGACAACTCCAGACTGTCACTGTGCCCACAAACTCTGCTCTCAGCTCCCAAGAAATCACCCCTATTTCACAGTCCTACAAAGAGGCACCTACACAGGACAGAAAAGCTTTGGAATTTCCATATTCTGCCATCTCACCTTTTGTCTAAAGGAGAAAAACAAAACCAGGACTGCAAAGTCTAATTATTCCCACAGAGCTGTCAGCCTTTCCCATTCCTCCATCTTCTGCAATTAAGAGGTTCTTGCTCTCTCACTGAGCTGCCAGTGTGACCTTCAGCTGAGCCAGGTTTAGTCACCAACATAAGGAACAACAGCCTGAGAAATCCCTGTGACCCTGGATCTGCTCCTGGCACTGAACTGGCCATTCCAGCACCATCTCGTACACACCCCACAAATAACAAACCATCTGTGAAATGAGCCCAAACCTGGCATTAATTCCATATTTTCAATGCTGGCCTGTAGATTTGCAGTCTCTCCATCATGAATGAAGACAGTAAGAGTTAAATGTGCAAGACAGGAACAGCTGGGGCCAGTGGTGTGACAGGATCCTGCACGGACAGCGTTCCCCTGGCTCCGGATGAACCCCATCCCAGGTACGAGGCAACAACAGCGAGGAAAAGGTGATGGATGAGAGGGACAACTTACCCCACAGCAGCAGGGGTGTCTCTGGCCCCACCAGCTCCCTGGGATGTTCCTCCTGTGCTGCACAGCTCGTGGAGAGGGGCACAGGAGGAAGGTAACCTGGACCCACCGCTCGGCACCTCCAAACTGCAGCTCGGCAGCTGCTAAGCAACAGCACAGCTATCCCTGAGCTATCCCTGAGCTATCCCTGAGCTATCCCTGAGCAATCCCTGAGCTATCCCTGAGGGAGCAGTGAGGCTCCAGGAGATGGGTGCTGTGGATGCCTAGAGGCCAAACCATGTCCCCATTCCCAGGTCAGTCACCCAAGGCCCGTGGGTGTCAGGCTCTCGTGCTGAAGGATTGCAGGATTCTCCATAGAATCACAGAATATCCTGAGTTGGAAGGACCCACAGGGATCATTAGTCCAATTCCTGGCCCTGCACAGGACACCCCAAGAACCACACCCTGTCCCTGAGAGCATTGTCCAAACCCTCCTGGAGCTCTGGCAGCCTTGGGGCCGTGCTCACTGCCCTGGGGAGCCTGGGCAGTGCCCAACCAGCCTCTGGGGGAAGAACCTTTCCCTGAGATCCAACCTAAACCTCCCCTGACACAGCTCTACTGTTCCCTTCCTTCCCTCAGAAGAGCTCAGCACCTGCCCCTCCACTTTTTGGAGCAGAGCTGCCCATCCCTCACTCCCATTCCCAGTGACGATGCACAGAACAGACCTTCACACTTCCACCCAGCACAAAGCTCCTCCACACTCTAAAGGTGAATATTTCCAATATCCCATAATTTTAAGCCTGCCATAACTAAATTCAAAAAGCACCCATGCTTTAGGTTGTATTAAGTTGTATTAAATGAAGTTTTTGCAGATTTGGCACCTGAGTTACAAATTTTGAAATTATTTACAAGGGGTGCAATTAACTGTCCAGGAAGGAATCACTGCAGCAATCCAGGAGGGAACTGGACAACATTTAGAGCTTCCCCTCAGACCTCCAGCACAAATCCCAAGCAGCAAAACCTAAGTTCTCCCAGCCAGACATGCAGAGAGGCACAGCCAGAACAGCAGGAACAACAAGAGCCATATTCCACATCCAGAACACTACAAAGGCTTCCCTACACGAGTGTAAAAATTGTATTTCTTGCTCTCATTTCCTGCAAATTCTAAAGTGCCAGGAGGGTTTGGCAAAAGGATTATTTTTTAATTTAGAGAGTTAATAAAATATTAGACACAATAAGTGCCCGTTAAGTTGGTCTCGTGTTGCCAACTCTGGTTTATAGCAAAGCTCAACATTCCTGGTGCTCCGGGCACTTCACATCCATATGGCAAAAATGCCTTCTGCACATTTTGCATGATTTCCATAAACTGTTGCTCAAATAAATTTTTGATCAGCCTCTAATTTTCCAATTCAATAATTACTGTTCATTTCTTTAACTATTAATGGTCCTGATTTACAGAAGCTTAAACCCCTCATTCCAGTGGGACATCAGAAAGAGGGGAAGGTAAGCACAAGGTGAAGTGATTTCCCAAATTCAGACCTTCAATTACAAACTTGGGTGTGACAAATTTCATTAAAATACAAAAATCAAATACCAAATGAAGATTTTAATATTATCATAAAATAGTTTCGTGATCTTTATAAGGAAAAATTGACCACTGACAAAAAAAACAAGTCTCTTTTGAACAAAATCAAGGTATTTTTGAATTTCAATTCACAGACATGTTCACAGTGAAAAGCATCATGTCAAATAAGGAATTTCTCACAAAATGGAAAATCTGGGTTCACTGCTGCTCTTGTTCCAGCTGCTCTGCTCTCCCTTACTCTGCTGGGCAGGACTGAATGTGTGAGGAAAGCCTGGCGAGATCTCAGCCCACTGCACAGAGCTCCCGGTGTTTTTCCGATTATCAAAGCAAGAAGAAATGTCACGCTCAAAAAAACATCCAGAGATTCCTGAGCTGATGATTGAATTTGCAGTGAGCTGGAGATCTGAACCCTCCATCAGCAAAACCATCACCCCGAGACTGCCGAGCTCCCCGGGCTTCATGTGGAGTGAGAGGAGATTGGGAGGGACAGGGATGCACAGCTCCAGCTCCTGGAGCAGTATTTTTAGCTCTGCTGATCAAATGGCCTCGGGAGGACGATGAGCAGCCCCAGCCAGGAGCAGTTCACACATTCCCTTCAGCTCCTCTCAGCCCTGGAGACTCGGGAAGGGCAGCACTGTCGCTCCCTGTTCCTGTCCTTCCCTGTCGCTCCCCGTTCCTGTTCTTCCCAAGCCCAACACAGCACAACTCCCGCAGCTCCGGGAGAATTTAATTACTAACAGACAGACATTACTTACTGCAAATTAAAGAGGAAGGTGTTTAAAACATCCCTTGCATTTTAATTCCCAGAGTTAAAGCCCCACCGTTGCTCCCTCCCCTCTTAAACACCTCAATTATCAGTACAAAAATCATACTATTAAGTGGGGCTCCCATAAGTCAGGGCCAGTTCCACACAGGAATATTTTTATGTGCATTTAACTGTTTCCACTTGGCACCTGGCAGAGGCAACTCTTCCTGCTGTGCACTGAACAACACTCAGGGGCACCTCCAGCACAGGAGAGGTTCTGCTGTTGGCAGTATTTGTGACACCAGCAATTCACAAAACTTACATGCTGAAATTTTGTAATAAAGATTTATAAATCTCCTCATTATGTAAAAAAACCCCATTTCCAGCTGGATCTGTCTCCATCTGAGCACACAGGTCCCCTTTCTGTCCATCAATCCCAGGGTGTCACTGAGCTCCAGCACACACAACCTTCCTGCCCCACAGTCTGTTTGCTCTGTAGCACTTCAGATTTATTTATTTGAAGACTGGGATAGACCTTTCTTTTCTGGTTCAAATGCTTATTTCCTCAGAGAGATCACATGGATGCTCTCCTGAACCTTCCTGTCCATGTGGAGATGGAGACCAGAAAATGAGATGAAAGTCTCTGGCAAAAGTCACTTCAGTTTGACCCCAGGGTAAGAAAACCCCTCGGATTAAATGGCTGGAAAAGCAGCAGCACCCACCAGGAGAGATTAACTGTGCCATGGGGGGACTCCCACAGCTGGCTGGGGCTCGGGCTCTCTGTGTTATTCCAGCCTGACCCTTCAGCCCTTTCCTATTTCAAGTCACGCTGGAAAATGGTTTGGAAATGTAGTCAAAACAGAAAAGCAGAGCTAATAAAATCCAGCCCTTGGAGTTCACCCAGGAAGTGTTTGGAGCTGGGTGACTCCATGACTTCTGGTGTGTTATTGTAACTCGAAGGAAATTATAAATCTTTCAAGTTAAACGCAGTTTGCACTAAGGCAACACAAAGCTACTTTACTTCTGAATGAAACACTAAAACTTCAGCACTGCACCTGGAAATGAGGGACCAACTAGCATAGGATAAGGAGAATATATATACAGCCAAAGCAGGAGGCAGAAGGCAGAGGGGGAAATTTAGTATATTTATGTGGTGAACCCTTATTAGCCTTATTCCACAGAATAAATTAATCTCTCAGCATTAATTATCAGTTTATTATCAAATAATTGCAATCAGCAGGAAAATAAAGATATTTTAATGGAAACCACTGCAGCTTTTCTCCCCTAAAAATGAGACTTCTTGGATTCCAATTACAGATAAGAGCACCAAACCCACCCCAGGCTGCCCAGGACCTGGGCTGAGCTCCAGCAGTGTCATCCCTGCTGGTCCTCACCCATTTTGGAAGCTCTCCCTGACCAGGTGGGGGTGGTTCTCTGGGTGAGAAGCTGCCACAAGCCATGACCTCCCAAAGCAGAGCAGCTTTGCCACAAACAAGCAGAGGGCAAACATTTGGCTCAGGCTTCGCTGGGAAGTGGTTCTGTGCAGGTACAGAGGAACAGGAGCACACCAAGAAACCCTTAAGCCCATCTTTCCTCCCTGTTTCTGACTGGCAGCCTGACATTCCCTCCTGAACTGGAACCAGGATTTCCAGGATGACACGTGAGTGAAACCCCTGCCCTCCTGACACGTTCTAATTTAAACAATTCCATATCAATCATCTCCCGAGTAAAATTACACCCTGGGAGCAGCAGGTCACACAGAGACACGGGGTGAAGGCGAGGGCACAGCGTGGGGGGCTCTGCTGCACTCCAGAAAATTAAAGGAATGACCCAACAGGAGCTCAGAGCCACAAAAGAAACCCTTCAAAGCCACACACCAACTGCTCAGGGATGGGAACTAAAATTCCACCATCCTCCAGGTGGCAAGCCAAGGAGGGAATGTATGAATGTATATATAGTTACAAATGGTTATATGGACGTTGTAGGGATTAAATACAACTCCCAGATGTGCTATAAACTACTCTGCACTTAAACACAGAGAAGAGTCGGGGTTTCATCAAAGTAAGCACTGCTGGGCTTTAGAATAAAACAAACAAACAAAACCAAACAAAAAACTCTTTGAAAATTACTTGCCTGAGGTGATTAAAACCAGCAAAAGAAAATCTCAGGATGGTTTGGGTTGGAAGGGACATTAAAGTCCATCCCAGTCCACCCCTGCCACGGGCAGGGACACCTTCCACTGTCCCACGTTGCTCCAACCTGGCCTTGGACACTTCCAGGGATGGAGCAGCCACAGCTTCTCTGGGCAACCTGGGCCAGGGCCTCCCCACCCTCCCAGGGAAGGATTTCTTCCCAATCTCCCACCTAACCCTGCCCTCTGGCAGTGGGAAGCCATTCCCCATCCTGTCCCTCCAGGCCTTTGTGAACAGTCTCTCTGCAGCTCCCTTGTATCTGACCCTGCTTCCTTCCAGCCCCCTTCATCCTCACACCCCAGAATGAAGCAACATTCCCAGTGTTTGGAAAATATCACTCACATGGTAAGAAATGTCTCTGGGCAGGGTTAGAGAGAGAGAAACATGAGTATTTCAAGGGAAAAGGTGTAGAAGCATTGATGTGAGAGATGGAGCTGAGCAGGACTCAAGGAGAGATCTCAGAAGGGTGAAGCCCTATTTCGAAAGCACAAGAAACAGAAGCAGCTCTGGAGGAGTTTTGTTAATGGAAAATCAGCTGATGTTTTGGCATCAGTTTTAAGCAGAAACACTGAAAAGTGGTGCCAAGAGCCGGGAGAGGAACACTGAAGACAGAGCATCTTCAGTGTCCAATACCCCTGGTAGGTCTTTACAAAGGTGTGCTGGTTTAAAAGTTAACCAGCAAGGCAAAATGAACTCAATTCA
>NW_020897800.1:6444008-6452978 GCF_003984885.1 Neopelma chrysocephalum
GGAGCAGCGGTGGTCTGCTGTCTTCCTCTGGGTCCCACGAGAGAGAGCCCCAAGGCTCTGAAACTCCCAGTTATATACTCTCCAGTTCAGGCGGGAGTGCTCAGTCCCTCCCTCAGAGTAGGGAATTCCATAAAAGGGCATGTGGATGCTCAGTCCCTCTTATCAGAGCAGGGAATTCCATATAAGGATATCAGAGCGGGGAATTCCATAAAAGGGTACAGGAACATCTTCCCACCTTGCAGGCCTCTACTGACAGCAGTTTTTGGGAAATGGCATGGAGGCTATAGAATACACAGTTTTGGGTTACACCCATCCAGGGATGAATTGGTCCCAGCCGTTCTAACCAGGACAAAAGGTAAACCACACCATTTGAAATAAAGAGAGTGTTTTGCACTCACAGAGGAGTTAAAAATGCACCTTTTTTATGTGTCAAAGCCTGAGCCCTTGGTGGCAAACCTGCTCTACAATCCTAAAAACATCAGTTTACAATTATGCCTGTTGCACATCCACAGCTTGGGAAGCTCAAGGCTCCCAGCCTCCATTCCTGAGATCACAAATTCCCAGCAGGGAGTTCACACTGAGCTGATTCCGAGTTGTTTCATGCTCCAGGTGTAAATCTTGCTCCAGGAGTTGGCCCCTTGGTGCTGGCTGAACTAGGTCAGTGTGTGACAGGTTACACAACTCAGAGTGACAAGAGACATCTGCTCCGTGGTTTTTAACAAACTGGGGCCCAAACCTGCTCTGGAACTCTGGGAGAGCCCCAAGGATTAAGGAGCAAGCTCAGTTCATGCTCCCCCTGAGAATTCTGCCACTGATTCCTCTAAAACACAACTTATTTTTAATTTAGCAGCCAGTTCTAACCCAGCTGGGCAAAGCACCTCTAGTTACTGAGGAAACAGTGGCACTCATCCCCTCAGTGATTTTATACCCGAACAACTCAATTACAAATTCTGTTTAGAATATCAGTTTAATGATCCAGGTGCCCTCAGTGTAACTTGCAGGACATAACTTTGGAAAACTGTTGGAATTACAACAGTTGGAATTGGTATTTTGACACTTTGCTCAGTGACAGCAAATATTTGATGCACTTTTGATTTACCACTAAAGCATCTTTAGGACAAGAGGAAACAGCCTCAAATTGTGCCAGGTTTAGGTTGGATATCAGGGAAAATTTTTTATTGGAGAGGGTTGTCCAGCCCTGGCACAGGCAGTGCTGGAGTCACCATCCCTAAAAGAGTTCAAAAGCCATGTTGGTGTGGGGCTCAGGGACATGGGTCAGTGGAGGCCTTGGCAGAGCTGGGGAATAGTTGGACTGAAGATCCTGGAGATCTTTGCCCACCCAAATGACTCTGTGACTCGGTGATTCTGTCCCTCCACGTTATTTATTTTGACGTGGTTTCTGTGCCTTGAGAGGTCCTTTTTACAAATATTCTTTACTAACCTTCTTGCCCTCCATTTCATATCCAAGGGGTGTGTTATTGGGAAGTGCAGATGCTCTTCCAAGGTCCGTGAACTTCACCTGCACTAGGGCTGAGCATCACAACTGCACACCTTGGCCCCGGTGCCTCCTCAGCCCCCTGACATCCAACAGCACTTGTTGATCAAAGCAACTCTGCAGCCTGCACAGGATGGGACAGGATGAAACTGCTTCAGATGATGTGTCCCAACAGACTCAACTTCCCCAACTGACAGTCCTGGAAATCTACTGTTAAAGATGCATGACTGGTAAACTTCTCCACAGGGAATAAACATCAAGGCAGCTGAGAAAAACAGCCCATCCACCACAATCCTGCTCTTATTCCGGATTTGCACCAAGCCCAGCTCTTGGAAGAGTTGTCAAACAAGTCAATTTTAGCTGCAGATTTACACTTGCTCAGTGCTGGGGCAGCATCCAGTGTCTCTGTAGCACAGCCCAACTGTCCCCTTCAATTTGTGGCCAGGCCCAGCCTTGTCTGCAAAGCACCAGGAGATGATGAGCAGCCCTGCCAGGACTCATTACTCACAGAAGGAAACCACAAGCACTGCCCTGTCCCCTTGGATTGCAGCAGTGACTGTCACTTTTGCTCCAGAGCTCCCAGGACACACTCTGGGGACAAGCAGAGTGAGCTCTAATTCCGGGCTCATTTTCCTCCCGAAGGCAAAGTGCCCAAAGGACACGACATGAACAAACTCCCATGGAATTGTGAGAGCTGCTGCTTAAAACCTTCCAGGGCAGCACAGCCATGTGATACTGCACTTTATTCTGAGAAATCACTCTGCCCCTTGCTCCTCACCCCTCCCCAGAGCAGGGCTGCCCTGGCCTTTCCCTTCAGCTGCAGGTTTCCATCAGGGAAAACCATGTGAAGAGCAGAGGAAGGTGCTATTTATCACCCACCATTCCCCTTCAGCTCAGCCCAACAGGAGTCTGATGAACTGGGAGGGTCTTATCTTGTGGTGCTTATTTTCAGATACCCTATTTCCACAGCAAAAAACACCCCCACATAAATCCACCAGACCATTTCCCTACTGGAATTTAAGCTGAAGCCACAACACAGAGCACAGAAAGTCCCTGTCTCTGGTGTGTCTCTGACAGCTTGAAACGCACCTACACTTGCACCTGCTGCAGGAATGTGCTTTAGCACCAACAGTTTCATGGGAGTACTTATTTCTGCAATGTCACTCTATAAATAAATTATTCAATTCAAAATCTACACAAGGCTAAAACCCTGGGTTTGCATCTCATGCATCCAGAGTCAAGAAAATAAAGAGCTGCCCCTGTGTCCTTCACAGTGCATATTTAAATAATTAAAGAGAAAAAACCCAAACCAAAACAAAGAGAGCCATGAATGGAGAAATTAAAGGCCGAAGTTTAAGTACTACAGTAATTTTTCCTCTCATTACCAGACAGATTTACACAGAGGAGCAGCGAATCTGCTCCATGGCTGGGGATGAAGAACCAGTCCCAAAAGCTGGGCAATGAAATCCCAGAGCCCCACAACATGCAGATGCTGTTCCTGGATTCCTGACACCCTCCTGTGCAGCACAGGAAACAAGAGCTAATGTCTGCATTCCCATTCCACAGCCCAGGGAGCACAAACCCACTGCAAAGGGACAAAGCAGGAGAATGGCTCAACTCCTGGAAGCCTTCCCATCTCCTGGATCCCTGTGCACACATCCTGCCTGACTGTGCACTTGGGAATAAAGGGCAGCAAAGGCAAGGAGACAAAAATCCTCTCTATCTCAAAACCACAATGGGACAAAAATCCTCTTTACCTCAAACTGCCCCGTGGTGATGTGTCTGAACAGGACAAGAGGGAAACGGCCTCAAGCTGTGCCAGGCTCAGGTTGGACATGAGGAGGAATTTCTCCCTGGCAAGGGTTGTTAAACATTGGCAGGGGCTGCCCAGGGAGGTTTGGAGTGCCCAGCCCTGGAGGTATCCAGGGAAGGCCTGGCTGTGGCACTCAGTGCTCTGGGCTGGGGGACAGGGTGGGGATGGGGCACAGGGGGGATTCCATGGGCTGGGAGGGCTTTTCCAACCTCAGCCATTCTGGGATTCTGTTTGTGAATTAGGGATCACAGAGCAAAGCCCAGGCTGAGCAGAGGGCAAGGTGAACTTGCTTTTGGAACAGAAGGACACAGCCCAGCCCAGTGTTGATCCTGCTGGGTGTGAGTGCTGCCCTATCCAACTCTGTGGGAAAACTCCAAACCCAGTCAATCACATCCTTCTCCTTAATCATTATTACCCAGGTACTGAATGAATTTACCCTTTACTATCATCACACCAGCTACAGTGTAACATGTTAATTATGCAGTTCAGATACAATTCTACACCAATTCTCTCCCTACAGATGCCAATTGACTTTCCAAAAGCCTGGAGCAGAGCCAGGTGTTTCAAAGACACCACATCTTGGATTTGGCCCCTCCTGAACTCTCTGCAGGCTGCCAGCCCCATGCATTCCTTATTAATTCACATTCCTGTTGTCACTTCAGTTTTATTTACCACCTCTGAGAGCAGAAGGCACAGGGTGTGTGACCCCAGATCCACCACTGGAGCAGAACATGGAGTGATGGATCAGCACTGCGGAAACAAGGAATTCTGCTGCTTTCTTCTGCCTAACATAAGCCAGTCCTCATAAGCTGGGAGAAGAGGTTTCAACATGTGTGAACATCTGGAAGGACAGGGCAGGAACATTCAAACCAGAAAGGCCATGGCAGCTTTTAGAAAGGTTTTGGGGACTTATAAAGAAATACCCAATATTTGTGGCCCAGAGAAGCTGTGGCTGCCCCATCCCTGGAAGTGTCCAAGGCCAGGTTGGAGCAGCCTGGGCTGGTGGAAGGTGTCCCTGCCCATGGCAGGGGGTGGGACTGGATGGGCTTTAATGTCCTTCCAACCCAAACTTTCCATGATTCTCTTCCCAAACACCCCCAAGCACGTGAGGCACTGAACTCATGGCAAATCGTGGGTGGGAGTTCCATGTCTCTCACCTGCAGGCAAGTGGTGCCAAGTGTCAGAAAAGAAGAACAGAGAACAAGCTCAGGGGAAAGGCCATGATGGTGACCAGCATCTGAATGCATTTTAAAGCAGAGCAACTCTCCTGAGCCCTGCTGAGCACTCCCAGGACTCATCCAGCAGCTACAGGGACAAAACACTTCAGGGGGAAGAATCCCAGAATCCCATGATGGTTTGGGTTGGAAGGGACCTTAAAGCTCATCTCATTCCCTCCCCTGCCATGGGCAGGGACAGCTCCCACCAGACCAGGCTGCTCCAACCCCGTCCAACGTGGCCTCGAAGAAGGGGGTGGGATGGTGGCTGCACCATGTGAACCTTTACCTGAATTTACTGCTCAATAAAAGGACACAGCAACTGCTTTCATTCACCATAATCTTTAAATAAAGGCAGAAAATCCTCTATCAAAAATGGAGAAGGAGGTTAACACACATTCTGAAAACAGATTTTGCACTGGGTAGGATCCAGCCTGGATGCTCCACACAGACATATCCCATTAACAAAGATGTGACCAGCTTTTCTCTACATATATTTTTATATGTATATTAAACACACACAGGAATATATGTGTGTTGGAATCTGTCCCTCAGAATCAACTGATTGAAGAGCTTTTCACAGGAGGAATGTTTGTAGCACTTACTGCTCTCCAGGTGCTTGAGTTTCAATCAGAAACTATTAATAAATTAAAGAGCAAGCCTTTAAGACAAAAAAACCCCTATTTTTGAATGTCTGACTCAAAAATCCTGCTGCAAGCAGTTTGTGGTTTCAGCCTGGACTATCACAGGCAGCCAGACCCAGCAAACCACACTTGGGATGTCCCTCCTCTGAGTGGTTCATTGGCCTCTGGGACAATCCCCTCCACCCTGCTCTCCCCCAAAGCACCAGGGATGGGGATTCCTGGCTGCTCTTCCTCCTGGGAGCCCGTTTTTCCTGCATGCCCTTCACTTGGAACACTGACTGCTGCAGCCAGGGAATGCTGGACGGGGATGCCCTTGGAGCTGTGCAAATCCTGCTCTCCAAACAGGAGAAATCCGGTTGGAATCTCCTGCCAGGCAGAGGGTTGGGAAATGCCTTTGTCTGGTGCATCAGAGCCCTGATTCCATCCAGCAAAGCCAGCACAGCCCAGACAGCAGGGACAAAAACCAGGAACGGGGCAGAGCACTGGGCATCCTGTGCCACAGCCAGGCCTGGCACAGCTCCCTGCCAGAGGGGATGGGAATGGGAGCACAAAGAGGAGAAATCCCTGCTTGGCCCACGAGTTCCTGCTTTGGGAACAGCCTTAGAAATCCACCTGGAGCTGAAACAGGCTTCCTTTGCAGGACACTGGCAGCATCCATGGAAAGCAGGGGCAGGGAAGGTGGACTGGGCTCCGAGCTCAGTCAGGCTGAGTTTAAGGGTCCATCAGCAGGTCTAGCACCAGGATTTTGTTACCCATCTTGCACAGTCTGACATCTCTGGCTGCCAGGGCCTGTCAGTTCTGTCTCAGCAATGTCCCTGTGAGCATGGAAATGGGAAACAAAAACCACAGGAGATGGCTGCAGGTTAAGGTCTGTCTCAGACCATGAACATCCTCACAACCAGGCCCTGCTTCTCCCCCTGCCATTCCAAATGTCACCAAAAACGAGGTCTGAGGTGCTGAAACACCACAGATCTCACTTTATGCTTTCTATTTTTCTTCCATTTGTCAGAACAAAAAAGCTTAGACTTCTTCTGTTGCAATATTTAAACACATACACAGGTAGTTCCTGTAATATCACACAAACCAACCCAAAAACATCCAAAAGGCCCATTTTCAGCCTCTCTTACAACCAAGCTGGGCTGGATTAGCCCATTCCAGCCTTTTTTGCAGGCTCTGACTTGTGCTGATTTATTCTCCACACACAAAATAACCCCTTTGAGATGTGGCACAGACCATGTAAGTTCTTTGCTTATCCCCATGGAATTTCCCAAGGATTGCAAACACTGTGCATGGACGTTCCCAGCCACAGGTACAGCAGGAATTCCTACAGGTCTCAGACATCCCATGTGCTCCTTCAGGGCCCACAGGGATAGTTAAGGGTTCTAATTACTGTTTCCAGGGTTCAGAGTGTTCACAGGGACAGTCCTCACACCACCCTCTCAGGATTTTATCCTTTTATTTTAATAGCAGCAGTCTTTTCACAAAATTTCTTTTCTAGAAATTAATCAGTGCAATTTTACTTGGAAAAAAAGGAAAATCCACCTACACTGGTCTAAAAAAACCAAACCAAACAAACCCCTCCATCATCAGCTCCTTTCAATTAGATTTAATTCCCTACCTCTGTTTTCATGTTTAAATTTGTCCAAAAGAATCAAAAGAAGGATCCTGTCTCCCCCCTTTTCTGAAACACTTGGAACATCTCTGCATATATTCCCACTTCTTCTTAAGAGCCAATAAAGTGGATTAATTTTTTGAGGTTTATAAGTAGAAGAAAAGAACAGAGACTTAAACCCCCTCTGGAGCTCACACAAAGCTTGGATTTCATGAGCTGACTTGCAGTAGAAAGTGTCACAAATACACCTCCTAAAGAATGTTTTTCAAACCTTATCTGGGGAGGTTTTGCAGAATAGGCCTCAAACACTAATTCTCTTCCCAGCACTAACCCTGTCCTTGCAGCTGGGGAGGAGTGGGGCAGGATTGCTCAGGGAAGGGGCTGTGCCCTGCCAAGCACAGCCCAGGCTGGGCTGGTTGGGACATCTCCTGGTGAAAGGTGCAGAGTTGCAGAGTGAAGTGACAGAGGACCCACACACACTCAGGGGGGATCTGCCCAGCCCACACCCAGCAGGGCAGTGCCTTCAACCCCAAAACTGTGGGGTTTGGCTTGTTCCTCTCAGCCCTGGAACCTACAGCTGCCAGGGTGGCAAACACCCCCTCTGTATTTGCACCAAATCACAGATATCCCACAGCTTCTACATTTCTGTGGATTTAACCTCAGTACCAGCACTGCCTGTGTCCATGTGAGCAATCCAGGACATGCTGCAGTGGCTGGACACCAACTCTGGAAGCACATCCAGGGTGAGTAAAGTCAAATTTGGTTTTTAGGCTCTTTTCCCCTTCCTCCAGTGCTTTTGGCCTGACCCAGCTGTGTCCTGCCAAAATCCCTCCCCACTGCCCCATCATTCCATGAGCTATTTCACACCTCCACTGGGGTCTCATGTGGAGCCAAATCCAGGCAGACACTGCAGGGCTCCAAAGCCTGACGGAATGGAATCTTTCCCTGGACACTGGGAGAGGCCCCGGGTTGTCAGGGGGAAAGTGTCTCCAGGGCAGGAATGATGCTCAGCTGTGCAGTTCCTTCCATACCTTCCCAGTCATTGGATCCAGATGCCACAAGTTTCTCAGCTCTTTATGGATCTGAGAAACACAGACGTGGACTGACAGGGGAGAGGGGAATCCCAGGCCCAGGGAGGGAGGACTGGTCAGGGGAGTACTTTAAAAAAGAAGAAAAATGGGAAAAAAAAACAAAACAGGAAAAATAAGGAAAAACTGAACAAGACAATAGGAGAAAAGGGAAAGGGGAAAAAGGGAAAGAGAATAAAGGGAAAAAGGGGAAAGAGAAAGAGGGGACAGAGGAAAAAGGGAAAAATGAAAAACTAAGAACATGAGAAAAGGGAAAGGAAAATGGGAAAGAAAAAAGGGAAAGAGGACAAAGGGAAAGAGGGAAGGGAAAGAGGAAAAAGAGAAAGGAAAAAAAGCAAAAGAATAGGAGAAAAAGAGGAAGAGGAAAAGGAAAGAAAGAAAGGGAAAGAGGAAAAGGGAGAAAGAAAAGAAAGTAAAAATAAAAGAAAAAAGGAAAAAGTAAAGGAAAAGGAGAAAAACAGGAAAAAGAAAGGAAGACAAAGGTGGCTGGTTCTGTGTCCAGCCTTTGAAAAGACGAGGCCAATTCCCAGTGTTTCCATTCCAGTTCAGCCAAACACTGGAGAAGGGAAGGGAAGAGAACTTCTCAGGAGCTGGGCCTGGGGCACAGGGGCTGCAAAGGAGGGTTTGCCTTCCCCAAGAACTCACCCACTGTCCCCACACACTGAAATCTCTGCACTGCTCACAGACATCCTGCAAAGCATCCAAGAGTGATCCCAAATGGGAGGGCCCAAAACATACTGACATTCCAGTTTCCTCTAGTCCCTGCAAAACCCTTTCCCTGCCCAGCTCCTGGCTGGGGCACAGCCCTGTGCCCACCCCTGAGGCTGCTGTGCTGCCTGGATGCTGTGTGAGAAGGGCTGGGTTTGTGCCAAAGCTGCCACAGGTCGGTCAGAACAGTGCTGGAGACGCTCCCAAACCAGCAATTCCGAGTGATGTCCCCTTCCAGCCTCTCCTCCTCTCCCCAGGGCACATTTCTATAAATGTACACACATGTGCACATGTGAGTGTGTGTGTGTGTGTGTGTGTCTGACACTGCTGGAGCCCAGCTGGGGCCAGGCTGCACCTGCACAGCACAGCAGGGTCCTCTGCTCCTTGGGATGCAGG
>NW_020897800.1:6452988-6519443 GCF_003984885.1 Neopelma chrysocephalum
AGGGTCCTCTGCTCCTTGGGATGCAGGATTCTCTGCTCCTTGGGATGTTCTACTCCCCAGGATGCAGGATTCTCCTCAGCTCTCACAACACCCACTCTGTTCACACAGAGCCAGGGCAGCAGAGCCTTTCCACTGCAAATCCCCCTGTCTGTGTGTCCCAATGCTGGGACAATCCAGCAGATTCCCAACCCCACACAGTTCAAATGTAGGTACCACAGGTGTGCCTGTTCCGCACAACTCCTCTGAGCACCTGAGGCAGCAGAACCACTGAAGGAACTCTGAAAAGGTGACAGACACCCCAGTGATCCTGGTAATGTTCCATATCCAGTGATAGGAGGGATGTTCAGGAGGTGAATCATGGACAGAGCTGCTATCCTAAAACCAGGAAAAGGACCAAACACAGGCATTAACTCTGCACTGAACCTGCCACTGCATCTCCCACCAACAGTGATTCACTGAGCACATTAAAACACAATCACCTGTTATGGAGCACTTCACAAACACACACATCAGGAGATGGGAAATCCATGGGATGGAGCAGCAGATTTATCTGCCCAAAGCATCCTGACACCACAGCACAATTCCACACCAGGTGTCTGGAGACATCACTGGGAGCAGATCAACAATCCCCATGTCCTGTGTGAACAAAGCACTGCTGGGATTGTCCCATCCGGGGTCACTGGAGTGTCTGAGTGTCCGTGGTCACCCCCAGCCTGCCCTCACACACTCCTGTCCCTGGGCTCATCCCAGGAAGGATTATTTCCTTCACACACTCCTTTTTCTCCCCTCAGTGCTTTGCTTTTCCTACAGTGAGCTGGTGGCACTACCACAGGCATCATCTTGGAGCAAGGGAAGAGCTGGAACCACCCCCACAGCACAGAAAGTGTCACATCCCAATATTCCAAGGCCGTGCTGGCAAATGGAACAAAACACAGGCTGTAAAGAAGGTGGGGGGAGAAAACATGGCATTTACCTGACAGCAGATCTGCACCAGGTAGACCAGTTCCTTGGAGTCACAGCCATTCCTGGTCACTTCGTTCTGTTCCTCCGGGAGCGAGAGCTGTGCCAGGGAGAGAGGGAGAGGAGCAGGTCAGTGAGCAGGGCCAGGCCAGGCTTGGGATAACACAGCAGCCACAGCAACTCGCCCCACGACATGCTGAGCAGCAGGGAATCAGGGAATCAGGGAATCAGGGAAGGGCTGCAGTTCCAGAGGGGAAACTCTGAGCATTCCCAGCTCACACAGACCCTCCAATGCCATTGGGTTGTGGCACCTCACCTGACAGGTTAAAAATAAAAATATGGTTCAAAAATAAAACAATTAGAGGGAGGCAAACTGCTCGAGCCAGGGATTAAAGCTCCAGCTTAAGAGTCTGCAAAATTAATTGTTCACTGAAAATACCTCTATAAATATTCATGTATCAGATAAAAGTGCTTCCCCTTCCCCCCATTTTATTCATTTTTTATTTTATACGTTCAGGCAGACATTAGATAATAAAACATATCTCCTAATTTCAGTGTTGTCAAGCAATTCACCCAAACAGAGAATTTTATAGCCCCATTCATCACAGACAGAGTCGTTAACTGCAACATCAGGATGTGCCTGTTTGGGAGCAGTGAGAGGATATTTAACTGTCTCATTCCTGCACATCTACTGAGCCTTGAGCACCCTGGTCCTGTTACTCCCACTAGTCTTGATATCCCACACTGAAAATGGCTCATGGTTAATGATCTTCTCTGAAAATAGAAATTACAGACGATCGTAAGCAAATTAAGATTGTTTGCAAAGCAAATAAAGGAAATGTTTGCAAAGCAAATAAATAAAGGAAATGTGTACATAAAACTTAAAGTCTGTAAAAAAATCCTAATTAGCTGAGAGCAAAAAAAAAATCACTCTGAAACAAACGAAAGCAGAAATGAAAAAAAGACTGAGGAGAATCCCAAGTTGCCATATTTAATGAATGTAAGCAAGGGAAAAGGAGAAATGGGTGATGAGAGGCACGAACCTCCTGAAAGGGACACAGGAGGCAAAGTTCTCTCCCATATAAACAACCACAACACCCTGAATGAACTCACTTTTCATCCTGCCAGTCCCTTCCTGCTCTCTGGGAGGAGTTCCCAGAGCACACCCATTCAGCCTCTTCCTTCACCAGCCCAACTCCCTGAATACTAATCTTCTGATGGCCATACACAGATAATTACACAGATTTCTGGGACAAATAAAGCTTTTAGATTTGTGCAATTTATTATATTTTTACACCACTAAATATATTTAGAAATATGTGTGCAAATGCTGACCACTCCCTCGTGCTGGTGGTGCAAGTAAAACTTGGTGTGGCACTGCTTTTTGGGAAGCAAACGCAAGTTTTCCATCAAATAATTTATATCCTAAATCAAGTGTGCCCGTTCCCTCTGCAGCCCAGCAGTGCAGAGCAGCTGAAGCAATGGCACCTCTGGGGACACCCCAGAGCCTTGGGCTGGGGCTGCCAAGGCAGGGAAGGACACGGGAAGTGTCAAAGCTCTGGGGAAGCTCTGGCAGATGAAACCACTCAGTGTCACCTCCATCGGGGTCTATCTTTACTCCCTCAGAAATCCTGCCCCCAGAATCCCCAGCCACTGTTTCCTCAGCCACTGCTGCAGCTCCTCCTGGGCCTCTTTTCCCTCCACACTCATTTTTTCGTCTCCCAGTCAGTCCCTCCTTCCACCCATCCCCTCTCCCTCCTGCAAAGCTTCCAGCAAGAGCTTGAATGATTTCCACGCTCCCTCCCCCTCCCAGGCTGGTGTGAAACACAGTCCCAGAGATAAATCTCTCCAAGTGCTGCAGAGCATCTTAATTCCACTTAAAAACTGCATTCCAGGAAGAGGCAATGGGAAAGATCTGTAAGAGTGACTTTCCTCTGTGTGTAAGAGGGTGGAGATTCCTGCCATTAATGTGATTAAACACAACCATTAGTTCTGTATTGCACCTTCCACCCAACTTTACCATCATTCTTTGCTGTCAAATGTCACATTTGAAGTGCTACTGAGTCTTGAAACTACAGTCAAATTAAAAATAACAAAGCAGCCAGGAAAGGAAAGCTAATCCATTCTGGGGGGATTTTCCATGCTTGCCAGGTAGCACAGAGCTCTGCTTTAATTAGGGCCACAAAGGTGATCAGAGGGCTGGAGCACCTCTCCTATGAGGAAAGGGTTAGGGTTAGGGTTAGAGAGTTGGGATTGTTCAGCCTTCAGGAGAGGAGGCTCCAGGGAGACCTGAGAGCCCCTTCCAGGGCCTAAAGGGGCTCCAGGAGAGCTGGAGAGGGACTGGGGAAAAGGGATGGAGGGCCAGGACAAGGGGGAATGGCTTCCCACTGCCAGAGGGCAGGGATAGATGGGATATTGGGAAGGAATTGTTCCCTGTGAGGGTGGGGAGGCCCTGGCACAGGTTGCCCAGAGAAGCTGTGGCTGCCCCATCCCTGGAAGTGTCCAAGGCCAGGTTGGACGGGGCTTGGAGCAACCTGGGCTAGGGGAAGGTGTCCCTGCCCATGGCAGGGGGTGGGACTGGGTGGGCTTTAAGGTCCCTTCCAGCCCAAACCATTCTGGGATTCAATGAATTAAATGTGGGTTTCCTACCCAGGGAGAAAACTTTCCCTCCTTGACTCTCCCCTGTGCTTACTGAGGGTACAAACACCTCCTCCACCAACCCTCAAGGGAATTCCAGGCCTTGCCTCCACTGGGTGTATCAGTGCTTACACACATCCCCACAGGCTCTGCTGTGCTTTGACAGGCTCCATTCACCCCAAAAACCAGCAGCCAGGTGGCAAAACCACCAATGTGCAAATGCAGCAGCTCCCTGAAGACATTCAAGGCCTGGTTCTGTACAACAGGGCAGAGAAAGGCACAGGGCAAGTGAAGACACAGGTTGAGTTGCATCACCTCCCTCTACACAGGCTGATTTACACGAGGCTGGACCTGAGTCAAGCCAAGCCTGTGCACAAACTCTCCCGAAATAGCAGGTGAATCATCAGTGAGGTCCCTGTGTGTGGGAGTGACAGCAGCTCCATTTAAAGCACACACCTGCCTGAGCACGACCTGCGGGGGCACAGCCACTGATTTCACACCCACACAGTCTGTCCCCGCTGCAGTGCTCCCATGGCCCTGCTCAGACAAGCTCCCTGTGCTGAGAAGTGACATTTAAACCCCCTGTACCACTTGCAACTGCTTTGTTTCAGAGTGAAGCTGTAAAAGCCAATGAACACAGTTCCCCTCCCACAGCAGCCTTGTGCTGACTGAGAGACAGACAGAGCTGCTTACAAGGAAAACCCCCTGGGTTTATCCTGTAACACAACTGTCCTCGCAGCAAAATGCCCCCAAAGATGAATATTCACTCCTGTTCCCTGTTCCCCATGTGGTTTAGTTTGTGTTTTGCTCTGTCAGTGGACACACATGAATGCTCTCTCCAAAATCATGGATGCCCTGATGCTGAAAAGCCTTTCCCGCTACTGCATGCCTTGTAAACAGAACATCCTGGAAAGCACAGCTGCCCCCAGGCTGGATTTGAAACCCAAGCACAAAGCACAGGCCTCTCCTGACCTCAGTGGACTCCAAACATGACTCACAGGCAGAATGTGCTTGGCTCCAAAGTGGGACATGGATTTTGTGTTCTTAAAGGATGGGGCAGAGAGCAGGTCTCGAGGATACCCCTGTACCCATCCCAGTGGGAATCACTGAGACAGCTGGAATAATGTGTAACCAGCATTTATGGTCCCTGATCAGAGCATCAGACATGACACTTTATGATAGATCATCTGAAATGTTCCTTTTTCACACTGAAAATGTTGTCAAACCTCCTGAACCTGACATACAGTTATGATGCATTAGATTCCACTAATTTCATTTATTATGGAATATCTGTGCTTTGCCAGCACCAAGGGATTGTGACTGATTTTAGCAGTGAGGTTTAGGGTTTCCTAAACTTTTCAGTGTCACTTATGACACACAAAGAAAGCCTTAAAGATGGTCCTATGGACACCCCACACTTCACCAGGTGGATGGATAATGCAGAGTGCTGTAAACGTTATAGAATCATGGAATCCCAGGATGGTTTGGGTTGGAAGGGACATTAAAGCTCATCCAGTCCCACCCTCTGCCATGGGCAGGGACACCTTCCACTAGCCCAGGTTGCTCCAAGTCCCATCCAACCTGGCCTTGGACACTTCCAGGGCTGGGGCAGCCACAGCTTCTCTGGGCAACAATGTCAAGGTATTGTTCAAATTTGTCTTTTCACAGCTACAGACAAGTTTGGGAGTCTCCACTGTGCCTCTGTGCACACACCCACCAAGAGCTGAGCATGAATTCAACACAGGCAGGTTTTTCTCCACCACCAAACTCATCCCACGTTGCTTGTGCAGGTGACAAATAAGAGCTGTGGCTCCTCAGACAAAGATCTACCAAATGATGAGAAACTCTAACAGACACAATAGCAAAGACTTCCAAGAGCAGGAGGCTGGGCTGAAGGAGCATGAAGGATCTCACAGTACCAAGTTTCCCCTTGGCATTGTGAAAGTCCAATCCCTTGTTCAAATACAATTTTACCCAGAAGAGCTGTGCTTGCTGGCCAAGACCTTACTGATCCTACAAGGAGGACAAGCTTAAAAATGCCTCTAGTTCATGTCTGAGACAAAGAGGCTCAGCTCTGGTAAGCTGGGAGATAAGGGGAGTGATTACAGGAGTCTCCTGCAGAGGGTAATTTATTGGTTATTCCTCCTGCAGAGCAGAACAGCCACAAAGCAGAGGGTGAGTTGTGACGTGGCACATTCAGAGTCTCACTCAAAGCTCAGTGGTTTTCCAGGGCACAAGTGTGAGGGAGCATTTCTCCTCCAGATCCAAACCAAGGCTCTCATCTCTGCTCTCCACAGTGGCTTTGGAAGCTCCTTCTCCCCCTCCAAGAATAATCCTCACATCCAGCCTGGAGCAGAGCAGCAGGACTTTGAGAGGTTCATTTGTCTGTCTGGAGCTCCAGGATTTCAGCCTGACTGCGAACCTGCCTGGGAGGCACCAGGACCTGCCACGTTCCCTCCCACAGATCCCAGAGGCAGCTGCTGGGGCCCTGTTTCACTAGTCAATGTGACCACAGGCAGAAAAACAATTAAAAGACAGCTTTTGACATCCCTGAAATCATTTCTTTGCTTCCAACCACAGCCAGAGTCTTGTGTGCTCCTCTTAAAACTGTGAGAATCATTTCAAGAGAAGCACTACATGAATCTGCTGCCAGGACTAGGATTGTTGGCCACTAAATTATGTACCAATAATGTCACTAATGCCTCTTTCAGGAGCCAGTCCCTGGTGTGCAAACATAGCACAGCTGCAGACTTTTTGGCTTTCTACTGGTTCCAATCAGTGCATCCTAAAGAAGTGCCAAACCCTCACCAGGTAAGACCTGGCTTTGCAAGGTCAGTGGGGCACATCTGTCCCCCTGACCCCCAGATGTCAAAATAAGCTCATTTAGATAGTTTTGGCTTTCATTTCCTTGTTTCCCTTGTTTGCTGAGTGATGGTGACTCCACCACCCACCTCTCCTGATGAAAGGATCGTTTGTGAGAAGCCTGGGAAGTGTAGATTTGATTCATTTATGAACTTATTTATTTCAACTTCTGCTCAGAAAGCCCTGAACACACTGATCTCACTCTCACACATCACATGTGAGTAACACAGAGCCATGGTGGAGAGCTGCCATTCAGATGCTGCTTCAATACAATTAAAAAGATTTAAAAAGAAGAGAACAAAACATAAAATAAAAGAAAAAATCCGAAACAAATCCCCCTCACCAACAGAATTAGAGTTAAGGTTAGAGTGGGAGGCATTCAATAATGAGATGATAATTAATTAGAGAATGAGAAGCTGGGAAAATAATCTTGATTCCTTCTCCCTCCAAATCTCCCTGTTTCCAAATAGAAGGAGGAGATCATTAATCCCAAACTCCAAACCTGCTGCATTACCCGTGCAGGTAATGGTGTAAACTTTCAGTAAACTTTAATTAAACTAATCCAGTGAGACCCCATCTCCCATCAGAGGTGTGGGGGAGGGAGAAATACTCCAGAGAGCAAACGGAGTGGGGTTTCTGTGCCTGGGTTTTGGTAGTGGAGGGGCTACAGGGGTGGCTTCTGCTAGAAGCTGCCAGAAGCTTCCCCTGTCCTGTGGAGCCAATGCCAGCGGCTCCAGGACGGAATTCCTGCCACTGGCCAAGGCCGAGCCAGTCAGGAGTGACAGTAACACCTCTGGGATAACATATTTAGGAACAGTAGAGTGTTGCACAGAAAGAATTCCAGCCAGGGAAGAGCAGAGTGAGAACATGGAAGAGCACTGCAGACCCAAGGGCAGTGCAGAAGGAGGGGCAGGAGGTGCTCCAGGCCCTGCAGCCCGTGGGGCAGAGCAGGGGGGCAGCTGTGCCCCTGCAGCCCCTGGAGGAGCCCACCTGGAGCAGGGGATGCAGGAAGGAGGCTGTGACCCCGTGGCAGGCCCAGGGTGGAGCAGGGTCCTGGCAGGGACCTGCAGCCCGTGGAGAGGGAAGCCCAGGCTGGAGCAGGTTTTCCCAGGCAGGACTCGTGGCCCCTGTGGGGAACCCACGTCAGTGCAGCTCATCCGTGAGGGACTGACCCCAGGGAGCAGTGACCACGGGACAGCAGGGGGGGAAGAGCTGCTGCCCGAGGGATGGACCCACGCCAGAGATCCATCGAGGACTGTCTGCCCACGGGAGCAGGGGAAGGACTCCAACTCCTCTCCCTGAGCAGTGACAGAAACAACAACTGACCGTGACCCCTGTTCCGTCCCCCTGCACCGCTGGGGGGGGAGGAGGGAGAACATGGAAGGAAGGAGGGGTGGGGGGAAGCTGTTTTTAAGACTGTTTTATTTCTCACTCTTTGGCTCTTATCCTGTTAGTAGTAAATATAAGTACTATCCTCACTGTTTTGCCCGTGAAGGTGATCAGTCACTGACCTGTCCCAGCTCTTACCTCTACTCATGAGTTCTTAGCTGGTTTTTTTTCTCTCTCCTCTGTCCAGTTGCAGAGGGAGGGTGAGAGAGCAGCTTTAGTGGGTACCTGGTATCTGGCCAGGGTCAACCCACTACACACCTGTAGAATAACTCCTACAACCTCCTGCAGCTGATTTCAGTATTCTCAATATTTCAATATCCCACACAGCATCTCCCCAGTTCTTATCTAAATTCCTGGGAAAATGATGCAGTGATTGGAGCCAGTAGAGAGACAAAACATCTACAGCTGATGCTGTATTTGCACACCAAATATTAATATTATTGCTCCATAATATTAATTATTAATATTTATTATTGTTGGTTATAATTATATTATAATAAATATACTGTAAATATAATCATGTAATAGTATAAATATATCAAAATATGCACATATAATCATATTATTTGTGGGATAAATATAAATATATTTATATAATTAATATAATAAAATGTATTTATAATATAAGTAATATGATATACAGTTATATTTATATTACAAATGTGACATCTATTTTAAGTTTGCTATAAAGTACAAACAAGGTGAGTCCCATTTAACACCTTCCCCTCCACTGCCCCCACACAACCAAGGGGCAGCACATGGCAGAGGCCCAGGCAGGCTGAGGAGGTCCTGGGATATTTGAGCCCCCCAGCTCAGGAGGATGTGATGGGGCACAGGGGGATGGATCAGCCTCCTGGACAGGCACAGAATCCCCCCTGTTCCATCCCAAACACAGCCCCACCTGCAGGAACCCCGGGAAGGGACGGCAGGAATGCTGACCAGGCCTCTGCCAGGAGCTTTTGGGCAGTGGAAAGGCAGATGTTTTTCCTGGCAGAGGTTGTGTCATTGTTCCAAGGAAACCTGGGGATCTTTGCACGTTTTTCCGAGATGGAATTTAAGGTTCAATCCCTGGCAAAGGCACAGGGAACTGCAATTGCTGCTGCTCACAGCAACAGCTCCTGAAGTCTCCAACCATGTTCCATCTGAGAACTTTTCTGACACTATTAGGAACGACTTTTTAAAATTTCTTCCTAAGCCACCACACTTTAATGTCTCCTGGATGTTTCCCCTCCCTGAATTTATGATGTTTGTGCAATGTAGCAAGTCAGAAGAGGGCAAAGCCACAGGCCCAATGCACCTTGGTGCGTGGCTCTGGAATGTGAGCCTTGGGTGAAAAGTGTGTCTGGTGGCCAGGAGAAAGAAATGTGAGGCTCATTTCCCTGTGAAACATTGCTGGGTTTTATTAAAAAAAAAATAACTTCTAAGGCCCAAATATCCTTGGGACAAATCCTGAAGAAATTAAAAGCCTTAACACTGATCAAACTCTGAGATGATGCTTTTCTTACCTCTCTCAGCTCCAGGCTCTCACAGAGAGAACGTGCACTACCCCCTGAATTGACCTGCTCATTCAAACACCACCCTCATTACCCACTCCATTACTTACAGAAGCTGCTTTTGTAATGGGGCACCTTCAAGATCTACCTTTTGATATATTTCAGAATTTTATTTTATTATATTTGAAATTTTAGGTTGGCAAATCTCCTCAAACAGGGAAATATTTCCCACCTAATTACTCTGACAGCACAAATGTATTTATCTGGCCTGGTTTGCCTCCCTCCAGCTTTATCTTGCTAAATGTACTAATTATCCTCCCCCGCACTTCCCATCTCCTGCTTTCTCCTTCTCATCCCCAATCGTGGCTTCAGAGCAGGAAAAGAACATTTCTAACAGAGTGGCTTCTTTACCAACCATAAATATCCTGAAGTAATGATCAAAGTAAAGATAAGAAAGACCTGTTTAAATAATATTTTTCTATCTGAAGCTCCATTTCTTCCCTGATGTTTGACATCACCCCTTTGACAACTCCAAAGCAGTACTCAAGAGCAGCAAAAAAGACATATAAAATCAAACAGAGCTTGAGAAGAGAAAAAAAGAAGATGCATCTCCTGTAATGCCACATGGATCACTACTCCAGGCTGGACACTATCTCTGGATAGTCCATGGGCCTGTCACACTCAGCACCAGGGTGAGCAGAGATCCAAGCACAGCTCTCCCAGGACGGCTGGATTTTGATCTTTAAGGACCCTTCCAGCCCCAACTATTCTGTGATTCTATGATTTTCATGTCCCTTTCTGTAAAGTGTCTGTGACATCGTGTAGAAGGGTTTGGATGCTGGAATTAAACTCAAAGGCACCTCTGCAGTAAAAAGGCAAAGTGTCTCCATGAAGAGATCCTGCTTCCTCCCATGGATTGAGCAGAGCACAACAGGAAACATCACTGGAATGTGTGAGGATAGAGGTGAACCTGAATCATGGAATCCCAATGGTTTGGGCTGGAAAAGACCTTAAACCCACCCAGATTCACCCCCTGCCATGGGCAGGGACACCTTCCACCAGCCCAGGTTGCTCCAAGCCCTGTCCAACCTGGCCTTGGACACTTCCAGGGATCCAGGGGCAGCCACAGCTTCTCTGGGCAACCTGGGCCAGGGCCTCCCCACCCTCACAGGGAACAATTCCTTCCCAATATCCCATCTATCCCTGCCCTCTGGCAGTGGGAAGCCATTCCCCCTTGTCCTGGCCCTCCATCCCTTGTTTCCAGTCCCTCTCCAGCTCTCCTGGAGCCCCTTTAGGCACTGGAAGGGGCTCTCAGGTCTCCCTGGAGCCTTCTCTGCTCCAGGTGAACCCCCCCAGTTCTCCCAGCCTGGCTCCAGAGCAGAGGGGCTCCAGTCCTGGAGCATCTCCATGGCCTGCTCCAGACTCACTCCAGCAGCTCCATGTCCTTCTGCAGTTGGAGCCCCAGAGCTGGACACAATAAATTCCTTTCCCAGCAGACACAAGTTCCCATCAAATCACAGGTGAACTCAGCAGCTGAATTTTATGCAAGTACCAGCACTAAGTAAATGTAAAAGGTTGTGGGATGTGGATTCTGCCTGTAGTTACTTTCAGAACTATTTTAAGCTGGCAAATCACACGAGACAGTTTTTTCCTGTGGCAGGATGATTGTTCAGCATCCCTTCGACTGAGCTTCACCTTCAAGACTAATAAATCCTCCCACGGTTTATAAATATGTACAGCCAGAGAAAAGGGCAGGTCCCTGCAGGACCCTCAGGGTGCTTTAATCCTCCTGGATGCAGGAATAGTTCCATATGTGCCTTATATGCACCAGAACAGGTCTTCTTTGGGCTGTTTTGTTCTCTTGTTTGCACTCTAAGCTTCCAGTGAGGTCATGCCCAAGTATCCTGGTACCTCTGGGAGAGGTGAGAACAGCTGGGACACTCCTGGAGGTACCTCACAAATCCAAACTCCTGCAGAGGACAATTTTGAAATCACACAATCCCAGAATGGTTTAGGGTGGAAGGGACCTCAGAGATCATCTATTCCACCTCTGCCATGGGCAGGGACACCTTCTACCAGCCCAGGTTGCTCCAAGCCTCGTCCAAGCTGGCCTTGGACACTTCCAGGGATGGGGCAGCCACAGCTGGAGAAGGATGGAGAGAGGGGGGAGTGCTGGGCTCCCATCCTGACCAGGACAGTGAAAAACAGAGCTCCTGTGGTGGCACAGGCTGCTGCAGCTCTTTACATCCACAGCACCTGAGCTCTTCCCAGAGGGAGGGCAAAGGGCACCGCTTTGGGGTGGCAGCAAAGAAGGGCATCTTGTGAGATTTAATTGCTCGAGGATTTTAGAGGTTAATTCCAGGTGTGGTGCTGGACAAGGGTTCCTGAGGCTGTTCCCACTGCTGCCCACAGGTTTTGGCTCTGCCTTCAGAGCAGGGAACTGCCCTTGCTCAGGCACAGCAGAGGAACAACCCCAAAACCCTGAGAGACAAAAAATCCACGGCAGGAGCCAACTTTGCAATTCAACACCAGCTTTTGGCACTGGGTGAAGTTCTCAGCATCTGATGGTGTTCCTGCCATCACATCAGTGTGCAGTGAAGGTTGTTTTGGTGGTGATCAACCCCCCCCCAGGTTTCAGCAGCTGCCCCTCAGGGGTTTGTCCATGTGCAGAAGCCCCCTGAGGAGGAATTGAGGAGGGATCTCCCACAGGGGCTGGGAAGGGGCTGCTTGTGCAACTCCACTCCAGGGAAGACTCCCCTCCACACACAGCACCTCTGAGCTGCTGCTTTGCACTGCCCCAGGGACTGGGCAGGACAGGCCCCTCTGCTCAACCATACAAAGGATAAGGCATGTGAAGGAATATTAATATCTAAGCCAGAAATACAAAATAAATGTGAAACCAGGCAGAACACCTGCCCAGTGCCACACAGCAAGAGGAGAGGGAAGGCAATTCCTCGGGAATTCTACCCTTCCCAATCTCCCTTTCTGGAGAGGTGGGTCCTGCCCCTGCCAGGCTGCTGCTCCCAGACCAGCACACACTTGGTGCCTCTCTGAAGATGCATCAGGAGTAACCTTGACATAATTTCACTCACTGCAGTCAGAAATGCACAGCTTGGGAATATCCCCCCCTCAATCCCCGACCCCAGGCTGAGCTGCCAACGCAGGCAGCTCATGTATAGCTGCTGGAGTCTGTTTGTTTTAATTCTTAAGCCAAGTCTATTTGATGCCTAAGCTTGTTGGGACATAAAATCTCAGAGAGTTGTATCAGAAATACTTTCCCCGTTTTCTCATGTGGTCTCACCCTTTTATTTCCTCTAAATGTGTAAGAAGGTCAATCTTCAGAAGCAATGAAATATTCATAAAAACTTCTTAGATGCAGCCAATGGGGACTCTATTAGGCAAAAACAACTTCTGAGCATCTGAAAACTCAATGTTTTCATGGAGTTAAAATATCTGATGTTATTAAAAGCAAACCAAGGAACACCCCTGTGTGTGGCTCCATGCAGAGCAGTACCTTGGGCACTGGTGATTGGCAAAGAGGGTACAACATCCTGGATGGCTCCATGGGCTCCATTTGCCGCCTGGGGGGGTTTAGTTGGAATTTCATGGCTTTGTGTTTTGTCTTTAAAGCTCTGTATGAACTGACCATTGAGGAACTCCCTCACTCTGTGTATTCCAGGCTACAGAAATTATGGCCAGAAAATAAACACTGCTGAACTCCTCACATTGAAGCCACTGGGCTGAAAACTGCTTTTTTCACCTTAGTTGGGTGAAACCTGGATTTTCTGGCTCCTCCATGTGACATAGAATCTCTCTCACTCAGAATGAAACTTGGGAAGACTCGGGAGAAATGCGGAGCCACTCCCAGATTTGCTTCACATCTTCCCTGCACACTTTCTGCTTCCATGACAACCTCACTTCCTTCTCCTTCTCTCAGGAGGACACTATTCCCAGGCTTTGGGCTTTCAGAGGACAACATGAACCACAACCCTGAGCAGAGGCTCCCAAACCAGGGCAGGGGAGGCTGTTCTTCCACCAGACTGGTAATAACTTACACATGGTGACAATGGAAAGTCCCTGCACTCAGGAACTGTGACCACAGCTGGGGAGTCACTGCCAGAGCATGGACTGCTTCAGGCAATCATGGTCCTTCTGCAAACTAAGGTTAGGAGGCCATTCCCAGCCCCATTCCCCAGCAGCCCCAGGGATCAGCAATGAATTCCGTACTCTGCTCCATGGATGTGCCCCAGGAGTCAGAACCAGCAGACAAAGGAGCAGAATCTGCTGCTGACTCCCCTCTATTACTCCTGACCACCAAGAGACACCCTGAGGGATAGAACACAGAGGAGAAGGTTCTGCCAGCACACCTCTGCTGGGAATCCAAAGCACAGCTCTGGCAAAGGGAGGGAAGGGGCAGCCCAGCCTGGGAGAACTGCTGCATCTGGTCCAGCACACACAGAGCCTCCACTGTGGCATGTTGTGATGAAATGGTCGTGCTGTTGTTTGGACAAACAGCACATTCCAAGCTGACAGCACAGGGGGATGTGTGATGTCCTGCTCCACAGCGTGTTCCCAGAGCAGGAACAGCCCGGATCAGGAGCAGGAACACCTCCAGCAGGGATCCCCACAGCCCCGGGGGGCTCTGCTGCACTGACCCCAGGGCTCCCAGGGAAAGGAAAGAACTGTGCTGCAGCAAAAGGAAATGAAAATAACCTTGGGGTGCACAACTTACCCCTCTCAAATTCAACTTCCATAAAACAATATCGCATAAATAAAACATTTCCTTCATAAGAGCAATTGCAAAGCTGGGTTAAATGACTAAAGGAACAGGTTCCCATTAATGCCACACTGTTGACAGAAGATAATTCCAAATAACACTGGAACTCCTGGCACAGACACCTTCAGGTACCACAAACCAGGCCCCAACCAAAGGGGTTTGATGTAAAAAACTTTGAAAACATATTTGAGTGACTTTACAGAAAACATCTTTTAGAGCATTTTGGGATCAGGGAGAGGATTTAGAACTTCTTGTTTTGTTTCAAACTTCTGAGATTCGACTCATTAAGCTGCACAGGAGGAGGAGTTTGACCCCCACATCTCCAGAGCAGACGGAGTTGTTCCCTAGGAATTCCCAGCTTTTAAAATGGGAAAGAGGAGGAAGAGAAGGAGGGAGAGAGGGAGGGAGGAAAGAAGGAAGGAAGACCCTGTTTATTCACAGAAGTGTGTTGTAAGGAATCAGCATAAGGAAAGATCCACAAGTCCAATAAATAGCTTCCAAATCATTAATTTAATTCTCAGAGTGGCTGAATTTTGTGTATGAGAAGTTCTGCCACCAAATTGTGCAGGACTTTGAAAGTTGCCAGTCCAAACAGTCCTGGTTTCTCTGCTGGGGCTGCTCAGCCAAACACACAGAAATAAAACACAAAAACCTGACAGTTTCTGTAATTCATGGCAAATAATAAGCTCAGATTTTTGAGTATCTCAGGTGCTGCATCACCAACAACACCAACCAAACCCTCAAAGGAAAGGGGTCACTCAGCCCGACCAAATAATGCAGGAAAACAAAGTCTGGGAACAGATTCCCTCTCTTCACATATGCAAATCTGGGAAGGAGGGATAAAAGGCTCAGTGGGCCTTAGGAAAAGCAAGGAGCAAAGACAGGCAGGAAATAGGAAGTGGTTTAAGTCCAAGTCTCCTCCACAAAAGCCAAGGAGCTGAGCCAGCACACAGGGAGCACTGGGACACATCCTGACACACAGTGACTGACGCTGCCAGAAGGAGCCAGGGCAATTCTCATCACGTTTTTCCAGGGTGTTGCAGATGCTGTGACAGATCTGTGCTGCTTTTGAGAGCCTGGAGTGGCACTAAGCTCCTGTGGCAGGACTTCTGAGGTGGGCACGTGGGCAGAGTTGTTCCTAGAAAGCCCAGATGCTGAATTTGTCTGGTTAATAATTTACAGGCTATGAATGAAGAAATGCATGTAACCTCCTAAAACCATTCTGTCAACCACAGATTTTTCTCTGGTTCCTGTCAGACTGACATCTAACATGAGTATTGTGTGTCCCTGCACCTGATGGAAGATTTATCCAAGTCTGCTTCACAAACACTCAAATCTTTATCAAAAAGAAACACGTAATAAAGGTCTACAAAATTACCCAGGTAAAAGGTCAGAGTCAATACACATTCACTTTATCAACTGATACTGCTTCATATTCAAAAGATTATTTTTAAAGATGCATGAAAGATCAAAGCAAAGGAAATAAATGATAAAATCTCATTTTAAAAGGAAACCTTTGCTAACCCTACCCTCACACAAAGGATGTGTTCTAGGCATTATCAGCAACAGTTTGGAACACAGCTAGCACCAGAACATCCAATACAATCACTTATTTACTGTCCCCTCATTCCTCTAACTAGTAGTGCAGAAAGCACTGCTGGGATGTTCCCCAGCCCCACTCCCAGCTAAGTCCCTCCGCTTCATTAATATGATTTCAGACTGACTTCCTCAGTGCAAACAGCTCTTCCCAAAGGACCCAGGTTAATCCCTGGAAGGAGACCCACAGTTTGCACTGTCCTGAGCTTTGTCATGTGAGACAGTCTGCACAAAAACACCAGCACCCCCTGTAAACCACCTCTGCTGTGGTGCTGTTCGACCTGGACTGAATCCTCTTTATTGCCCCCCTGCAGGGGTCCTGCCAGCTGCCTTTGCGGGATCCCTGGGATTCCCGGGAGCCAGCAGACCCGAGGGATCTCACGGCCAGCACAGAGGGGCTGGGCACGACTTACCCCTGCTCCAAAGCTCCGTCCTTCCCATGGATGGATCCCCTGCCCAGGCCTAACCCCTGCAGGTCCCTCCGGAGCTTCCTAGCAGCTGATTGAAAGGACCGAGCGGGCATCGGCTCCGAAAGGCAGGAACTCCGGGCTGGGAATCACATCCCCCTCGCTGTGCTGCCGTCCCGGAGCCGCTCCTGCAGCTCAGCATTCCAGGGAATCCCGGCGGGGCTGTGCCCGCCCGGCCCCGAGCGCGGCTCCCGCACTGCCCATTTCATGCTCGGGTTGCGGCGCCGAGGAATCGCCGGGTCCCCTCCTCTGCTCGGGAGGGTCCCGCAGGACGAGCCGGGCACTTCCAGGAGAGCCAAGAGAAACAGGGAGGCAGGGAATGCAGGCAGGGATTGCGCTCCCGGGGCTGCGGCTCCGGCCCGAGAGGAGAGGAAAAAAAATGCCAGCAACTGCCATCACATGCTGGAAGGGAGCGGGGTGAGCACAGCAGAGTGCTCGGGGTGAGCACAGCCGATGGCTCGGGGTGAGCACAGCCGATGGCCGGGGGTGAGCACAGCCGATGGCTCGGGATGAGGCACAGCCGATTCCTCACTGCCCGTCCTTCCCACCGCGCTCCAGCCGCTCGGAGCTGCAGCTCCAGGAAATTCCCGCCCGGTCCCGGTGCTGTGCGAGCTGCAGAGCAGGGCAGGATGTGTGCCCTGGGGCTGAGGGACAACAGCTCCTGCTCACTGCTTACTCCCTAAAGCAAACAAGGATTTAAGGATGAAAACTTTGCTGTCAGAACCTCCCCCGGTCAGGGAACAGCCCCGAACACGTCCACGTGTCCGAGGGCTCCGTGTGTGACCACGGAACGAACGATCCTCATCTGCAGAATCCAACAGGAGGGTCATCCTTCACTGGCTGCATTTTATCTTTCAGCACCTGAGCCCCAATAACCACGAACAAGGACATCACCCCTGCCCCAAGACCCAAAAATCTGGGTTCAATTTTATGTGTGTGTGGTAATTTAACCCCTCAAAGAACGATCTCATTCAAATGACTCTGACAAACAGCACAGCGTGTGCTGCTGCTGCTGCAATTCCACGGCACTTCTGCCAGTCCAGAACAGCCAGGTCTGGTCCTTCCTTCCTTCCTTTCCTACCAGAAAGAGGTATTTTGGGAATCACAGGCCATGGAAGTGGTTCTACCACAGCCAGCCCACCCCTGCCTGGGGTTTATTCCACCACTGAAGGAGGGATTGCAATCAGCTCCCTCTTCTCACATCCACCTGTCTGAACTCCAAGGTTAACATGGAAATCTTAAAATCAGAAACTTTCTTAGCACAAATTCATGCTTTTATTGTAAAATTTGGCTAAAGAGCTCCCTGGCCAGATCCAGGTGTAATTTTGCAGTCCCGGCCAGGGAAGTTGTAAAACACAGATCACGAGTTCAGTCGGTTCTCAGAAGCTGCAGGTCCCTGCCAGTGCTTTCACCTTCCAAGAGCCAAGAAGGGCCTTTACCCTGAATATGTCAGAAGTCAGTCTTGCATTTAATTTATTATTTTACTGTAGATGATGCCCTGTTTGAAGCAGCCACGATACTTGGGGTGTACTGTCAGTCCCAGACATGGGCTGGGCAGCCCAGAGATGCCAGGGAATGATCCCATCAGCACCAGTGGGGTTATCAGGGTGCTCTGTTCCACCAGCATCACACAGCAGCAATTCCCCACAGGTTCACATTTTAAGTCTAACTCTGCAGAGGACAGATTTCCAAAGTCTCTTGCACACTTTTCAGTTATTTCTTTACCAAGCGCATTCTAAGGGACAGAGGGGACAGAGAACTCTGCCCGTTCCAGCCCTGATACCCACGTTCCTGCCTATGGACAATTCTCCCAATTTTCCCCTTTTCTTGCCTAAACTGACAATACACTTTAATCTATTTACATGTCCCTTGTCCATATCTTATGTGTTAGTGTAACAAAAACATCCTTGATGCCCAATAAACATCTCCACATGACTGTAAGGACAATTAATCAGCTTTCCTTCCTCGCACAGGTACAATACAGTCCAGTGTAGTAAAGCACAGTAGAGGAGCATACACTTCAGCACGGGAACATATAACTTTAGTATAGGAAAATGCATTTTCAGTATAGGAACATACACTTTTCCAGCCTTCTCCATCAGCTGATAGCGATTTCCCCCTCTTCAAAGTTTCTCTTTGTTCTTTCAGCTCTGAAAATACCCTGGAGAATTTGTAATGCTCAATGCAAGCTGGTTCAAGAATTGAAAATTAGCATTGTTAGAAAGAAACTCTGCTTCTTTCCCACCCACTGCCCTATTTCTCCTGACTCCTGGAAATTTCCTGTCCATTAAAGTGTCAAGAAGACACTTCAAGTGTTACACTGGGAAACTTATTAGAAGGTGCCACATGTTCAGGTAGAACAAGCTGGGAAAATTCATGAGATTGCTTCTCATACCCCCCAAGGAAAAGAGACCATGGGATGCTGCAGCACAAAAAAACATTTAGGGAAAGAAGGAAATCAGTGCCTATAAATTATACAGTCTAAACCACCCCAAGAGCAGCCTGATTTTGTGCAAACAGGGCAGTGATCAGGAAGAAGGAGCCTTTCCTGTCCTGCTCTCTCCTCAGAGTCCCTCAGCCCATCTAAATCCCAATTTCCTCCTGCACCTGCTCTTCTCTGATACAACTGAAAAGCAATTCCTGACACAGAGCTGGTGCCACTGCACATCATTCTCTGCAGCCTGGCCTGTCATGGACAAAGGGATTATGGACAGTGACAATGAGGAAAATCTCTTCTGAGCATGGAAACATATTTGCTGAGGCAAAGAGCACCTGAAATGACCTGTGAGAGGCAGGAGAGGGATGCCTGAATGATGGTCCCTGCCAGAAACCAGCCTGTATTTTGATAACTCATCTCACAGAATCATTAAGGTTAGAAAAGACCTCCAAGATCATCAAGTCCAATCTTTGACTGAAGAATTAGCCTGTATGACTTATAAATACAGAGAGCTGAAAAGGGTCTTAGCAGTGCAAGACAAGCCTGATCACAAATTCTGGTCCCTGTTATAAACTGGCTGTGCTACTTGCTCACAGAATTCCTAGCAGAGAGCTGATTTCCTTCTTAGGGAAATTATATAAATAAATAAATATAAACCAGAAAAGCTCCCATTCCCTCAACTGACAAATCACATTTTAACCAGCCCCAACATGGACTATTCTCTAAATTGAGTTTATTAAATGAAATCATTGCTCTCACCCTTACAAACAACACCCAGCTCTCACTGGCAGAAGCAGATCAGGAATTGAATTTCAAACTCTGCAATAACTTTTGGCTTTACAAACCCAGCAGCACATCCCAAACTGTCTGTGCTGAGGGCACTGGTGCTGAAGGGAACTCAGCTGCACCCTGGGTTAATCCACATTAATCTCCAGGGCACTCAGAGCAGCTCTTCACGCCCTGCCTGGAGCACCGAGGCACAGCCAGGGCTCAGGATGGGCTCTGTTCACCTCCTTGGTACTGGGGGTGTTACTGGAATCAGGGATGAGCCACGGCCACCACTGGGAATGTGGGAGTGCAGTCAGTGTGCCTCACAACCCGGGATCATCTCTTCATTGGGAAGTTCTCTGGAGGAATAATGCAAAATTTTCATTCAATTTGCCTCAACTCTTTCTAGAGAAATCATCTTCTTCATTCCAACAAACCCATTCCCCAAGTGACACATTCAAAATCTACAAGTTCCCCAGGAACCCAAATCAAATCACTCTGTTGGACAAGAGAGAGAATCAGCCAAAAGTGACCCTGTGTGTCCTGCCTGGGACAAACCCCTGCCTGACTCCCTACAGCACAACAGTACCAGGCAGTTGTTCCCCTCCCACCCCTCTGAGCTGAACAAACAGTTAAATAAAAATCATTCTGGCTGCAAACCAAACTCTGCTTCCAACAGAAATTCCCAAAAAATTGTAACTCCTCCCACTGCAGGCCCAGCAGCCAGAGAGCAAACCCAGCCTTCTCCAAAGGAAACCACCCCCAGTCACTGGAGTGGGACACCAGACATGGCAAGGGGCACTGGGACACTCCAGACACACCCTGCTGTGCCAGTCCTCACCCCACAGGCCATGTTCCCAAAGGGAAAAGGGAATATCTTCCATGTTACTGCTCAAAGCAAAGCTAATTCAGCTAATGAGGAGTTCCCACAGCCACAGCTGGAACTTCAGGGCTCTGAGAGGATTCTGCCATGGCTGGTAATTTAAAAAAAACGAAATATGCCACTGACCTTCCACCTCTCCACAAAGGACACGTTTTTCAAAGTTCTCAGTGAAATACAGAGCATTTCAAACTCCCTGAATGGCTCCAGTTTCTGTTGTTGTTGTTGTTCGGGTCTGTGTTGATTAACACACGTAAATAAAGGCAGCTGGTGTTACCTCTCTCTGTTTCCATTTCACACCCTATTAAAGCCTGGTTTCACAATTAATTGAAAGCAAAATGAGATTATTCAGAAGCAAATCCTCCCTGGCAGCCTCACCGTGCTGAGGCCTGGGGAGACCCAGCCCCTCTCCTGGCAGCATCCAAAATTCAGTTCTTGGATATCACACACCACCACCAAAAACAGGGCTGGAAAAGGAACTGAGTCTGCAACCACCTCACTCACATTACCCTTCTCAGAACAGGATGGGGGGGCTTCTTCTGTCCTACTGGCAGGAAAACTGTATTATCCCATGTGCAGAATTTAAGAGATCAAAGCCCAAATGAAGACAAGGTGAGAGACGAAGGAAGGTTTGTCCTGCACCCAAACTATCAAATCACAGGTGCAGAGAAGAGCCCAGCCAGGTTCAAACTCCTCCAGGAGTGATTTGACTCAATGTGGATTCACAGCTCTATTTTATCAGCCAGGAAAGCACAACAAACGGGACACAAACACCTCTGGCCATGCTCTGAACACCAAAGACTAATTTATGACACAAGTGTAAATGATACAATATCAGCCCATGAGCACAGAAATCTCCCTCTTGGGCTGGACACAGAGCTGTGTTTCCTCCCTCCAAAAAACCCCAAGCAATGGTCATGATGAGAATTTTGGAAACTGAAAGTTCACAATGCTAAGATTTCATTACAACCATCTCCACCAAATCAGGGAATCATCAAATCCCAGAGTGGTCTGGGTTGGAAGGGACATTAAAGCTCCTCCAGTCCCACCCCTGCCATGGGCAGGGACACCTTCCCCTAGCCCAGGTTGCTCCAAGCCCCGTCCAACCTGGCCTTGGACACTTCCAGGGATCCAGGGGCAGCCACAGTTTCCCTGAGAAAAATGCAGCTGTTTGGAGCTGGAATGAGATGCAGGCAGGAACTGCTGCCATGAACTTCCCAAGCACAGGAATCCTGAGAGCCCTGTGCACACTAGATGGCATTGCACTACAAATTATCCCAGGGATCAGAGCAGGATCCTGGAGCCTGGAACAGCAGCAAAATCCTCCTCCTGCTCGAGCAGCCCCGTTCCTCCATGGCAGGAAAGCTCAGCCCAACTGTGTGAACATTTCCAGGGCCAGGACAATGGAGACAGCTCTGCAAGAGGAACTAGCACTTGGTGGCTTTGGGCTAAAACAAAGAGACAATTAAATTAAAGGAGCTGCTTGATTTATGAATTTATTTAAAGGAAAAGTGGCTTTGCCACAAAACAAAGTGTCCTTTCTTTCACTGCCTCCCACTGGACCGAGCAGGATCCTTCCTTTGGCTGTTGCAAATCAACATGCACGGACCCTCCAACACATGAAGGGACCATTATTTGTATTTATTTACCTCATTCAGGAACTACTTACTCAGAAAAGCCATGAGAATGGACCAGGAATGAGATTTTTTACAGTTTTTCTCCATCCTTTTTTAACAGGCTCAGTTTATATGCTGGTAACGGATATAAAGGATGTATACCATGTAAGGACAGAAGGATATATAAGGATATAAACCACCTCAAAGCTATAACACGTTATTGTTTCTGCTTATTGAGAAGTGCATCCATCCATAGTCAAAAATAAGACTAAGGCAGTGAATATAAATTTTTATACAGCTCTATAAGATATATACAGTTTTTATCTTCCTGCATATTGCATTTCATAAAACTGCTGATTTTCAAGGAAAGTGCATTAAAATCACAGAGTTAGTTACAACTATCTTTTCTTCTCTGAGCTCCAAAATCCATTAAATTCTGGGGGAGGTCAGTGACAGTTTTAGTCATAGTCTACTTTTCCATTTGGTGGAAACAAGCACATTATTCCTTTGAGAGCACTGAAAACTGATACAGCCCTGTCATTCCAGGCTATTAGTCTCTTACTCACTTCTTCTGTTTTCTCCCCCACTAAATCAATATTAACATTTTTTCCACGCTGATAAGAATCAAAGTCTCTGGAAGAAATGCCTTCTAAACCTCAGCTATCAGCAGGAGTGCCAAGGGAGAAGAAAAAACAACACAGAACCTCCAGAAACATTAATTTTGATGGGGGAAGAGTGCTGTGGCAAGGAGAGCTTAATTGGCTTAAGGGAGTCATTGATCCTGTCTCTCTGTCACATTTTCTAAGCACCTTTTCCACTCAGATACGTTTCTGCTGTGATTTCTCACCCTCTTGTCATCCAAAGAAAGGTATTTGTGTTCTTTGAACTGTGCTGTGCTGAGTAAGATTTCATTTTGCATGTACAGAGCAGCATTTCCAAGGAACCTGCAAAGGCAGGAAACAAAACTTCCTAAAGCACACGAGGGAGAAGCAAACACACCCTGAGGAGCCTGGAAGGCAGGAGCACATTTGGAGGGGCAGGATATGAATAAATCTGAATTCCCATTAGGAACTGCAGCTCCTGGGTTTTCTGTAAGAGTTCTGCTGGGACATGAATCAATCTGAATTCCCAATAGGAATTGCAGCTCCTGGTTTTCCATAAGAGCTCTGCTGGCACCCAGCCCCACTCTGAGCCCTCTCACAAACAGGACTCAGAGAGGAGGGGAGGTCAGAGGGGCAATACCAGCATTCCTGAAACTGCAAAGGTGGGACACACTCTCCTCCTATCACCCTCCTTTCCACAGACCTGATTCCAGAGGCTCAGGAGAGTATTTCAGCTTATCCTGGTGAGTTCCTGAAGTCTGATTTCAAATCAGTCCCTGTTACCTTTCAGGAGCACTGGAAAACTTGCCATTATTCCATGTTCCACATATTAACTCTATAATTAGGTGGAGAAGGGTCCATATTCTTTGAGCTACTGCTGTGGGTGCACAGCCCCCTTTTAGCCTCAGAGAATGAGCTCAGTGCAATAAGGAATCCCACAATGGTTTGGGATGGAAGGAACCTTAAATCTCATCTCATTCCATATCTTCCACTATCCCAGGTTGCTCCAAGCCCTGTACAACCTGTCCTTGAACACTTCCAGGGATGGGGCAGCCACAACTTCTCTGGCCAACAACAACAAAATGTACCTTTCAAACTCTGAAACAGGCTCTATAGGAGAAGAAATCTTGCTGGCCCAACGTGCACAGGTTTATCCTTCCCCTGCAGGGTCTGCAGGGTCGCCAAAAGCCTCGTTCAACAAAACCAAATGACCCTGTCCCAGGCAGTGACCAGCAGCCACACTTCTTTAAAGCTTCAGAAACAGACTGGAAGCAAAAGCTGACACATCTCTGAGCAAGAACTCGCAGGCCCAGGCCCAGGATGGGAGGCACTGAGTGGGGAGGTCGGTGTTACCACGAGCACCCTGAGAACTCCTTCCCCAGGACAAGCATTATTTATCATCTGCCTAAATACCAACCTCTCCTGCTGACAAGAGGAGCAGCAAACAAAGGCAAATAATGTCCCTGAGCTGGCAGGAGGAAGTGATAAAAGCTGAGGGGAAACTTCTCCCATTTCCTCCCATGACCCCCCAAGTGGGGAAGATCAGCCCCCACTCACCTGTGGGAGCCTGTGTGACACCAGCCCTGGGCTGGGCCTGCACCCCCCACACAAAACAAGGCTCAGGCTGGGACTAACCTGCCCACTGGATGCATTTCCCAAAGCACAGCCCCAGCACAGGGCTGCAGGGCTCCCATGGCTCCCAGGGCCTCCCAGCAAAGCCCAGGACCTGCAGCTTCCCACTTTGCCAGGCTCGGGCTGGGGGAAGGCACCAGCAGGATTTTGGCACACAGTGTGCCCATCATGAGAAATTATACCTTAAACTTCACACCTCAAATCTGTCCCCCTCCAAGAACCTTTTATTAACCAAAGAACCTGCAAGTCCACGTCCCACAGCTGGTTCAGAGGCAAACCTGACATGTGTTTTCTATCACCACTTGCATTTTTATACAAAAACCTGAGCAAGTGCTAAACATGGAATGGACTAGATGGAAGCACTTTTCCTTCTGGGAAAGGGAGGCTGGGAAATGAGCAGAAAAGGTACTTGGTCAATCTGATTTTCTAAAAAGAAAAGTTTTCCTTGGGGTTAAAACTTCCCTCCTTAACCAGATGTTGCATAAAAACTTCAGCCAGACTAACAGGCTTTAGCAGGAATATCCAAGGTACTCCCGAAGCTTGGATTATTGCATCTCCCCCATTCTCCATGTGCACAAACACACCCATCCACAGGTTTGTGGGGACTCTCACAGCTCCAGACCATGTCATGGTTCAGCCCCAAGTGTGCTGGACAAGCTGTGCCCTGCACAGCCTCTGCTTTTCCTTTGGAGAAGGGAGTGTCCCAAAGTACCTGCAGGCTTTGGGCAGTACCCAACTCACACCAGGATACAGAATTCAAAATACAGCTGGCAAGTAACTGAACAGTTGTGGTGGGTCTAAGGCCTAAATATTTTCTACATATTGCCAAAATGTGATTCCCCACTGCAGGTGTTCACCTGCTCTGCACAGCAAATATTGCCCATTTATATGAGCTGCAGAACGAGTATAAATCAGTTCAGACAAGGCCCCATAACCTCCCTCACACACACAAACACGATGTTTTAATATGAGATTTTACATTTATCCTGCAATCCCAGAATCCCAGAATGGTTTGGGTAGGAAGGGACCTTAAAGTTCACCTCACTGCACCCCCTGCCACGGGCACCTTCCACCAGACCAGGCTGCCCTGAACCTGTAATCAATCCTAGATGGCACAATTAGACCTTGGGTGGGAAGGGCTGAGTGCACTTGTAATTAAAACATCCAATGACATTTACAGGAGGAAATTTGAAGAAAAAAAATTGAAAGAAATGACCCATGAAAGTAGTTCCCCCAAATCCAAGCAGGTGGTTATTTGCTCACCCCCATTGCTGTGTCCCCACCAAACTGGGGATGGGGGGAGAGAAGGAGGGGACAAAGGACAGAGAAAATGCCCATTTGTGCCACATCCTGGGAAACTTCCAGTACTCTGACAGTGAGAACAGGATTAATGTCTTTATCATTAGTTAATTTATCATTAACACTCTTCCCACCAAAACAGAGGTGCCAAAACACTGGTAGAGGTTCAAACAGGCACCAGTACGAGCCCTAAAATGAGTGGGTTTAGTTTTATCTCAACCAAATTAAGGAGGAAAATCTCTAAGAAGAGACTGAAAATGAGATGCTTCATCTGAGGCTCCACGAGACTCAGAAATTGCCCAGTGGTTGATGTAAAAAGTTTCAGCCTCTCTAATTCTGATGAAAGGCACCTCCCAGCAAACACGAGGCTGCTCCAACTCAGCCACTGGGAGTGGAACAGTTGACACCACTGCCACCAATTTCCAGTTCTGAAAAGAAACGAGATGGTGGAAAAAAGACTGAAATGATCATGTTGAAATCTTAAGTCTTAAGCAATTGTGGGAGAAACTCAAGTTTCTTTAAACAAACAAGTTTCCTCACCCTGGTTGAGAAAGCCTTGAAGGTACTTGTGCACTCAAGGGCTTGCACAGCAAAGTCCCTAAGGAAAAATGACACTTATTTTGAAATTTTTAATCCCCACAAATTCTAATCTCATTCTGTAATTCAGTGATATTATTTCTTAAAGACATTATCTTAGATAATGCTGTCTAATGTCTGAGGTTGGTCCTGATGATCTTGGAGGTCTTTCCAACCCTAAAGACTCCAGGGACATCAAACTCATGCCATGGCACTGAACAGCATCCCATATTCAATATTCACTGTAACTTCTAACAGCCAAAAAAAAAAGGGATTTTAGAGCTTTTCTGGTCAGTTTTAAGGTGCTAAAGGTGAATTCCTGCTTAATTTTGACTAGAATTGAAGCTCTTAGTTCACTAAATAGGCTTAGAGCACATCAGGGGGGTACAACACACAATCCTCTGGAGTGAGAAGAAAAGTGTCAGGACAACAGCAGAGAGTCTCCTGCAGCAGCAGCACGGGCCACTCAACCTCCCCCACTGACACTGAGACACTTCACTAACACTGGGGTTTCTGCAGTGATTACATGTAAATGTACAGCAAACTCACACACAGAAAGGCCACGTGGAAAACATGACACTGCATTTTCCAGGACACAAGTACACACAGGAATTCCCTTGTTACTTGCCTGCCACGGGTTATTTATTTCCCCTCCAAAAGAACTATATCATGTGTAGTCCCAAAATCCCTGGGAAGAAAGAAAAATGCCTTCACGGATACAAAAATGCAGTTTCTGTGTGGTGACCCAGTGAAGGGCAGCAGGAACAGCAAAGCAAAATGCCTTAAATTCAGTGTATTAAAGAAATTACCTTGTAAAAGCTTCATAAATAGGATGATTTTTACTTTCATGGAGTAGTTTGTAAACCATGTGCTGGTTTTTTTTGAGCCATGTGTCAGAATCTTAATTGATTATGTCCACAGGATGGACTTCAGGAGTTAAAAACCTCCAGAGGATGGACTTCAAGAATTAAAGAGTTACCTGCACAAAGGGTCACAGGCACACCTGAAATTCCGTTTTCATTTTTAATTTAGAAAATTTTGCCAAAATACCAGAGGCAGGAGATAAAACAGTAAAGATTATTAAAGAAAAAGATTATTAAAGAAAAAGATTATTAAAGAAAAGAATATTTTAGCCTTTGAATTTCCCAGGTAACAGTTCAGGGAAGGTGGGTTATGAAAAACTCGGGTCACGCTGGAAGAGGGTTCACACCCTGGGAACTACCTGAGAGCTTCTCATGGGAATTGCAGAGCTGGGCCTTTAGTTTTAAGCATTTAACTGCACCTTCCAAACTAAAAAGGGGTTTGGTGTAACCCTGCCATAACCCTGCCCTGTGCAACGTTTGGGAGCTCCTAAAACACTTGTTCCTCTCACATCCTTGTTCTCCTCGGAGAGGCATCGACCTGCAGCCCCCCCTTGTCCAAACTGGTGCAGATTTCCAGGGAAATGGGTCTCCAGTTACTGCCAGTGTTGAAGCCCAAGCTGGCCCAGCCCCCCTGGAGTCCCTGGGCTGGCCCAGCAGTGACTCAGCTCCTCCCTGGGCACTGAGGGATGCTCAGCAACCCCAATGAATGGCCAAGCCCTCGAGTCACTGGGCAGGTGATCAGAGGTCCCAGTGACAAACTGGGGGTCAAGGACAGCACTGGGAGAGCAGGGCCAGGAGCTGGACCTTGGTCCTTGTGGGTCCCTTCCAACTCAGGCTCTTCTGGGATTCTGTAAAACACCAGAACACTTCCAGAACAGGTTCCCAACAGTTCCATATTGGGGCCAAATGAGACATTGAAATTTTTATTTTGCTTTCTAATATTGGTATTAAAATTAAGTTTTGTACTAATGACTTGGTAGTTTCTGAAGGAATAATGAATTACCAACAATTCTGTGTAAAATAAACATTCCTCTAGAGCAAGCACTGATGCAGTAACTTGTCTAAATGAGCACACAAACAATACAAGATGTTTCTTATATTTTCCATTGCTCAGACCACCTTCAGCCATGGAACCAAGCACATTTAAATGGGAATAAACTCCTGCCTGTAGAGCACCAGAGCACACACACCAGCCTCTGGACCTCACAGCACAGGGTCTGTGTCAAACACGCTGTAATCCACATTCTTTATTCATTCTGGTATCAATTAAACTTATTATTATTGCTACTCTTGCAGATATAGTTTGATTTACAGTGGCTCTTTCATCCTTAATCTGATCATCACAACTTGCAAGGCACATGCACACATAACCCTGACAGAAAACACGACACATCATCCACATCTTCATTGGTTTTATAACAGGAAAACAAACCACTCAGCCATATGATGCACAGCTAAGAATTATAAAAGCATATTCTGTTGTTAAAAATCCCAGTATTCCCTCTCTCCTGGGTTATGTTAAAAGCATAAAAGAGATATTTGGAACATTCTTTCCCAGACTGTCTCTGAGAGAGTCGATGAACGGCCCAAGTTCAGTGTCTTTGTGACATCAGAGAGGCCTGAAAAGGTGAAGGAGAGGAAAGCAGTCCCAAGACCAACCCTCCCCTGATCCAGCACAACACCAACAGCTCTGCAAAGATCCTCTGCTGACTTTAACTCCACTGAGTTGAACTCAGTCAAAACTTGAGGGACACAGGGAGGCTGAAAGGAGCTCAAAGGAATGAAGGGAGCAGGGGAAATGAAGCCCAGCCCAGCCCGGGGTGTGCTCAGGGTGCCCCTCAGAGCTCCGTGTTCCTGCTAAAACACATCCATAATTCCCAGGGCTCCAGACTGAGAGCTCCCTGCTCCTCACAGAGCTCCCAACTCCAGCCAGCTTTGATTTCATTTCCAAGCAAATGGCAAAGCAGAGCCCAAACCAAACCCTGAGCCAGGGGACCCTGATGCCCCTCCAGTCTCACACCTTTCATTAAAGCCTCAATAACCCTGAATTTCCCTCAGCTCAGCAAAGCAGCACCTTTGTCCTGATATGACATTCCCTCCCTTCCCTGCAAATCCTTCCTGCCCCAGGGCTCCAGCTCCCAGTGGGTTCCCTGCCCATTCCAGCCTTGCTACACCTGTAATTATTGCAGCACTGAGCAGATAAAACATGATTAAATAATTTAAAGTGAATTCCTGGGCTCACACTGTAAAAATAACAGAAGTTGTTTGGATTTTTGAACTATTTCAAGATGGTAAATGGGAACTTGGTCCAAACTCAGGGCTTTTAAAGCCTGAGTGTTTTGACATGTCGTTCTTGCAATAAATAAGGTTCACACTCGAGCATCAAACAGAGCAGTGAATTCCACAGCTGCAGTGCAAGGCAGATCAGAAGAATTTCTGTGGGTATCTGAAGATAAACTGGCAAAACCAGGAAATGCCACCTACCCAAAAAATGCATTTTCCCAGTCAATTTGTTTTATAACCATATTTATAAGTTTCATCAGTCTTCCAACAGAACAGAACAAATTCCAGGGCAGGTTCATGGATTCTGGACATATATAAAGTATTTGGCACTGGGTATTTTTATTTCCAACTGATAAAATACTGGATTTGTGGGTGTCTATTGAGCACCATCTTCCCTCTGAATTATTACTGATAATTTTGAGTGTGATGGTGCCAAAAGCCCCCTCTGCACTAAGAGGAGTCAGCTCTGACTGCAACTCCCAAACCAACCCCTGAGCCTCCAAAAAAATGTTTGGGGGGGGCTTTAAACATCTCTGTACAGACCTAAACAAGCTTCTCATTAAAGCTCCCTCTGGGAAATGAAATATCTGAAAGGAAGACATTCACGATGGTGGTAAGGGACATCCTGCACCTTAAAAATATGTCCCAGAGCAAGTAAATGAGTTTTTATTGATGTTTCTCTTACTCATCTGGTAGAGGGATGGAAAGACTAGAATAGAATCAAAGTTTGCTCATTTAAGAGATAGAAGAAATTACACTTCAGGAGAGGGGGTCTGAAAAAGGCAGTGAGAGCATCACATGCTTCTTCATGTAAGTATTTGACTTTAAAACCCTCAACCACACAGCCAGTGGCACATCATGGAACCAGTCCATCTCCACTGGCTGCTGCTTTTCCAGGAGAACAGCAACTGGAATGTGCAGGTTGTGCTGCCAGAATGGTCAGGAATGAGGAGGCAGAGGCAGCAATTGCTGTGTTTGGAATCCTCAGTGTTGATCCAGGAGCTCTCTGCCCTGGGTGCCCAGGAGAGCTGAGGTCACTGTCCTGCCTGCAGCACATGGAAGCAGGAGCTCCACCTTCTGCTCACACACCGAGCAAGGGATAAAATAACCAACATCTTCCAGTGCCTTCTAGACACACACCAGGACCTGGGGAGGGGGGGAGGATGTGCCTCTGTGTGTGTTTGTCCTTTGAAAATGAAAAATCTGCCTGAATGCAGACCCTTGGGAATGTTTCTGTTCACCGGAGACCTGCACAGACCCCTCTGCTGCAGGGATAACAAACAGCCAAGGTGGGGGCTCAGCTCAGCACATCTCAAACCCCCTCTGTGATCCCTGGGCAGCTGCACAAAACTGCATCAAGAACCCATCAGAGCAAACACTTTCCCATGGAGTATCCAAACAGCTCAGGGCTCTTCCCTGTGCTCCCTTCCCTGCAGGACAGCTGCTCACAGCACAGGGCAGGGCCAGGCCTTTCCTGAGCACTCAAACACAACTCTTCCCTGATTTTATAACGAGAGAACAATGTTGAGCCAACACACCCCATCCCTGGTATTACTGGGGACAACAGTGCTGATTTTCCAAGGTTGGAAACTACCTGGACACCAGGTCACGGAACCATCCCGAGTCAATGGAGTGTGCAGGGTTCCCAGCACACCCAGAGACACAGATAGAGACATCTGGAGTGCTCAGAGCAGCACAGCTGGAGCAGCAAGGGATGGCAGAGCCAGGACAGGCAGGAAAACAGATTTTGCAGGATCAGGATATATCCTAGAAACATGAAATCACAGAATCCCAGCATGGTTGGAAGGGACATTAAAGCCCATCCAGTGCCACCCCCAGCCATGGGCAGGGACACCTTCCACCAGCCCAGGTTGCTCCAAGCCCCGTCCAACCTGGCCTTGGACACTTCCAGGGATTCAGGGGCAGCCACAGCTTCTCTGGGCAACCTGGGCCAGGGCCTCCCCACCCTCACAGGGAACAATTCCTTCCCAGTATCCCATCTCTCCCTGCCCTGTGAGTTATCCCAGCTGTGCTGCTGCCCCAGGGAATGAAGGAGCACATTCCCAGTGTCAGGACAGGGACAGCCCTGAGCTGAGCTCGGGAATGAACATTCACCAGCCCCCAGCCAGAGCTGCCCCTCCCAAGCCCCAGCTCTGCCCTCAAAGCCCCACACTGTGGCCCAGGAGCACAAACAAACTGCCCCTTCTGGGAGCAGCTCCAGCAAACACAAATGGAAATGCTCCCAGGGAAATTGGGTTTAAGAGCTCATTCATCCCTGGCCTGACAAACCTCCCCGGGAGCACAAGCACAGCCCTGCCCCTGCAGCCCCGGGGTCACACAACGTGCCAGCCATCAAATCACCCTGGCACAGCCATCAAATCACCCTGGCACAGCCATCAAACCACCCTGGCACAGCCATCAAACCACCCTGGCACAGCCATCAAATCACCCTGGCACAGCCACCAAATCACCCTGGCACAGCCATCAAATCACCCTGGCACAGCCACGAGTCCAACATCATCCTGAATTCCAACACCATTCCTGCCAGCAGCATGGCTGACTACACACAGAGCCAGAAGGGATTTAATCTTCCTTCAAACTCCGAAACACCAGTGAAACAGGGATTACTTTTTTGGATTCTCTCCAGACTTTTAATATATTTTAATTATACCTATAATACATCTTTCTGTTTTTTTCAGGTCATTAAACCTCAGGGAAGAAAAATTTTCCGAAACAACTTTGTTCCAGCTACTAATTAAACCAATTTTAATACTTTTCTGTGCCACATTGGTAAAGATGATTTATGAGGGTGGCAAACAGCAGGAGGTCAATGCCAAAGTTAAAGCTGGCCTTATTACACCACTTTAAGATTTACTCTTGCCATCAAACAGCACCAAAAAATAAAACTCCACAGCTTTCTGTATTTTCAGTGTTAAAGGCAAGGGAAGGGAAAATAAGGTGGATTTCTGCAGGAGCTCAGTGTTTTCAAACTGTTGAAGAAATAATTGTACTGAATCAACAGGTAAAATCTCATTTGCTTCTTTATTTCTGGGTTCCAGCCCACCCTTCCATGTATCCAGCTCAGCTTAAAATATAAACATTATATGAGTTTAAAATAAAGAACACTGATGGAACCAGACAAGGCTAATCCAGATAAATAAATCAAGATAAATCCTGACAGAAACTGTGAGAGGCCACTCCATAACCAGGCAGCAGAGCAATGCCACCCAAATTACCTTTACTTCATAAAAAAAGACAAAGTATTGATTTCAGAATTGTCAGTCACAGGGAGCAAAGTGTATAATTCACTTTAAAAATGACTTAGCAGTAATTCCACATGGGAACACATGGAGCTGGATACTCCTCTATGGATCAGGGTCACACCTCCACACTCAGAGTTATCCTTCCACTGAAATCCCAGGGATTTCTCTCCATTTCACTGGGAAAAAACCCAAGCAAGCTGGAATTTCACAGGTGTGATCTTGTTCCAGGGAAGCATTTTTCCGAGGAATTATTGGCGAGCTGGAAGCAGGACCAGGAAACAGCAGCATCCAAAAACTGAGGTGAACTGACTCGAATATTTTCCTGACATTTTTGGCACCAAAAAGCCCGGCCTAGAGACTCCACATTTTTCACATTTGTTGGTCTTGGCAGGGGATTGTGGCAGTTTTCAGGGAGCTGTGGCTGGAATTATTAAGTTCATAGAAGCAGTTCCCACCTACACTTCTGAACAGTTGTTTTTATACACCCACGTCCTCAAAGCAGCCCTTGCAACATCCCCACCACCACTTGGGAAGTCAAGAGGGAAGAAACCACATGGAAAAGATGGGGAATGGGAGGGGAAGGTCTTGGTTTAAAGGGGAACATCTCAGAACACGGCCTGGTCATTGTGGGAGGAGATGAACAGCAGCCAAAATGAAGGACTAAAAGGAGCCTCTCTTCACATGCAATTCATAAGGACAAATAAACCCCAGCGAAATTGTCTTTTACAGCACCACCAAAACACCAAAATTCAGGCCAATTTTCATGATTTTTACTAAGCACTTCCACGCTTTAGAGGGATTTGGGCAGGGAACTGCTGTTTCATGTTTTGCCTTTAAAAGTCAATATTTTTTCCTTTTTAAACACTTTGCAAATGAGTGGAATAAATGAAGACATCACAGTCTGTGGCTGCTCAGCAGTGCCAAGGCACTGACAGCATCGTGCCCACAGCAGAGCTAGGGGATGAAGGAGCCCTCCTGCACTGCAGCCTTGGGATCAAACCCCTGCTGGGAGAACATCTGAGCCAAGCTGTCCAACCTCAGGCAGGGAGCATTCCCCATCCCTGTTCCTTCCAGTTGATCTAGAGAACTGCTTTTAGCTGTGGCACAAACTTCATAACCCACCCCACTGAACTCCACTCAAGGGTATCTGCTCAGGCTGCACCATTTTTGTTTCCTTTGCAATCCATCCCAGGCAAAAAACCCTCCTGTCTAATGAACAGAGACACCTTCCCAAGCACAGTCCCCTCTGCCCTGGAACATTAATATAGAAAAGGAAAAAGGCAAACCGAAGGATGACCCCGAAAAACATCTTCTGAACAGGCTTTGCTGACAACAGGCACAGAAGGGCTCGGCTGCTCTTTGGGATGTCTCTAACTGTTGAGGCACGACAGGAAAATCCAATTCCAGGGGCTGAAGGTTGGCTGGGAGGCTGTGCCAAAGGCATTCCCACAGCACACAATGCTCCCGGTCCTGACAGGAATTCCTGGCAGCTGATGCCTCCGCGGGAGGAAGTGATTGTGCTTCAAATACTTCCTTTAGCACTGATAACACCTCCTGCCACTGCTCAGCCACAGCTGGGAGATAAGGAGAGGATCTTCCAGCCCAGAGCCAGCCCTGCCCCAACAGGGGGTTATTTTTAGAAAGCAGCAAACACAGACAGAGACTGTGCTGTTTGAAGGGACAAATCTGTGTCAAATGCAAGATGCTGGAGTGAAATAAATGTGCATTACAGCACTTCCTTCAGCAATGGGCTTTCAGGGAGCAAAGGATGTTATCTGGGAAGCACAGAGCTGATCAGCTCTCCGTATCCATCACCAAAACCTCCCCAACTACACAGAACTTCCTAATTCTTTCAAGTGAAGAACAGAGTCTTTATTTCTGGCAGGAAGTAAAGATATTTATGGAATACCTGAGCACTGTTTCTCCTGTTTATATTAATGGCACAGAGCACTAATAAAGTAAAACCACATTTCAGGGAATCATGGAATGTCCTGAGTTGGAAGGGACCCACCAGGAGCATTGAGTCCAACTTCTGGCCCTGCACAGGACAGCCCAAAATCCCACCCTGTGCCTGAGTGTTGTCCAAACACTCCTTGAGCCCTGGCAGGGTTGGTGCTGTGACCACCAATTTGCACCATGTTAAGGAGGGTGAATCATTCTGCTTTGTCCAAGTTAATAATGACATGGGGAGTTGCTGAAATAATTCAATTCCTGTGCATTAACAAGCCCTAAAGCTCACGAAGGGCACTCAGACACTGTGCCACAGCTGTCCTGAGACACTCAGTGACATGGCAAGGGGTTCACCTGAACAGCTCCCCAGCCCTGGGACACACCAGCCCAGCCCCTGGGCTTGGGAGGAGCTGCCCTGGCTGGTGGAGGACCTGTGGGTCAGCAGCTCCCTGGGGAACAGCTCACACCCCTCAGGAAGCTCTTCAACCAGCAGACACTGAAACCCTGCCTACATTTCATGAGCTGCCTCAGGTACAGCCTGGGAGCTCATCTGGAGTTCCACTGGGATGATTCAGGCACTTCTGAACTTCAGTGCATGGGGAGCCCTCCTGGAAGAGACTGAGGACTCCCAGCAGAGTCAGGGCAGGCTCAGGTTGGATCTCAGGAAAAGGTTCTTCCCCCAGAGGCTGGTTGGGCACTGCCCAGGCTCCCCAGGGCAGTGGGCACAGCCCCAAGGCTGCCAGAGCTCCAGGAGGGTTTGGATGATCCTCTGGGGCACAGGGGGTGACTCTTGGGGCTGGGCCTGTGCAGGGCTGAGGGACTGGATGATCCTTGTGGGGCCCTTCCAGCTCAGCACATTCTGGGATTCTGTGCCCTCCACCCTTCAGCGTCACCTGCACACTCAGGTGCCCTGAACACCAGTGTGAGTGCAACCAGGATCAGTTTGTACTTTAATAAACTGAGTTTGGATGTTCTGGAGAGGCATCACAGACAGGCACTGGCCAAGAATCACGGAAAGGCAGCAGAGATAAAGAGAGAAGGAGCCCAGCAGAACCCACCCAAGCCAGGCTGGGGAACCACACGCAGTCTGGGTAACCAGACTGAGACTTTTTTTTAGCATACAGCTGTTGAATTATATTAATGTCTCTTTAAATTATAAATGAAATTTAACTCTGTCTCAGTCTAGAGTTGGTTCTTAACGCAAACAAAAGGCCGTGGGGCCCTATCTCACATTTTTTAAACTTGGTGAATTTGAAGCTGCCTCAATAGGTCCCACACCTGATGAGTTATTTTCAGTTATTTTTTCACAAATCTGAGAGAAGACCAAGAGATAAGAAACAAAGTTTGCACTACCTACATGCAAAGTGCTGATGGTGACCAGTGTGTACTTTTATCATTTTACAGGTCTAATCACAGATAGTCTTCTGCACCAATGCAGTTTAACCACTTGGAAATGACCTTCTGTTTGTACAGAGGTTTTCATGTGGACTTACCAGCAATGTATTCAATGAGTGAAAACCAGATCCAAAGAGTTAAAGGGGAGATGCTTTGTGTTTTAGCTAAATTGAGGAGAACCATGGTCTCATGGCATCCCCTTGGGCCACACAGAACATGGCAAGGCTGAGCCTCAGCTCTGAACATTTGTCCCACATCAGACTAAAATATATCTATTGAACACAACCTGGGTTTGCATTACAAGTTAAAAATCAATCATGCAGCCTTACAAAATAATTGCAGTAATAAACATAAGGTATTTCAGCAAAACACCAGTGAGGTTTGGGCACTGATGCAACCTGTGGAGCCCAACCTGTACCTCCAGCTCTGACATCAGCTGGTGAACCAGCAACTTCCTGCCCGTGCAACACGTGCCTTGCTGACAACCACAGAGAAGGGGAAAACCTTGCTGCTAAAGCAGCCTGGCAGAACATTCCTGAAGAGCAAAAGCACCCCAAAATGCACTTTGTTCCATTAGTACAGTGCTGGGATAAGAAGAGAACAAATCCTTTCTTCTACATCTCAGCAAGTTATTTTAAAACATCCCATGAGGTGAAATGCCAGGATATTAATACCTCTTGCACCATATTATAAGTGACATAAACGTTACAAAACAACCTGAAATTTGGCCAGGCTGTTAATAGACAGCATTACACAATTCCTGACACAGCCACATAATACTGTACTTCTCCCATGCAAATTTTTAACAGTGAATAGATTTTGAAAGGAGTTTCCACCCACCAGCCCTCAGATGCAGCTCAGTAATTTGCTATTAGGTGCCAAGCTGTCACTTCCCATCACTCCAGCCCACTGCCATTCTCTGCTCCACCTTGGGAGCACAAAGGAGCCTCCAACCTGATTAAAATGTATGAGCCCTGTGTGAAGCTATTTTTAAATCTGTAAACTAATACTGCTGTTGTATGAACAGCTTTCATTTTTTCACCATTAATACTGGTCTTCCAAGGAAAATCTGCAATGCCTTACTCTTCTGGACTTCAGGAGCAAAGCTCTTGTTCTTGAGAGATTTTTAACCATTTTAAAAAGTCATTGCAGTGAGGGGGTCTACCAGGAATCTTGCTCAGGAAAAGGAAGGAGTGAGAGGCACAGAGGGCCTGAGTCACCTATTTAAGCAGAAATTTTGCTTTAGGAGCACAAATAGTTAAACATGTAGGGTTTTGCAGAGGATGATGTGGTGGGAACAGAGAACTGACCTCTCAACACACACAGTCTCAGTTTTATGACAGTGCTTCCCATGCTGCCATCAGGCACTGTCCTCCTGGAATCACAGCACAGACACAGAGAGGAGACAGCTCAGGGGCTGAGATAACCAATAATCCAGCTCAATAATCAATGCCATTTTTCCTTCCTGGGCTATATCCTTCCCCAATTGCTGTTTTTCAGGCAGATCTCCTCTGGTTACAGCTGCTGCTCTGGCTGTGCCAGAGGATCACTGAGCAGGAGGATCAGCAGGGAAGCTGCAGGAGCAGCAATGACACCACAAAAACCAGGGTCAGACTCCTCCTGTTTGGGGGAACTTGCCACCAGAACATCTTGCAGGAAAGTAGGGAAAGGAAATATTATCTGATTGTGCTTCTCCCTCTCACAAGCACAAAAATCTCAGCATATCAACCCAACAGGTGTTCCCTGCCATCCTGAAAACATCCCAGGAAATGCTTAAACCCACGAAAGAATTAAATTGTGTGTCAAAAATGCCAATGCCATGCACAGGTTGTGCTCCCTCTCCAGCTCACACACTGTGCTGAACATCCCTAAGTGATGGAAAGGAGAACTCAGAGGAGCACAGGGTGCAAACACCCCTGGGTGTTCATTCCTGCTCCCTCAAATGACTGAACAATTAGTGGTGTCAAATCAGCAAATTACCAGGAGACAAAAACCAGAGACATAGATAGATCACACTGTTCCTACACACAGAAAATGAAAATAAACACAGTTTGCAGGGACTGCTCCTGTTTGCCCAGCAGCCCCTGTCCCACAGGCCCGTCAGAGCTGTGTCCTCTGGGTCCAGTGTTTGGTGGGACTGCTCAGGGTCAGCAGGGCCCACCCAGACCTGGCCTGCTCAGGGCCACGAGGTGTGAGGAGCAGCACATCCCAGCCCTGAGCAGGACCAGGCTCCTCCTCAGTGGGAATTTTACAGAGTTAAAAAAACCAGCTGCAAATTGTGCCTGCAAAGCTGTCAAGTACTACAGCAGGAAAAGCTGTAAATAATTCACTCTGGATTACAGGAAATGTTTTACAAATGAAAAGGTTGTAACCTCTCTTTGCCTACAAGGCTGGCAGATGCTGGAGGCATTTCTGCTTCTCTAAGTGCAGAACAAAATGTGCCCTGTTTGTGAGAACCAGCAGTGGCTGCTGGGTCTGAGCCCTCCCTGGTGCTGCTCCTGGAAAATGCTCCTGCCTGTGCTCCTGAGGGGTGGATCATGCAGGAGCAGAGCTGCACACTTCCAGAACTGCACCACTGCCTTGGATTTTGATGACACAGCTGCTGCAATGCACAATGCAGAGCTCTGGGAGCAGAGAAATGTGATTTATTTGTATTTACATCAGTCCATTCACACAACAGTTTAATGACACATACACAAACTGAAAATGCACATGCAGTGATTGCAGATGACTCAATAAGGAATGTCTAATGCAGCCTTGAAACAGTGACATCAGTCAAATCCAGTGGGAATAAAACCATCTCCAAGCTCTAAGGAGAGCTCCACGTGGCCAATAGCAGATTCTGGCCCAGCACATGGAAGCAATTCCAAAGAAAGACTCTACTGCTTTGACTTCTTACTAAACATTTGGCACCAAACTCAGGGCAGGCCCCTCTATTCCTCCACACCAGGTCAGTTGGCAGCCAAGCACAAGGATGTTTTGGATATAAAGGAAACGTGGGACTCACCTGTATGTTGCCAAAATCCACGTTCTCGTAGTGGAAATGTGCACACTCGGCCATCTTCGGGAAGTGCCCCTTGGTGAAGGATAACCTGGAGCACACCAAGAGCACACCATGAGAGGGATGCAGAGCACTGCCACAAAACACAGTCACTGGGATAGAACAACAGCTTCCTCATCCCAAAGCCAAGGGAACAGAAGGATAAATAACAACCTCCTCATCCTGCAGCCAAGGGAACAGAGGGGTGGGTTGATGGGATGCACCAGAACAGTGGGGAAAGGAACCGAGGGAGAGAGGAGAAGTGCAGTGCCAAGTGGCTTTTCCATTGCATCCCTGGGAACTGTGTGACATTCCAACACCACCAGAGCCCACTGCATCCCTACAGAACCCTGTGGCATTCCAGCAACACCAGCAGCCTGGGGACACGGAGCAGGGACAAGCAGCTGCAGCTCCACAAATGCACATCCACAGCCTTACACGAGACACAAGGAAAGCAGAATTACCTGTGAAAGGCATCACAGCCCATCAGTCCCGGGGGGATGTATCTGAGGGTGCAGAACAAACTCTATTTATCCTTTGCCTCTTTCAAATCCAAAAGTCAGGCATCGTTATTCCCGAGTGTCTCCAGCTACCCTGGAGGCTGCCAGGGAGCTCCTGGGGCTCTGCACATGCTCCTGCTTCTGCTGAAGCTATTCTAGACTCCGAGAGATATTTCGGGGGGGAGCCAATGAGATTGTCATTATCCTGCTCTCTCTTCCCACGGGAATACAAGTGGGAAGGGAGATGAGCATCTGGCTGCTCAGCACTAGAACAAAGAGCCACTTCCCTCACAGCAGAGCACCGGGCAGAGGGGAGTTGAAGGCACAGATGGATCAATATTGGGGAGTTCTGGGCCTCAAGTCAGCACTTTTAGCAAAGTAATATTGATTATTTTTGATCCCCGTTGCAGGTTTAAAACCTTAGCTGAAGAATAACTTGGGTTACAGTCTCTGGGAGACAATCAGAGAGAGAAATATTGTATAAACCCACAGGAAAAAAAACAACCTGAGGGATCAGAGAAGAAAAAAATATCCCTTAAAAGGAAAAATTGGGTAAAATCCATTCAAATGAAGATACAAAGAATGCAAAAAGAAAGGAAAAGAGGAAAATTATCAAACGAAAAATATATCTAGGCCACCCACTTGTCCTGGTTTAGCTTTCCAGAGCATAGGGAGACAGGGAAAATGATCTCATTTACACATTGCCTGGGCTTCTCTTCAAATTTCTTCTCTATGTTTTTTTTCCAGTTTCAGGAAGAAATCACAGAAAAATTAACAACACTGTAACAGTGAGTTCACAACTCTACCAAGCTTTGCTTCTATGGCCAGAAGCAGGTGAGAGAAGAGCAGAGCCTCTCCCATCCCCACTTTTGGATTACATCAGTCAGAATTTCGTTTCACAGGGATTTTGGTTGCTCTGCTGAAGATACTGTGAAAAATCGCTGCTGAATTCCCTGTATTGCAGCACAACAGCTGAACCCCAGGATAGTGAACCCAGAAGGGCAGGAAAATCAGAGAAATGTGCTCTTACTTTTTGACATTCTTCACCTTCATGCTGGCGGTGCTGCCGCAGGAGCGCAGCGGCAGCTCCCCCGGGATCTCGGGGATGTCAGCTCCTCTGGCCTGCAGGAAACAGGGAAAAAGGGGGTTAAAGTGTGGCTGCAAGCTCTGGACATCTCCCTCCTGAGCAGGAGCCTGTCTGCTCTGAAGGACAAACCCCACATGTGCTAAAAGTTGTGCTTCTGCCTTTTTAACACAGAAAACGGACCCTCGGGATTGGGGTCTTGGATGGGATGATCCCGACTGTGAAGATCTCTCTCCCATGCTGCAGAGACTTGCTAATTCTTAGCAACAACTGTGAAATCCAGTGTTTAATTCATTACTGCTTCTGGTTCTTAAAGGGCAGATTTTCAGAGGTGGGAGTCAAACAGACATTCCCAAACTCCACACTCTGACTCCTCATTAAGGACCTGGTTTTCCAGGCATCTGTGCAGAGGCACTGAAGCAGCTGGATAGCTCACACAGTGGAAAACCAAGTTAATGCCAGAGCTGCTTTCATGTGGGAGGTGACCTTTTAAAATAGAAGTTTGAAGCTATTGGTTTAAGTGCATGACGATATTATAACTCCTTAATTACTGGAATTCAATTACTTCAGTCAGGCCAGAACTCCAAGCTCCCTCCTTTCTGTTCTGTCACACTTTCCCATCCTCTCCTTCCTCCAGCTGCTCTTTCCTGAGCTGTGAGTTCAGCTGGGCTTGGATTCTCCATCCCAGGGACTCTGAAACACTGCAGGGGCTCCTCCTGCTGTGCCAGCCCTGAGCTCCAGAGGAGTGAGGGGGTTCAAGAGGGGCTTTGATGGAGAGAGCAGTGATCAAACAGCAAGACCAGCACAGACTTTGCAGAGCAGGAGGAGAAAAACACGGTCCCTGACACTGGGGGAGATGGATCATCAGTGATGTGGGTGAGACCAGTTGAATGAGCTTTTTTCTGCTTTACACAATGCACTACAAACCAGGAATAACATCCCAAAGAGCGAGTGAAGAGGAAGAACGACACATCAGCATTCCTCCTCTCACAGGCCTGGAACAAAAAGGTATTCCATGCAATCCATTCCACTGGCAGGAGTGAAGGGATGACTGCTCTGATGGCAGATCCACGCTGCTCCACCCAAAGGTCTCTGAGCAGTGATGATCAGCCCCAAGGCTGTCACATGTAACAGTAAAGCTGGATGCTGCAGTGGGAAATGTGGAACAATTGGTCCTCACCCCCAAAACTTTCCAGCTGGCCCATCCCAATCCCAGCTGGCAGCCCTCTCGTGGGATGAACAGCAGGGGAAGCTCCAATTTTCCCTTGCCATGGATCCAATGTCCCTGTGCTTCCCCTCCTCACCAAGAGCTGCAGTGGGTCAGTCAGGACCATCCCCTGCCTGTAAATCCCCACCCAACAGCAGCAGAGGGAGGGACTGACCCCGAGCTCCAGGCAGGCTCAGGGCACAGCTACAGCCCCTCATCTCCCGAGGGTCCTGTCCCAGTCCCCAGGCACACACGGGGGCTGTGGGTCCAGTTCACCTGCTCTACACAACTGGAGTAGAATCATGGAATCCCAGGATGGTTTGGGTGGGAAGGGACCTTAAAGCCCATCCAGTCCAACTCCCCTGCCATGGGCAGGGACACCTTCCACCAGCCCAGGTGCTCCAAGCCCCGTCCAACCTGGCCTTGGACACTTCCAGGGATCCAGGGGCAGCCACAGCTTCTCTGGGCAACCTGTGCCAGGGCCTCACCACCCTCACAGGGAACAATTCCTTCCCAATATCCCATCTACCCCTGCCCTCTGGCAGTGGGAAGCCATTCCCTTTGCCCTGTCAATAGTTTCTCTCCACCTTTCCAGTCACTCCTTCAGGCACTGGAGGCCACAGTGAGGTCACCCCAGGGCCTTCTCTTCTCCAGGCTGAACAATCCCAATTTTCTCAGCCTTTCCTCACAGCAGGGCTGCTCCATCCTTTTAAATCATCCTGGTGGCCTCCTCTACACAAAATCAACCAGGCTGCAAGAGCAACCATTTCTCCCTTGACACGGGGACTCCAGGATAACCCTCACCAAACAAAAACAGGGACAATATTTATTCCCTTAAATAAACCTGTCCCGGGCTGCCTGACTCCTACTGAGCACACAATTACTTCAGGATGTAATAGGACACTTGAGAGTCTCATTGTGAATTTTAGCATTAAGAGGATCACCAATTTAATAAACCTTACAGGTCTTTAACATCAGAAAATAACTAATTACAGGAATAAATGTGCCATTCCCATAAGCTGCTTTAAGGCAAAGCTGGATGTGCTTGCTTAATTTTTCTAAAGGAACAGAATTTCTGTAGGAAGAAAAATAGTTTTTCTTCTCCATCAGCAGTAGGAGCTGGTGGGATATAAAAATAGATAAACAATCTGACAGAAAACGTGGGCTTTGAGCCAGTGTGCAGCAGTGGGCACAGACTACCCTGGATGTGACTCAAACAGCGTGGGCACAGCTCACACCCCCAGAGCCCCAAATGCCAGCAGCTCTCTTGGAAAAACTTGTGTTATCCTCTTCTTCTCAGCTGAGCTCTGTCCAAAGCGTGCTGGAAGGAGATCTCTGCCTGTCCCCTTTCCAGCAGTCTGTGTCCATTTAACTGGACAATGAGATGCAGTAATTAATACACTAATTAACTTTCCCAATTAGACCGGAGGTCTCTGGACTCTGCTGCAGAACAAGGCTCTCCAAGGCTCACAGCTGAGGGGAAAGGGCAGAACTGATCCTGTGCAAGCTGAAATCTTTACAAGGAGGTACCAACACCAGAAAAAAACCTGGTGAGGAGACAGATACCAAAATAGAAACTTACTGCAATTTTAGCAACCCCATTACTCCTAAATAACCACAGCTCCTTTCCATTCAAAGATACACAGCTACATAAAATACACTTTATTTGCACCTATTTTGATCCCAGACTTGGCATGCAACATGTCACCCTAAGTCACTCTCCTCTCCAAACACAAACAAACCCCTCCAAATGAGATTTGTCATCTTTTGTGCTTTGTGCCACAGTAATTTCATTTTAAACGTCATTTTGAAACAGCTGGATTATTTGCATCTGAAAATAAGTTACCTGGCATCATCAGTGGCTTCTCCCTTGCCTGCTCTCCATGCCTGGCTGTGCTGAGGAAACTTGGTAATTGCAGAGCAAATCTGTTTATGCAAATTGTTCAGTCCCATTGTCCCAGCTCAGTGTCACTGCTGCACCAACCTGGAACCTGCTAAACAAATCAGGACTGGCTCCAGAATGCAGGGAATTCATTTATCAGCACCCTCAGGCCTCTCCCCTCTCCAGGGAAGGGTTTTTTGTGACACCACTTCACCAGCCCCCCCCAAACTAAGAAATTCTCCCACCAAAAGCCCCCCAAAGACTCTCCTTGCAGGACAATATTGGAGAACTTCAGTGTTTTGTCACAGATCCCTGCAGGGCCTGTGGGGCAGATGGATCCCACTAAATCCTCTGCCCTAAAGCCATCCTGGGAGAGCAGCTCTGTCTGTCCCTGATGGACCCCAGAATCACAGAACTGCTCAGGTTGGGAAACACCTTTAGGATCAAGTCCAACCATCAACCAGCACCACCACCATGGTCACCACTAAACCACGGCCTCAAGTGCCATATCCAGATATTTTTTCAACACTTGCAGGGATGGTGACTCCACCACTGCCCTGGGCAGCCTGTTCCAATGCTTACCCACCCTTTCAGTGAGGAGATGTTCCCAATATCCAAACTAAACCTCCCCTGGCACAGCTGGAGGCCGTTCCCTCTCCTCCTGTCCCTTGTTCCCTGGGAGCAGAGCCCGACATCCCCCCGGCTCCCCCCTCCTGTCAGGGGGTTGCAGAGCCAGAAGGTCCCCCCTGAGCCTCCTTTTCTCCAGGCTGAGCCCCCCCAGCTCCCTCAGCTGCTCCTGCTGCTCCAGCCCCTTCCCCAGCTCCGTTCCCTTCCCTGGGGATGTCCAAGTGTCACTGCCAAACTCCCAGGGAACCCGGGAGTGGAATCCAGGAGCTCTCCCACATCAGCCTGTTCAGCTTTAAGCACTTGAAATTTCTGGTCCTTTTATTTATAACCACGATTTGGGAAACTTCAGCTTTGTGCTCTCCAGCACACAAAACCCGAGTCATAAATAATTTATATCCACCAATTCCGCTGCATAATATGAAAGGATTTTCTCTTAAAAAGTCTCCTTGCATTTATCAGAAAACATGTCAACCCATCTCCCTCACATCCAGAGACGTAACACAACCTGAAAATACACAGAACACCGAAGACAACAGCCCAGTGAACATGAGGGGATGGAGTTTCCACCTTGGGATCCTCGACAGGGGAGAATATCAAAGCAGTGTAGAGTCCACAGCCTCCTCCTGCTGTCAAGAGCTTACACTGGGATGCACAAGAAACCTGGAATCCTACATGTAATGCCATGGAATACATGGAATCCCACCAGTAATCCCATAACTGGCTTTCCACAACGCTACAGAAAGAGCCCTGAGGAGGTACCACAGGTAGGACACAAGACTCAGCAGGTCAGGATGGACCCAGGACACTGAATCCAGGTGGGATTTCTGCAGGCAGGAATTTAATCCAAGAATAGCTATTAGACAGGCACCAACTCTTCCTACTGTCAGTCTCTCACCAACACCAGTTTGGAGGGACCAGATTGCTCTGGGTTCTTTCAGCACATGGCCTTATTTCTAAAAACAGAGAGCTGCTTCCAAATGCTGCTCCGTTTCCATGACAGTCTTTCCTTTACATCATCTTCATTTCCCCTTCATTTTCTTGGAGGGAAAAAATAAAAAGAGAGGAAAAAACCAAACCACCCATAACTCCTCAGGAGTTCACCTGGAGCACAGTGAAGGAAGAACTTTGGTCCATCTCAGGTTCGTGCTCCCCAGCCTCCAACACACTCCAGGCAGAGAAAGCTCTCTCTGCTCTTTAGATGTTGCTACAACTATCCTGGTCCTTCACAATAAATAAGTCAAGGAAGGAAAGGAAAAATGCTTTACTAAACCAAAAGTCACCATGTCCAGGCTGCTCCAAATAACTCCAGAGAAAAGGTCCCAGTTGCGCAGCATTTATCCCTAAAAGGACTAAGATGTGCCAAGCACAGCAAGGCTCCACCTGGGTCAGTGTCCTGAAATGGATGGGAATGGATGTACAGGGGCAGCATGATGGAAATGCAAGTATTTCCAAGTTCTTCATGTTACCACTTTCCATGGATTCATTTAGTGGAAGCCAATGAATTCAATAAGTATTTTCAAGCACCATGTCTGTGTGACATTAACACATCGCAGCTGCATTTTTCAGAGATATTTGGACACATTTAAAATAAAGAATTGCACCTGGTTTAGGTACCCAGGTCTTAGAATGTCATTTAAACAAAAATATGTGCTCGTTATACCACAGCAGCTTTACCAAAGACATAAAAAAAATCAAATTAAATATTCCCCTCCAATTCTGCATTTCTTAATTGCCCAGAGAAACTGTGGCTGTCCCATCCCTGGAAGGGTTCAAGGCCAGGTTGGAGCAACCTGATCTAGTGGAAGGGTAGAATTAGATGAGCTTTAAGGTCCCTTCCAACCCAAATCCTTCTGGGACTGTGTGATGTTCAGAACCCTCTCAGTGCTGTTCATGTTCTCATCACCAGAGCGCAGCACGGGCACATTCCATAACCACCCAGAGAAGGAACAGCTCTGAGAGTCAACAGAAAGGCTCAAACACGTTTTTCAGGATGAGAAACCTTTCAAACTGTACATTTTTTTCAAACTGAAGTCCCCGCTCAGTGCCAGTGTCTCGATCCCTGATGTGAGGACACCATTCCCATCCCCTTGGCACAGGGGCGGCTCCGGAGCAGAGCTCCAGGGCAGAGCTCCAGGCTCCAGGAATCACAGCCAGGACTGACTTCTTAATGGAGCTCCCAGTTTGGGGACTGTGCAATGTGGGGAAACAGCCAGAGATGCCTCTAAAACCTCATGGCAGCTGAGAAATGGGACAGAGGAAAGCCACTGGAAACACAACAAGAGCTCCCAGAAATCTGAGCAGTGGCAATGGAAAGTCTGAACCCACGGCTCAGAAACCTGCACTCAGCAAAGAACTCACTTCAATGTGCATCACTGGTTGAGTTTAGAAGTTTTAATTGCATTTTCCACATTCTCTGTCAATGCTGAATTGTTCTAGGCAGTACTTATTGATGGTTAACAGGGAATTCTTCCCTATCAAAGGACCACACAGGATGTGCATCTTCTACTCCAGCTTCTCCCCTCCAAAAGGGAGGGGAAATAAGAAAAACAAAAAACCCCACTTTTAATCATTGCCATGAGCTGGCAAATTAAGGTAACCTCTCATTCCTGAGACTTAAAGGAGTTGGTCCAGGGCATCCATTTACCATAGTTTAAAGGATCAGCCTGGAATGAATAAATTCTTAACTATTCATCTACTGTGTTTTCAAATAAAGTTCTCCAGCTGATGGATATGTGGGTAAAACCACCTCCAGCTCCCACGTAAAACAACTGAAGTGGAATCCCAGACATGGAATAAGCAGCTTGGCAGCTCTGAGGACCCACTTTGGCACTGTTACTGTCCCTGTGACCAAGATTCACCTCTGCACAGCAGGTTCATTTTACGTCAGGACAAGATTTCCCACATGAGGCTGTAAGAGACACACGGCCTTTCACTGATTCTCTGCACATAAATCCAATGGCCCCAAATTATTTCCAGCAAAACAGTCCCACATTTGGATTTTCTTTCACAGAATCAATAGTTTTAGAGATGCACCAAGCCCAGCTGAATGGTTGGTTCTGAGGTCAGCATAAGCAGGGTAACTCCTGACAGCTTTAAGTTGGGATCTGCCATTCCTACAGTGAACCTGATTACCATTCCCAAAGCTCTGAGCCCAGGAGCTGCAGGGTACAGTACAAGCCTCACACAAAGGCACACTGGCTCAGGAATGTACTTTATTTAAGAACAAAAATCCCACATACAATATGCGTGGGAAAGGCAGCCAGGGTTAAAGCCCTTCTTCTGCACAGCCTACAAAATAAATTGGAGAGAAAAGATCCAGAAAATACAACAGCCAATGAGCACAATACTTTGATTCCAGTTTCTCCCCCAAAATCCCAGCCCCTGTTTCATTCTACAGTCTGCTGCTGCCCAGAGGGAGGAGGGACGCTAGAAAAGCTTGGGTATAAAAGGACAAGTGGAGCTTTGGGTTGTTATGGTAGAAAGCAATTTCTCATCACACAAAAACTGACAGGGATGGATTCAGCCTCAAAGGAGCAAATCCCACTCCTGTAAGTCCCTGGCCACAGCAGTGATTATGCAAATAACAATGTGGGGTTATGTTATAGGGATAAATCCTCTTAGCAACTCCAGAGTTCTTCCAGTGCAGCAGAAGAAAGACGGGGAAGGTGGAAAAACCAGCAGCCTGACATTTAACCCCAGGGTCTGAGTCAGGACAACTAACAGGAATTTATATTTCTGTGGGCTCAGGTTTGCTTTAGAAAAGGGCTGTTTCCAATGGCATGAGCACAAATCTGGGGTCTGACAAACTCACTGACAAACCCTTAAACCACACAGTCACAGGAAGAATGTGCCAGAAACTTCTGAGCAACACAAGAGTCACTTCAGTAACTCTGTCCAAGGGTTCTGGGGAAGCCTGGCCTGGGATCTCACACCTGGCTGGGCAGGATTCCCCACAGCCACCTTCCCACAGGAAAGGTGCCATGTGCTGGCACATCTGAGGGGACAGCACTCCCCAGAAATGACCTGTGTCACTCAGGTGGGTCACAGCAGGACACTGAGGAATAATGACCACAGAGATGCTGCCAGGGCTGGAGCCCTCTGCTCTGGAGCCAGGCTGGGAGAGCTGGGGGGGTTCCCCTGGAGGAGAGAAGGATCCAGGGAGACCTGAGAGCCCCTTCCAGGGCCTAAAGGGGCTCCAGGAGAGCTGGAGAGGGACTGGGGACAAGGCCTGGAGTGGCAGGACAAGGGGGAATGGCTTCCCACTGCCAGAGGGCAGGGATAGATGGGATATTGGGAAGGAATTGTTCCCTGTGAGGGTGGGGAGGCCCTGGCACAGGTTGCCCAGAGAAGCTGTGGCTGCTCCATCCTGGAAGTGTCCAAGGCCAGGTTGGATGGGGCTTGGAGCCACCTGGGCTAGTGGAAGGTGTCCCTGCCCATGGCAGGGGTGGCATTGGATGGGTTTAAGGTCCTTTCCAACCCAAACTGTCCTGGGATTCCATGATGACCTATTCTCCACATCCCCAGGAACGTGAACTCTGTAGAAACTGAGGGTGAGAACCTCCATTCTCCAAGGATGTTTTCTTACCTTTATAAAATTAGTAGGTAAAAATTAGGGATCGTTTTTTTCCCTAAAGGTCAATATTTATGGAAAAACACAGAGACTGAGATATAAACACAAAAACACATGCACAGGGGAAAACCCCCTCAAATTAAGAAGCCTCTCCTACAGGGATGCACCTGGAACAGCCTGGACTTTCTGTCCAGACCAGCCCCAGGCAGCCAGGGAGGCACAAACCAACACAGGGCAAATGTTGTGCCACACAGCAAGAGGCAACAGTTACAACCTTCATTTCTGCATCCACACCAAAGAGCAGCTTCAGGTGTTTTCAGGCAGAGAATATTTGTTTGCAGTACAAGTCACAGAGCAAATCAAGAACATACAGACACTAAAACTTCTTTTACACCCTCTGAAGCAGAGGCTCTTCAGGAGCACTGTTGGCCTGAGGGCACAGTTTGGTGATAGCCTGGCTTGTAGAGGTAAAGGCAATGTTTTAAACTCCCACCCCAATCCTTCAGCCCCAGGCTACTGTCCCCTGCTCCTTTCATTGCAGCTGCAGCTGTGGGTACAGCACAAGTCCCTGAAACAATCCAGACTCACAAAAAAGAGGGAAGCTGAGCTTCCTTTGGGACAGTTTAGGGGAGCCCTAAATGAGATTAGTTCAGTGATTCCTGATCCCAGAAACTCCCCCATCTGTCTCTGAGCGTGGGCAGTGGGGAGGAAGGACTGGGCAGACCCTGGCAGCAGATTGGTGCCCCAGGGAAGCCTGGAGTGCCCCGAGGGCAGAGGAGCCCACACCTAGGCCCCGTGGGGGACAGGGGTGGGGAAGGTGCTGATGTTACAGCAAACTGGGATTTTCAGCTCTAACTGTGCACAGCAACTCTGGTGTCTCCTCAGAAGGCCCCCCATCCCCACACCAGCAGGTTGCAGACATAATCCTATGGATCCTGAGCTGGCTGAGGCCAATCACCCACATGGACACACACCTTCCAGGGAGAGAAACCAGCTACAGCCCCAGTCCATGGGAAAAGCCCCCAGCATCCCACAAATCTGCATGGACCCACCCTAAAGCAAAGATGAAGTGCTGAGAATATCAGTGCAAGAACACTGGGATTTGCTGTTGGAATTGGTGAGGGTGGGGAGGCCCTGGCACAGGTTGCCCAGAGAAGCTGTGGCTGCCCCAGCCCTGCAAGTGTCCAAGGCCAGGTTGGAGCAACCTGGGCTGGTGGAAGGTGTCCCTGCCCATGGCAGGGGTGGGACTGGATGAGCTTTAAGGTCCCTTCCAACCCAAACTATTTTGGGATTCTGTGATTCATCTGTGCCCTGGCAACCAGGAGATTTGATCAAACACCAGAGACCATCACACAGACCCACCCGGCACAGCAGTGACCAATTCTGGGGCAGCAAAGCAGAACTGTAAGGAATGATTTCAATAAAAAAGTCAGGCTAAAGATTACCAATGTCTTCAGGGAATAATTCATCACCTTATAATTAAGAAGGCTGAATCATGGAAAAAAAATTAATGCCTACAACCTTCAGCAAGACAAAGTCTGACATGTTTTGTTTGTCTCTTGGGGTTAACTTGGGGGTGAGGAATGGAAGGGGACAGATGAACAAACTATTGATGAGCAAACTATTGATAACCTTTCAAAACCTGCTCCATCTTTTTTCCTGCATTAGGGTAACTAAGAAGCCATGAACACTGATTTCAAAACAAACAACCCAAATAAAAACAACCACTTATAAACCACATTCCTTTCCTGGATGTTCCACATTATTTTTAAGCTGCTGGGACCAGAGAAATGTGATTGACAAAGAAATTACAAGTTTTATCTCCCAAATAAGCACATTTCGAACAAATATAACATTTCTTGTATTATGACAACAAAATACACATAGAAAGAGATCAGCTTTGGAATGGGGTGGGAGGAGAGAGGAGGAGGGTCGTGACAGTGGAATCCTGATCCAGGGCTCAGCAGAGTCAATAACCTGGAGGGTGCATTAAAACTGGTGATGCTGGGGAGGAACAAACCTTACTGCTCCAGCCTTAGCAAATTCTAAATCATCCCCTCTTTCCTAAATGTTGCATGTAAACAGATTTTCCAACAAATATTTAGCAAATATAATGTTTGCCTCCTGTCTCAACACTGCAAGAGTTCACCCACTTTGAGGCCAGTAAATGTACCCAGAAACTACTGCTGCCATAGCACTGCCTATGGAAATGAAACGATTGCTATGAATTAACACTTCCTGCCAAAAATACGGTATCCATTCTGCTTTAATTGAACTTATTTAATTGGCAAACCCAAATGGAAGCCAACGTGCCAATTAAGTGATTGTCCCAGTTTCCAAAGATTCTCGGGGACAAGCTCCGTGCTGGGAGTGAGGCTGGGGAATAAAAAGGGCTCTCTAACCAAGAGGGAGAGACAGAGCCACACACAGCAACACAAACCTTTGCCAAAAGCTTAACAAGGGGAAAAAATACTGGACTCATGCAGCAAGAGCAAGGAAAACAAGTTCTGTGGCTTGCAAAGGAAATATAGGTTACTGGTGCAGTGCCAGACACAACTGCTCTGACCAAAATATTATTGCAGCCCCATGCCTGGTGCCCTGCACTATCCCATAACGTTTGTGTCACTTCAACACCCCACCTGAAATCCCATTTCTGTCCCATCCTTATCTCTGGTACCTTCCTGCCACGCAGCCAAAGCTGACAAAACCCACATTAAAATGCTGCCAAGCGCTGGACAGAGAAAACACGCTGCAGGTTCTGTAACATTAACACAACCCTGACCCACTGATCCAGGCAAGTGAAAACCCTGAGAACCTTCATCAGCACAAAACCCACCTCCAAACTGTCAGGGAACGTTTTCCACAGCATTTAACAAAGGCAGTGACCCCCAGCACTCAGAGCCAGAGGCCAAATGCTGGAGTATTTAGGGGGGAATATCTAAAGGCTGTATCCAACCCTGCCAGAGCTCCAGGAGCCTTTGGACAACAGGGTGGCATTGCTGGGGTGTCTGTGTAGGGCCAGGAGCTGGACTTTGATGATCTCTGTGGGTCTCTTCTAACTCAGGATATTCCACAATTCTGAAGTCCATTCCTACTGAATTGTCCAAGTCCTTCAAAAACCAGAATTCCAGCTTTCTATCTCCTAAAACTTTCCCTTGTACTTGAGAGCTCAAAACTTGGGAATCTTAAAAAGAACTTGCCAGGTGGGCATTCAGAGCTCAAAAGCATCTTTTTCCCAAAGGAGTCTTGTGGTGTAGAACCCACCTGAATTTAGGATCAGTCTGACAAAACTGTCACAGTGGTTTAAGAGCTCCCAAGCACAAAGGCAGCTGTAAAATTCCAGCTGTGGTTCCTACACGTACAAAGCACGAAGAGCTGTAAAGCCACGGGAATAAAAAAATCAAAATGTCAATTTTAACATATTTAAGGGTATTAGAACTACATCTCTCACCTGCTGAAATCAGAAATTAGATCATTTCATTAAACCACCACAGCTGACAGGGCCAAGCAAGTGGGTTCATCACGCTCCCTTTTTGTTCAGATTTCGCCACAGCTCCTGGAAGAATTCCTATCAGTCTGCATCAGAAACATGCCTGATGTTCTGTGAACTAAAAACCAACTAATCAACCAACAGTAATTATAAAAGAAACCCCACATACTCTACTTTTTGCATCAGGACCTGGGGCAGCACTGGCTGAGTGCTGCACAAAGAACGAGAAACAAACCCTGCACTAAGGACACAAAATCTTCCTTTAAACTCTTACAAGGCACTAATCTCTGCACACTTTCATAAATTGCATTTAAAAATAGTTTTCTCCTCACTCACGCCCCAGATTTAACAGAGTGATTTATTGAGGTCTCATTAAAAGCCTTTATTACCTCCACCAGATGTGGTACCTTACCCTAGCAAATGCTGAAAATACTACAGAGCTCAAACCCCTCTGACCTGATATAAGAACTCAGATTATTCCAGGGACTTCAGAGGACAGGCTTTAACCCTTCTGCCTTTCTAAAATATTTATAGGCTTCTATTTTTCCTAAGAAAATTCCACCAGCATAAGCCCCAAAGGATGTTGTGTACAAACTGCCTTCTTGAACACTTAGGCATTTGTCAAATTCAAGGATTCAGGAGGATTTTCCGTCTGTAATTTGGAGGTTCACCTTTCCTAGGCAACATGGTTATAAACTGGTCATCATCATGGCTAGGCTTCGCGAACGAAGATTTGGGAAGGGCTCTACCCATTTTTCATGCAAGCGCGTTGGTGGCTAAAAAGGCCAATACGAGAAAGGCAAGTCCGGTTGCAAAAGACACAGCAGAAAGACTCCTTAGATGGTATATTCTGCAAGGTTCGATTCTTTCTGCGTTGTCTTTTCTCCTCAAGAGTGATCCTGCGTGCCTTCTCAAAAGCATCAGCAGCATTATAAATGGTCTGTCTCCAGGCCTCCCGATTAGAGGCCAGAGTGGACCAGTTATGGTGATCAATATGCCCGAGGCTGAGTTGTTGCTTCAGGGAGTCCTTGTATCTTTTCTTTGGAGCTCCTCTCTTGCGGCAGCCAGTGGCAAGTTCACCATAGAGCAGGATCTTAGGGAGGCGGTGGTCCTTCATCCTAGAGATGTGCCCTGTCCAACGCAGTTGCGTTCTCAGGAGCATGGCCTCAATACTCGTGATTGCTGCCTGTTCGAGAACAGATGTATTGGTCACATAGTCTGACCAATGGATGTTAAGGATTGTACGGAGGCAGCGTTGATGGAAGCGTTCTAGGAGACGCAGGTGGTGGCGGTAGATGACCCATGATTCGGAACCATATAAAAGAGTAGACAGCACTATGGCTCTGTAAACACTGATCTTGGTGCTTTTCTTCAAGTGTTTATTACGCCAAACTCGTTTATGGAGTTTTCCAAAAGCACTGTATGCCTTCGCTAACCTATTGTCTATCTCCCCATCAATCTTACCATCTGAGGAGATGAGGCTGCCTAGGTAATTAAACTGTTGGACTGAATTGAGTTCTGACTGGCCGATGGTGATGTGGGGACGGTGGGGGACTTCCTGAGGTGCAGGCTGATGGAGAACTTCTGTCTTCTTTAAGCTGACTTCCAGCCCAAAGAGCTCAGCAGCCTCTGCAAAGCAGGATGTTAAACGCTGCAGAGCTGCTTCTGTGTGGGCAACAAGGGCGGCGTCATCAGCATAAAGCAGCTCCCGGACAAGATGGTTTAGGGTCTTAGTATGGGCCTTCAGTCGCCTTAGGTTGAATAGGCTTCCATCAGTACGATATCGAATGTAGATACCGTCCTGATCGTCGAGGTCTGCCGAGGCCCTTTGAAGCATCATACTGAAAAAGACTGTGAATAGGGTAGGAGCGAGAACGCAGCCTTGTTTCACACCATTCTTTATTAGAAAGGGCTCAGAAAGTGTGTTGCCATATCTGACTTGGCCGTGCTGATCCTCATGAAGTGAGATGATCATTTTAAGGAACTTGGGGGGACAACCTAAACGTTCCAAAATCTGCCAAAGACCTTTTCTGCTCACAGTATCGAAAGCCTTGGTGAGGTCGACAAAGGTTACATAGAGACCTTTGTTCTGTTCCCTACACTTCTCTTGCAGTTGTCTGAGAACAAATATCATGTCTGTGGTGCTCCTGTTGGCTCTGAAGCCACACTGACTTTCAGGTAGAATTTCTTCTGCTATAGCGGGTATTAGTCTGTTCAGGAGTATTCTTGCCAAGATTTTGCCAGCAATGGAGAGCAGAGTAATACCACGGTAATTTGAACAGTCTGATTTAGTACCTTTCTTCTTATACAAGGTGATGATGACTGCATCACGAAGGTCTGAAGGTAGTTCGCCTAGTTCCCAACAGCGCACCACAAGCTCATGAAATTTAGCATGGAGTGCAAGGCCCCCATGTTTCCAGACTTCAGGTGGAATTCCATCAACCCCAGCTGCCTTGCCGATTTTCACCTGCTGTATGGCCTTGAGGGTTTCTCCTAGAGTGGGGGCAGTATCCAATTCGTATTTCACTGGTTGTTGTGTGATGGACTGAATTGCTGAGTCTTGTACTACACGGTTGGTACTGAAAAGAGTCTGAAAGTGTTCAGACCATCTATTCAGAATGGAGGTTTGATCTGTCAGAAGCGTTTGACCATCTGCACTGAGTAGTGGGCTTTGGACTTGGTATGTGGGCCCGTATGCTGTTTTCAGGGCCTCATAGAATCCTTTGTGATCCCCTGTATCTGCACATAGTTGAGTTTTTGCAGCTAGATCGGTCCACCATTTGTTCTGGATGTCACGGAGTTTCTGTTGGAGCTTGCTGCAAGCAAGACGAAAGGCTGTTTTTCTAGCGTGACAGGAAGGCAGTGCAAGGTGTGCTTGGTGGGCGGTTCTCTTCTTCCTCAACAATTCCTGGATTTCTTGATTATTTTCATCAAACCAGTCCTTGTTCTTCTTGAGGGAGAACCCTAAGGATTCTTCAGAGGATTGCAGGATGCTACTTTTAATATGCTGCCAAATTGTTTCGGGAGAGGAAACTGCAGAATCTGTGGAATGGATATCAAGCTTAGTTTGAAGGTTTGCCTGGAATCTTTCTCTTACTGTGGCTGATTGGAGATCGTTAACTTGGAGTCTTCTCCTTGGGATACTGCCCCTCTTGGGTTTGAATTTGAGATAAAGGTTGAGTTTACAGCGCACAAGCCGATGGTCTGTTTGACATTCTGCGCTGGGCATCACGCGGGTATGGAGGACATCGCGGACATCTCTCTGTCGCACCAAGACATAATCAATGAGGTGCCAATGCTTAGACCTGGGGTGCATCCAGGTTGTCTTCAGACTATTTTTCTGCTGAAAGATAGTATTGGTGATGGTGAACTGTTGCTCCGCACAGAATTCTAGCAGAAGTCGACCATTATCGTTGCAGTTTCCAACACCATGCTTGCCTAATACTCCTTTCCAGGCTTCAAAATTCTTACCTACTCTGGCGTTGAAATCACCAAGGATAATGATCTTATCATCTGCGGGCACCTTTTGGGTAAGACAGCGCAGGTCAGTGTAAAATTTATCTTTTTCAGCAGGGTCAGCTTGGAGAGTTGGGGCATATATACTGAAGATGACAACGTGTTGCTTGTTGTTTAGTGGAAGGCGTAGGGAGATAATGCGGTCAGAGTGACCTGTCGGCAGATTTTCGAGTTTAGGGACAATGGAGTTTTTGATCATGAAGCCGACACCTGAGAGATGTTTTTCGGTTCTGGGCTTACCTGACCAGAAGAGTGTGTAACCGGCACCACGTTCTCTGAGGCTGCCTTCCTCGTGAAGGCGAACTTCACTGAGAGCAGCAATGTCGATGTTGAGACGACCCAGTTCATGGGCAATTAGGGCAGAACGTCGCTCAGGACGACCACTATTGGCAGAATCGAGCATGGTTCTGATGTTCCAACATGCTAGAGTTAATTTGAGTACACCTTTGGAGGCAGGTGCATGCCTTTGACTTTTGCTCTTTGTGCGACCGCATTGGAAGAAGATGCCCGTCGGTCTGCGGTTAACCAACCGGGTGAAGGTGGAGATGAGCTTTGTTTAGGCCACCTTTTCTAGGCCCCTCTCCGAGTGGAGCAAGCAGTGCTGTCCTTGAAAAGGCTGCTTGGTCGTTCAGGGTGCTGCCCCAAGAGACTCTCATCTCCGTCAGTCTCAAATGACCAATATCCTGAACCGCCTGTATGCAGGGTTGAGTCTGCGGCTCCCAGTGCATCTTTCACCTACCGTTTCGACCCTCGCCCGTCGCTACAGGACTTTTTGCATGTGGGTAAAGCCTTCAAGCCTGCGCAATGGATTTTTTAGGTGAGATGCAGTATGCGCGGAACTGAACCCACCCTTTAATCCTGAGGTTCATCTGCCAGGGCCGAGCAAGCTTGGACGGTGGCAGCGAGGTCCTCAGGACGTAGGTTTGATTAGAGTGACCTTCTCTGAGATGGATGGCCTTCCAGGGCTAAGCGAGCTCCATCTGCCCGGGTTTGGGATGAGAGTTGTCCTTCTCCTAGGATGACTGCCAGAAGGCTAATGAGCTCATCCTGCCCAGGGATGTAGTTTATCTGGTCCTATGGTTTTGACCTGTCTGGCATGGGCGACCCTACCGAAGGCATGAACCCTCGCCAGCATAGCTCGCAACCACACAGGGGTACATAGGCTACGTTCCTGTTAGAACGATTTGGGCAAGTCTTTTATTTCCAGTAACAACCCTTTGTCCTGCCCACTCTTTCAGGTTGTAACAGAGCAAAGCAAATATATCCAGAACATGCCAAACCTGGGCAGTAGCCGCAGGAGAGCCAAAACAAAAGAAATAAATAGACAAACAAACAAACAAACAAACAAACAAACTGACCAACCGTTCTGGCCCCCGTACCTGTCCAGGGCTGAGGTACCTTACAAGGCCCCAGCCTGGCCGGGACCCCCATCAATCAAAAGAACCCTCTGTCCACCCAGACCTTATCCTTCCCCCACTGTGTTACCACAAATTCCAGGTGCACTGCTCACATGTGATGTGATGTTTCATACGGGACAGCCCTGCTCTCCCACCCGCCAGTCGAAGGACCCCCATGGCCAGCTCAACACCCATCCCTCTGCTCCGTCCCCCGCCCCCTCTCCCTCCCTCCCCAAACCTGGAACGGCAAACCTCTGTGTGCTCCGAAGCTGTGCTCTCATCTTCCACGGGGGTGCAGTGCTCGCTGGCAAGGCTCCCCCTTTCTCTCCTTTCTCCTGCCGCGGCCTTGCCTGGGGTCCAAAACCGCGCGAAGCCCCCGGGCCGGCGCGGCGTCCTGCACAGCGCCTGCAGCAGCCCCCGAGCCTAGCGGGGTCCCGCATGGCGTGTTCAGGGCCACCGGCCAGGCCTATAAACTGGTAACACCTGAGGATACTACAGCCTTCATCTGATAACCCTGTTATGGACAATGACCCCATGAAATACCATCCAGGGGGGCACCAGGGTGGGAAATAACCCTGCCATGGTTTCAGGGACTCGGATTTTGAAAGTTTCCAAAGCTGAAAGTGGCAGACTGCAGGAAAAGGGACTTTTTCAGAAGCACACAGAGAATCACTGAATCCCAGAGTGGTTTCTGTTGGAAGGGCCTTAAACCCCCCCAGTTACACCCCTGCCATGGGCAGGGACTCCTCCCACTAACCCAGGTTGCCCCAAGCCCTGTCCAGCCTGGCCTTGGACACTTCCAGGGATCCAGGGGCAGCCACAGCTTCTCTGGGCAACCTGTGCCAGGGCCTCCCCACCCTCACAGGGAACAATTCCTTCCCAATCTCCCATCTAACCCTGACCTCTGCCATTCCCCGTGGGAAGCCATTCCCTGTGTCCTGTCCCTCCATCCCTTGTCCCCAGTCCCTCTCCAGCTCTCCTGGAGCCCCTTTAGGCCCTGGAAGGGGCTCTCAGGTCTCCCTGGAGCCTTCTCCAGGTGAAACCCCCCATCTCTCCCAGCCTGGCTCCAGAGCAGAGGGGCTCCAGCCCTGGAGCAGCTCCGGGGCCTCCTCCGGACTCGCTCCAGCAGCTCCAGGTCCTTCTTACGCTGGGACCCCCGAGCTGGACAGACCACTGCAGGTGGGGCCTCAGAAGAGCAGATACATATATACAGACAGATACATACAGGAAAGAAACTCTATTTCTGTGTTGGAGTGAGTATTTTCTCCTCACCTGCAGTGCCAGGTTAACCCAGCTGCAGGGGCACCTTTCTGTGACAGCACAATTGCAATGGGGGGCATAAATCAAGATTTTTGTACTTGTTTCACTGTTTCAATCCACTTCCCCACAAAATGTAGACAAGTGGAAGACAAAGGCAGTGGGGACAGAGGTGTCCCTGAGCACAGCAGCTGCTGGGGCACAGCTGTTGGCTCACTGCTTTTGAACACCCCAACTTACTGAGCTGGTGATGGGAGTAACTCAGGAGGTCACTGCCACATGCTAAAGGGAATGCTGAGTACAAACACCAATTGATGCTAATTAATGCAGGCTGAGGACAGCTGTTTGTAGGCTCCTGAGAGAAATACCACAGAAAGGCACTTTCACAACCTCATTTCTTGTAAGGTAGAAACAGAGCTCTCGGCAAGGCCTGACAAGGAAAAGAGATCCCTTTCCTTTAAAATAACATTATTGTCTCAGAGAAATGTTAGAAAATCCATATCCTGCAGTTTGACTTGGCTCACACACGGCTTTTCAGCCCCAGAACCCACAAGTGTTCTACAAAGACAGTCCCTATCACCACCTGCACGTTCTGAAGTGGAGCAGAGCAGGAAAACCTGGGCTGTGGGAAGGTCACCCAGCAGGACACGGCAGCACACAGGGAACTGGGGGCTGAGACAGCCACAAAAAACCTGTCTAATATCTGTCTAAACTCTAAAAATACAGCCATGAGTTGAGGGGGAATACAAACCACAGCAGTCCCTGAGGAGCAGCCACCTCATCCCCCAGTCCTGGGAGCTCTGTCCAGCCAGAGCTGCTGCTCCTCCAGCCTGGACCTCAACTCCTGCAGTGCTGGATCCACCACTCTGGGGAGTTAAGAACCACCAGAAATACCAAAGGGATGTCCATCCCTGGAAGTGTCCAAGGCCACGTTGGACAGGGCTTGGAGCCACCTGGGCTAGTGGAAGGTATCCCTGCCCATGGCAGGGGTGGCACTGGATGGGCTTTAAGGTCCCTTCCAACCCAAACCATTTTGGGATTCTGGGATTCTCCCTAAACAAACCAGGTCTCCAACACAAAATCCCTTATCTTCCTGCTAAACCACAAACACCAAACAAGCAGTTTTAAGAGGCAGGTGAAAATTCAAATAATGAGCATAAAGAACACGATAAAAGTAGCATCCAACAAAGGACCAAAGCTCAGGTGCCCAGAATGGACTGGCAATGACAGAAATATTAAAAATAGAGTTTCTGTCACTTTTATTTACAGTACAGGGGTCATTCAACCTCCATGCATTTAGAAAGACCTTCAATTTATTTCTTGTTAAGAAAAAGCTCTCAAAACAAAGCACTTACATCAATTAATAATAAGCACTTGGAAAAATATTGTGGATAAGAGGGGAAGGAAGAGTAGGGATGACTTGTGTATGTTCATGCAACTCTGAGTAAAAAATGGCCTTTTCCCAAAGTACAAAAGCAGGTACAAAGGCAAAGGTCAGGAGACAGGGGAAGAAGCATCACCTGTGCCAGGACCTGCCAAGCTCTCCCAGTGTCACCTGTCCCAGTGCTTGCTCACCTGGCAGAGGTGACATTCTGTGAGGTGCCAAAGCCCACCAGGGCTCCAGCTCTGCCAGGGGAAGCAACGGAGGGGAGAAAACGACTTCTCCAATCCTCCATTCCCCAGGGGCTGGAACTTCAGGCACCACCAAAACCTGACATCTGCAACTTCAACGACCACTAACCAAGAATTCCACATGTTCTGGAGCTGTAAGATGGTCACAACCCATGGAAGGAGCATCCTCTGGGACAAGGCTAAACCAGAAGCTGCTGCTAAATATATGAAGTGAAGGAATGGAGGGAGGGGAAAAATCTCAGGCTTAAAATGATCAGGAAAAAGGCAGAATATTGAAGATGTGCTGGTTAAACAGAGAACAGTGACAGTGTTGAACAAGGTCCTGCAAATATTTACAGCTAAATATTACCTCTGGCTGGACACAGGGCAGAGGTTGAAAGTGCAAATGTGATTCACTCAGCACAGTAAACATGAGCAAGTGAGGATTTTCTCCATATCTACACTGCATTCACAGGACCCTGAGGTCAAAACAACCCTGTGAGCACAAATCCAAGGCATTATAAATACAGGTTCAGTAGCTTCACGCTGTCTTTCATCACACCAAACCACTGTGCTGCAGTTTTCCTGTTTATCACCCTCTAAATCTCTTTTCCATAGTGGACTGTTCAGTTTTGCTATTACTGTCACTGAGCTGTGTGAGAGAACATGTTCTAAATCGTGAATTAATAGGACAATTGGTGAATTAGGACTATTGTGGAATAGTTAGTGGAACTAACTATTGCGTCATAGTTAGGATATAACAGATATAGGATAGATAGGCTATAATGGAATATTCCACTATTGTGGAATAGTTAGGAATTAGTGAATCAGGACTATTAGTGAATAGTGAATGAACTGGGGCAGGAACACTGTGCAGGGTGTAAAACCAACACTGAACAGTGTCCATGAGCACAACAACCTCCAACGGGGGAAAGTTCCCTTCACTGTAGATCAACAATGAGACACAAAACAACAGCAAATGAGATGTGCCAGGTAACTTGTGTCACAGGTGGGGACACTGAATTACAGCCTGACAGCTCTGGGACACCCTGGGGGTTGCAGAGAGCACAGAGATGGCACAGGGTGACTCCAGCACACTCCTGTGAGCTGGGAGCAGCTGCTGCCTGAGCTGCACTAATCACCACAGACAGGGCTCCCACACAGCAGGCACAGAGCACTGCTGGCCAAGGTGGGGGAAGGAAACACATCCACACAGGAGGGGAAAAAAATAGGAAGTGAAAACTGCAGAAATTCAAAACTGACAGGCTGGCAGAGCTGGGGGGGTCACCTGGAGGAGAGAAGGATCCAGGGAGACCTGAGAGCCCCTGCCAGGGCCTAAAGGGGCTCCAGGAGAGTTGGAGAGGGACTGGGGACAAGGGATGGAGGGACAGGACAAGGGGAAATGGCTTCCCACTGCCAGAGGGCAGGGATAGATGGGATATTGGGAAGGAATTCTTGGCTGTGAGGGTGGGGAGGCCCTGGCACAGATTGCCCAGAGAAGCTGTGGCTGCCCCTGGATCCCTGGAAGTGTCCAAGGTCAGGCTGGAGCCACCTGGGCTGGTGGAAGGTGTCCCTGCCCTTGGCAGGGGGTGGAACGAGATGATCTTCAAGGTCCCTCCCAACGGAAACCAGTGTGGAATTCAATGAACATTAACAGTGGATAACCAAGGAGTCAAGCAGAGCCACGAGCACAGAGACACCAGAGACAAAACCACTGGTGAAGTCTGTGCTTTGGGTTGCTTTTTATGGCTTGAAAATAAATTTTGGAGCAAAATATTACCATTGTATTATATATGGTTTGATGATGTTTTTAAAAGAGTAAACCTGTTCCAAGAATCCCTGGCTCTCAGGGAGTTCATTATCCCCCCCTTTTCTGAATGTTGCACAAAGAACAGCTCATCCAAGATCCACTCCACACGACCCAGCCAGGTATTGACAGTGCTTTAAACTCCAAATAACCCACTGGGATGAACCCCAGACATCAGGTGGATCTGACTGTCCTGCAGCACAGACACATCCAGCCCCTCTCTCCTGCTGTTGGCATTCCAGGAGCAGGGAGCAGATGGCTTTTCTAGGCTGAAGTCAGGATCTAACACAGGGGAAAATTGTCACTGGGGGCTCTTCCCAGTAAGTGATCTTAGCCAAGACTGACCCTCGGGGCACCACTGCTGTCCTGGAACAGTCACACCTTCCCCATCCGAGGTCTGTCTCCAGCTTAGTTTGCCAATGAGGCAATTTGGAAAATCTGAAAATAACAAGCAAGACACAATTTCCAGACACTCTTGTGCTGACAGAAGGCAGGTCAAGCTTCTGTGAAGTGAGTGAACCTCCCAAAACACCTGATCTGAATGCCCTGTTTGGCTGCCAATGAAGTAACATCCGACCTTCCCAACTCAGTGAATGCTGGAGGGAATTGGGGAGGTGGAACTGCAGGTACTTTATTCACTCATTTAAGAAGAAAATATATATATATTAAGGTAATCCAGCAGTCTGGGCCCAGTGCCTGTAAGCAGAACAGCACCTTTGTGTCTGCTCTGCTGCAGCTCTTCTCCCTCTGATGGCAGCTTTGCTCTCAGGCTGAGCTTTTATTCCTGTGGACTGAGCCAGCATTCTGCTAAAATCATACTCTCCCACAATGCTGCATGCTTCAAAGAGCATGTTTTTACAAGAAGCTGCCTTCATGCTCAGAAGTCTTGCTGAAAAAGAGGTTAATGCAGACTGAAAATCGTTGTGACATTCTGGACCTTTTAATTGGCTCCCAGCCCTGCTCTGGGGCTCGTATTAACAGGGCAGAGGAGCTGAGTGTGCTCCTTCCCTCTCCCTGACACACTGCCAGAGGAAGGGAAGCATTTGGGGCTTGTTCAAAGTCCTGTGCAATCCATTTAAAAGGCTGAAACTCAGGGAATGTAAATGGGTAACTGGGATAGAAGAGGAGAGTGCTCAGAAGTGGCAATAATGAGTATAAAGCACAGAGAGGTGTTTTTATGTTTTTACCATCGCGCTGAGCGTCTCCTCCCAGTCCGGCCTCTCCCGGGGGTGGATGCTCCTCTGCAGCTCTGGCACAAAGTCATCTTCTTCTGGATGGACAGAGGACTTCATCATTCTGCAAAGGAGGACAGAGGGTTGGACACTCAGTGGCAATTCCTCAGGAATCTCACATCCAGCCTGTTGAGCTGCTCGGTTACGTGACAATATAAAATGCTTTTGTACACCCAGAAATCTCAGTGTCTTCTGAGTTCCTCTGACTTCCTCATCACACAAGCAGGACAAGAGTGTAAATGTGGTGGGGAGAAATCTGCACTTCCCAGCCAATCAATGGATAATTTTGTTTAATCACTGCACAATTTGCAAGTCTCACAACACAGACAACGCAGAGGATTTTCAGGGAAATGGCTCCTATTGCCCAGCAAACATCAGGAGCCTTGGAAGAACAAACACACACATCTGATTCCTTCCTTGTCACTGAAGGCTCTGCCTGAAATGGGGCAGCAGCTTCCAAATCTTAACCTAGATTCACACCCCACGGCCTGAGCCATCAACCCTCACAGTCCTTCCCCATCTTATCTGAAGGGTGAGCACCTCCCACCAGCCTCATGTGAGCACGGGAAACTTTTCTTCAGGTAAGGGGCCAATTTTCAAATACCCTGTGAAGGATATTTCAAGCCTGCACAGAGATCAGAGGCTCAAAATCAAAATTGAGAAAGAATTTATGAAAGCTCCTCAGCCCCTCCACATGACAGCACACACACCCTGTCTCCCTCTCTCTCCCTACATATATATATATATATATATATATATTTAATATATATTGCAATTTCTGCTTATATAAATGTGCCTTTGCAGAGATTATGGCTCAGACCTGAGGCACCAAAGCCCTGCTCAAAGCCTGGTGTTGCCCATCCTGGTTTCATTAAACCTGATATTCAGGCAGACTGTTATTGCATTAATAGATCCCCACTTATTTATTTCGGATATTACCATGCTGATAATCAGCTATGCAAACCCATGGGCAGAAGAGCAGGGCTGGGTTCTAACTCTGCTGATTTATGAAGCACTCGACTGCTGAAAGCCAGTTCATAAAACTCCTTTGCTTCAGATCCAAGACTTGAAGTTCTGAAAGCCCAACATGCAGCTTGACACTGGGCCAAAGCAGTTAACTCTGCTTTGTGCTCTACAGGAGGGTTAAGGATGGAGTAATTAACACCCCCAGTAACGGCAGGGCTGGGTTACAGAATTATATCCCACTGAATTTGACAGCTTTGTGAGCACATTCCTGCTCCAATAAAACACAGCCCAGGGAAGATGGGCCTCCAAGCCCAAACTCCCAGCCCTGAGGGTGATGCTGCTCCGGGGTTTGTGTGGCCTCCCCACCACAACCATCCCCTGCCCCTCCAGAGGCACAAAAAACATCCCCATGGAGAGATCTGGGCAGAGCTGAACAAAATCTGCACAGAAACACCATTATTGGGAACACAGGGGTCCAGTGACAGCTCAGACTGGAGAGCTGCACCTTTGACACGTGCCTTCAAATCATTTGGGGGTTGAAAACCTGAACATTTGTTGCTCAGAGTGGTGGCCCCTCCATTTCTCCTTCGAGGAGATCTGGCCTGGTTCTTACACCCTCAGTAGTTACCACTTATTTTAACTCAAAGTAGAAGGTGAAACCTGCTGGTTGCAGAGAAAACCAGGTTGTGCCACTGCAAAACAAGAGATAAACAATCAAACAAACAAAATTAATTTATAATAATTTTAAATTTGATTTTAAAAATCCTTATTTTTTTAAATCAACCTCATGGTTTTGAAAAAGGCTCAGTAAGTCTTCCCTGAGGATTTCCAGATGTTTGGATTTGGCCATATTGCAGCTGTATTAAAGATTCTAAACAAGTTATCCCACAGCAATTCCACTGGGATGGAAGGTAAGGGAGGGTGATGTGATCAGGGCCCCCCTTTCACAGCACAGTTCAAACAATCAGCTTATCAGATGCTGTCTCAGTTTAAAGACTGGCACATAATGAGATTGCATTTACATCTTTATCAGCACTTTCTAGAGTACAAATGGATTCACTCCACAGTCTCTCAGGCTTCTGGCAATTCCCCCTGGGTTTCTCCTCAGGAATGTGCTGTTGGCTGTGCTGGTGAGTGCAGAGGATAATATGTCCTATTTTCCAATAATCCTGGGAATCAGGCCCTCATTCAGGGCTGTCCCCTCATCCTGTAGAACATGGATGTCACAGCACCCAGTCCTTTTTACCAATTACAATCAATTTACTCACATTATTTCTTTAACCTGTTTATGTCTCTAAAACTCCACGATAAACTCTTCCCAAAGCCTTCCCACCGAGATCCTGGAATAGTCCCATTTATTCTTCCTATGGAAGGTGTTCTGGACTTTTACTGGAAATAAACTGCACCTTTAAAACTGTCAATTCTTTGAGCATTTGCCAGAATATTCGACTACTGCTGGACATTCAATACCTCATCACATCACAGAAATATTGGAAATGATCCTGCAGATTCTCTCCCTGCTGCAGTTCTAAGCACTTGACACCCATCTGTGCCCCCTGATTAATGTTTAATGGGAACTATTTCATGCCAGGCCATCTGAGACAGAGCCCAAGCACGGCTGCAGATGCTGCAGGTAATATTAGTCCTTTATGGATTAAGTCTGGTGGCTTTTCCCTCCCCAGCAGTGACCTGAAGGAAGGAAAATAACCTGGGTGCACTTGCAGCAATGAAACGGGGGCAGGAAAAGGGCCAGAAAGGGGGAAGAGAAAAAGCAGCTTCTCAACACACTCTGCTTTTCACTGTTTCCCCTGGGCATGTAAAGCTCAGAACAAGAGCTGGGGAAGTTTTCCTACCACTGGGAAAATCCTGCCCTCATCCCAGGCCAAGCTTGGAATATTGTACATAGGCATAACCATATTCACAAATCTTTATGCATTACATATGTTTGGCATTATTTTAATTTTCAAAGCAAATAAATAGCAAAACATCCATGTGTCTGATTCACCACACGTGTCAAGTGTAACAAGACTAATTCTCTTGTTTCTGCCATGGATTCTCTTCCATGGGAAGGGAAAACATGAAGGAGCACTTCCACAAAACACTGACACGAGGACCTTGTCAGCACTAAAGGCCAACCAAGCTGAAGAAGCTGCTCTGTAACAGCCACCTTTGGGTATTCCAGGGCAGTTGGAGATGAGTGAGAAGTCAGGATGAAATGTAACCCTGGCCATCAGAACACAAACACCAGCTCAGTTAAAATGCCACTTCTCCCAGTGCTCAGCAGCTCTGCCCTTCCCATGAAATGTGAGATTAATAAAGGTTCTGGCTGCGTGGGGGCCATTAAGCAATGTCTCTGCAGATGAATGAACCTTCCTCATTGTAAATTGAGAACCAAATGTACCAGAACAAATGTTTGCAGCGCACTTCACACGAGGCCCAGCCCCTCTCACACCCCCCTCTGAAGTTCTCTGGGAGGTCAAGTTGATTAATTTAGTCAGAACTTGTACATTCGTACATGACACAA
>NW_020897800.1:6519843-6541255 GCF_003984885.1 Neopelma chrysocephalum
ACATGACACAACTGTATCAAGAAAACATCTGATGTCCCTTTCCACCATCTCAAATCCAATTAGCTGGTCCCATCATTTATTTCCATGTTTATTTATCAGGAATTGAAACCCTTTGGTGCCTTATGGAGCCCTGCCTGCACACCCTGAGTGTGTATCACCTACCAGTGATCAGCACAGGAGCTTTAGATTAAACAAACTTTATCTTAAATAAATGTAAACTTTATATCATGTAAATGAATATTCAGCTAGATGTCCATAAGCTCCACAGTTGTCCATAACTGTTGTACAGATGTTCACAGACACTACAATTACTGCTTGCTTATAATATTGTAAACATTAAATACTACTTCCACTCGACAAGGACTTTCCCTGTGGCTTTGAAGGAGTCCCACATCCACAATCTGATGTATTTCCACACTTCTGTCTGAACAAGAGAGAAAGAATCACAAAAAGTGGGTTTGTGGAAAGAGTTCCTCAATTTTAACAGGAAGGAGGAAAGATGGAACTTTTTAAAATATTGTGGGATTCCTCCAGGAGCTTTTGTTCCCCTTATTTGGGTTCCCTGGCCCACAGCAGGAATAACACAATTGTCATGGATTTGGTGTCATGACACACCAATTAAAGATCCCCTCTGGGAGGGTGGTGACAAATCACTCCCTGAGGTGCCCCTTGGTTTGAGAGCCTCCTATCAGAGTTAATTGTGTGCCTGACACATCTCCCTTCTGCACTGGCTCTGTACTCCCTAAATTAAATGCCAAATGTGATTTTAAGTCGTGCTCCTCGTGGGACATCAGGGATTGCAGTTTCCTCACTGCTTCTGCCACCAATGGCTTTTCTTTCTGACCCCAATTTAAGGGGTGAGAGCCGAGGAAAACTGATTTATTAGTTTATTTATTATTTCTATCACACTCTTGTTGTGCCTGGAGATTGCTCTGGCGATGTGAGAGCACAGCTCTGCCCCACAGAACCAACAATTCAGGAGGATTTAGAGCCCCACAGAAAGTGATGTGTTCCCAGATATATAAATTTTACCCAAAAAGCCACAATTTAATTAAGGTCTGTGCTGACACCACTCTAGACTGAAAACCAAACACTGTCTGATAAAAACCAGTGTTTATGTTGCACAAAAGGCCAAAACAACCCAGTCCAGCCTGGGTGGAGAATCCCATCCTTCCCAATGTAATAAATATTCAACCCCAGATCTATCTATCAATCACAGCTCGGAATTGCAATCCAACAGTGAAACGACAGAAAAATACCTTGAAAACTCTGGTTTAGAGGTTTTAAAATGTACTGATCAAGATGTAAAGCATCATACAATGCATGACAACAGAATTAAGATAACTCTCCACGTGTCACAAGCTGCCCCTTGTCAGCCCAAGGAAATAAGAACTGAGATTTGACCCAAAGCTCAGGCAAGAAGTTGGAATCACATGAGAAACACTGATACATCTTCATTTCTGACCTCAAACTCACACCACAGACACACACACACAACCAGGGAATGCCAGGAGGGAGATGGGAAAAAACCAAAATGCACATGCCCCCCATCCCCCCAACCCAATTTTCCAAGTAAACTCTGTGTCCATGAAATTCAAACTAACACACTGGAAAGGGGGAAAATAATCATGCAGTGTGGAAAGCTGAGATAGCCCGAGAGCCCCAGGAAAAACGGACCAGGAGCCGGGAAGCGCAGGCTGGCAGTGCTGACCTGGGAGAGGATTTCACTTCCCAGGTTTCCAATCAGCTTTGTCAACACCCTCGTGATTACATTATGGCCACGTGCATTATATAAAACAAGATTTCTGCAGTCAGTTTGAAGCTGTAAAAGGTCAGTTCTGAGCCCACCTGGTAAATAAACAAATGCTAAATGGATTGTGTTTAATCCTTGACCACAGAGTGAGAGCCTGGCACAACCAAAGGCTTTGCTGCCACTGACTGAACCAAGTTAAAAGCTGTAATTGCTGCTTTTGATGGAAGTTCGTCCTCAGGGAGCCAAAATTCAATTGTTTGGGAAGGCACTGCACAAGGAAAACGAAGGCAGTGACAGTATATTACAGTAAGAGAATATTTAAAAAGCCCTGGACTGAAATGTCATTCAAACAGCAGCAGCAAGAACAGCCCGGCTGGATTTCTCTGCCCTGCTCTGGGTGTCCCTGGATTTCTCTGCCCTGCTCTGGGTGTCCCTGGATTTCTCTGCCCTGCTCTGGGTGTCCCTGGATTTCTCTGCCCTGCTCTGGGTGTCCCTGGGCCACTGAAGTCGTGTTGATCCCCCGGTTCTGGGAGTTCACACCAGCCTGGGGATGTGGGTCCCTGAGGGCTGAGAACTGCTGGGCTGGGGGAGCAGAGGTTGAAAAGCAAACCCAAGTTTCCCGTGCTGTGCAGCTCCCTGGTCCATATTCACCTCTCTGGGAACGTCAGGAATCACAGGCACATTTATCCATGTGCCCAGATACAGCAGGAAATCTTTGGTTTTGAAATCTCCCAGCCATGGGAACAGAGACCTGAACAGGATCAGCACTGTTACAAAGACAGATTAACTCCATTTTACTGGTTGTGACTGTTCATTCAAAAATGAACCATGTAAGTTACAGCTACAAAGACAGTTCTAAAATACCTCAGAGTATCAAAAGTTCTGGTTTTTCCAGTGTTCAAATCTCAAATTCAGCCTGGTGCTCACCTGCCCCCAGGAGTGCTGAGCTGGACGTGACCAATGCACTGGAGTCAAAGGGAATGTGGGATCCCCAAATCCAGTTACTGCCATTCTGCTCTAGAAGCCAATTCACATGGTCACCTAACCCACTTCACACAGATTTTTAGTTCTGGGGTTTCTATTCCTACAAAATATTTTTTTAAAGAACAAAACAAATGCCTTCTCACTTGATTTGTATCACCACCTGCTCAGTGAGACTCTGAGCTGGCTGAAATCTCGTTCTCTGAGGAAGAAAAAAATATCTTTTTTGTTTTGCATTAACCTTTCTTCTTAAATGAAGAACACATGACATTTAAAAAACTTTTAAAAAAATGAAATATAGGAAGTTTTAAAGAAAGATCTTTTTGCAATCAGCACCATCACTTGAATAATTTTTTAAATGCCAGAGTGGACATGGCAACCCTTCCACTGTGAATGTTCCTGTACAGAGGGAGGCAGAGAAGGCCAACAGCACTGCAGAGATTGATTAATTAACATCTTGGTTCCCTGCCCTGGTCCAGCTCTCAGGACATGCTTTAATACAAGCTCCAACACAGTCAGACAATTATCTTTGCTCGAGGCTTTTACTGAGTTTTCAGACTTCCAAATATACACCTTGTTTACTAATTTGCAACAATATTTAAACCACATTTTCTGAGCTGTCAAAGAAAAGTTGCACCAACAAAATCAGATTACCTGGAATATAAGACCTGTGGGCAAATGGGCAAGTCTGGGCAGGACAGTCCCCATTTTAGCAAGGAGGTGTTTTCAGGTCCCACAGGTCCCTTCTCCCCTTGGTCACTGTCCTTTCAGTCCCTGGTTGTGTTCCCAGGGTCCCGGACCCAGCACACAGTCCCTCAAACCCTCAGCTGCACCAGAGCCCCCCGAGCCTGCAGCAACGTGGCTCCAAACTGAAAAAGGATCCTTTAATTCAATATTAAGAAGGGATTCGTTCCTGTGGGGTTTACCCTGGCACAGGTTGCCCAGAGAAGCTGTGGCTGCCCCTGGATCCCTGGAAGTGTCCAGGGCCAGGCTGGACAGGGCTTGGAGCAACCTGGGCTGGTGGAAGGTGTCCCTGCCCATGGAAAGGACATGAAACCAGATTACCTTGAAGGTCCCATCCAACCCAAAGCACCCTGGGATTCTGTGATTCCAGGGCTGGAGGGCACTGCCAACGTTCTCACCCAGCAGGCCCTGGACACCCCTGACCAGTTCCAAGGACCTTCAGGGTGTGGAATAACCAAACACCGAGGAGATGCTTCTCACACCCAGCGAGGGGGAGGGAGGGAGGAGGGGAGAGGAGAACCCCAGACTGTACCACAAACCCTTGGGGTCCCTTCAACTCAGAATGTTCTGTAACTCCTCTAACTCTGTAAATTCTTATGCCAAAACAGGCACTGAGTTACAGACACTCCAGTGGAAATTCAAATACACCAAAGTTAACCAGAATGTTACAAGACTCAGAAGTTTCACCTGTGTCTTGAGCTAAATCTTCAGAAATGTAGAACTGAACCCTAAATCAGGAAAGTTGTCTCATCCCTATTTTAATATTGAGTAAAAGATTTTATCTTGCCTGCTTAGAAGTAATTTCCTGTTTCTTCTCCTCAAAACCTGGTTCTGTAGGGACATGGGAAGATCAATCCCCAAACACCTTTGGTAAACCTTTTCCACATTTGAGAGCAACTGGGGGTCAACAGACCCACCTTCTTTGGGTTCTGCTCTTCCATGGTTTTGGCAGCTCCATTTACTGCCCCCGTCTCACTGGTTGTGTTTTATGTCTCAGCTCAGCAACATCCAGCTCAGAATCCATCAGTGAGTGCAGAGAAATGCACTCCCTGCTCTGCAAGGGATTGGAACATGGAAAACCAAAGAGCTTTGTTGAACTGGGCTGTAAGAATTTGCATTCAGGCTTTGCATAACTGGCATTTCTTTAAGCACTTTATGAAAAGAATAAGTTCTTGGAATATTCAGCTTTTACAAGCTCTGAGACATGTTCTTAGTTATTAAAAAGCTTTATAAAAATAATCACAGAATTCTCATGCTTTTGCATACATATTACTGAACAAACCTGCTCTATTATTTGGCAACACATAAAAGACATTGTTTTAGTAGGTGCTTGGCTTTTTTTTCAGAATACAGTGTCAGTCAACAAAACCAATTCCTCTAGAATAGATTTCTCTCATCACTTTGCCCAGTATGAGAAAAAGAATTAGGAAATCACTGCACAATCAGAATCACTGAGCCCTAGCTTGGATTTCTTTTGTTTGATTCAGGAACAAATATAAAAGTATGAAAAAGAACTGCCCCCAGGGAAAAGGGCACTGTGCTCTTATTTAGCAGTAAAAAACAGCTACAAGCAGCTCTGAGGCTTCAACACAGAACAGAGGAGGGAAACGATGCTGCTCCTGCCTTGGTGAGGTGCCTGAACTTGGGCTCATCAGCAGGAACTTCTTGTGGGGCAGTGGCAGTGGGATGTCCTGCCTTTGGACCTCTCTTTCCCACTGGGAATGGTTGGAATGATCTCCACTCCACAACAGGGCTCAGCCTCACTCCCCTCCCTCACCCCAATGACACCAACGGGATCATCTCACCAGCTCCCAGTCAAAACCTGCTCCCTGCAGTGCCTTTGCAACCTCCTCTTTTTGTTTGCCTTGTTAAAATTCAGCTTTTTTCTGCCCAGCCCTTCCCCTCACATCTCCCCCTTGCCCAGCAAACTCTGCTCTGATCTTTGCTGGAGTTTTCAAACATCACCATGACACAAAGCAGGACTGAACCCCATCTGCTCCCACTAATCCAAGGGCAGCACAGATCAAAGGAGCCCCCAAAATGGCAAAGAATGGCCTGACCCAGATCCAAGGACACCCATCTGATCTCGTGTTTGTTTGGAGTTCAGTGCCAATGCAAAGACTGGTAAATTCAGTCTTTCCTCACAGAAGCACATACTGGAAAAACGATGCTTTCAGCACATGGAATGATCAAGTGCAATCAGTTAATCAGCTACAATTAGCCTTGCATGCTGTTAAGTGACAACTGTTCATGAGACAACATTTAGAACTTGTCCAGTCAGCCAGGGAAAGCCTTTCTCCAACTAAAGCATTTCAGTGGAGGCTGTCACCCACCTAGAGCTTCACCTTCCATCCATCCCACTGGGAATGTGGTCATGGGGCACTCCGTGGATGAAACCAGGGGAAAAACCCCATCCAAAGTACACCTGCAAGTGAATTCACACTTGGAAAAGAATGGAAATGAATTCTGGGACACCAGAACCTGATTAGCTGAACAAATAATAAAAGATAAGCATATGCAAATAAATAACTGGAGCTACTCTGACTCAAATAACAGTGTTGAATGACTGGTGGCCCTTGCATCACATTTACAACAGCCTTCCTCCTACCCCCCACCATCACTCCATTTCTGTGTCAAAAGCAAATAGGAGGTTGCTCAGTCCTTTCTACATCTAGAAATCACCACTTACATATTTCACCATTATTATTCCTACTGGATACCTCCTGAGCAGCTCAGTGGAATTAAATGGAGGCTCCAACTGCAGTAAGTCATCCCTGGGGACAGATTTCAGCAGGTGGGGTCACAGGGGCAGGGGATGTGTAAAACCACACTGCCATTATTTCTCAGAGCACAGACCTGTGTCACACACCAATGGGGTGTCCTGGCTCTCACAGCACTGGGCCAAGCCTGCCCAGGCACTCCCATTCCTGAGGAGGGAAGGAGCAGATGGATGTGGAGGGGTGTAGGAAGATGCAGGGCTGACAAGGAGAAGTGGTACCTGAGAGCTGAAGATAAAGTGTCAGAGGGGTCACATCTCACCATGGCTCAGAACCACTTCCATTCAGAGCCCAGCACTGGTGCTCTTTAACAACCAAAAAACATTTCACAGAATCACAGAACGGGCTGTGTTGGGAGGGACCCACAGGGATCATCAGGCCAACTCCTGGCCCTGCCCAGACACCCCAACAATCCCACCCTCTGCTCACAGCCTTGGCCAAACACTCCTGCAGCTCTGGCACTTCAGAGCACAGGGGGATGGCACCAAAGGAAAACAAAAGCAATTGGCACTTGGGGACTTTTCCAGAAAACCTGACAGAACAACCTCAATCCTCCACTGAGTCCCTTTCATGAGGCACATTTCCCCAAATCATCCCAAGGTGGACAGCACTCAGTTTAACTTGCAGCCTGAACTCTGCTGGCACTTGAGATCAGATCAAACCCCTCCCCACTGCCAGCCCTGGGTGGGCAGGGCTGAGGAACACTCACAACATCCCCATGGGGATGGACCTGGCAGGAATTCAGCCCTGTGCAGTCAGGAGCCTCCTGGACCAGCTCAGACCCAGGGCAGCTGCACGTTAGAGACTGGCTGCTGGGAGGGGGGGCTTGAGGTTCCTCTACGTTTACTGTGGCCTCTGAAATAATTTGCAATTGTTAATTACCTTTTTCAGTGAATAATAAGAACCCCAATATACAGGAAAGAGCTCCTCACTCTCCCTGCCTCGAGCTCTCAAGGGTACAGCTGCAGCCACTGCTGCCCATTTTTACCTTCACCACCCCCATGGATTTTGGTACAAAGGCAGAGGAGCTGGCAGAGTCTGCTGTGAATGGAAACCCTGCTGCTTGCTTTCCTGCTGCCTCAGAGATGAATAGAGAAAGAACAATTAGCCAAGGCTTCAGTCTAATTTAGATTATTTTGCTTTTTTGGAGGAGAGATGGAGAGATGGTACATCATAAAAAACCCCTATAACTCTAAAGGCTGCTCAGAGCAGCACAGCACTGAGATGCCAGGCCTAACCTGGATTATATGGACTCCAGATAATAAACAGTGACCCCAATTATGCTGAAAGCTGAGCTTGGGTAGGCCAGGAGACCATAAAGCATCAAGGCAAGGACTGTCTCCATCAAAGCAGACAAGAGCTGAGCAAAGAGAACATGTCCATCCATTTTCCAAGGCCCAGACAGCTCAGCTTGTCCAGGATTTCAGAGGGGGCCTGACCCTCAGGAAGGAAAGAACTTCAGTTTCCCAATCCCACACACAAGGCACAGAAAAACCAAACACCTTTGCAGGGTCTGGAGGAAAAGAAATCAAGGCTCAGGGAGAACAACCCCCTCCTGTGCAGACCAGAGGATCACTCTGCTCTCCCCCAACCCTTGCCACAAAATGTTGTAGCCTGATGGAGCAGAGACAAGGCCCAGCCCAGCCTACAACAGGTCATTAGGACACTCCTGGAGGATAAGAGACTAAGAGTGTTGATCTCTGCTCTTTCCCAGCCTGTGGCTCCGAGCACGGAGGTTTTACACAACAGCTCCTCCTCTCCCCTTCTGAACTCCTGGCAGAGAGGGAAGGGGAGGGAAAGCAATGAGGTCCATACACAAAGACTGGCAGTGCACAGAGAAATCCCGGGCTGCAGGGAGCAGTGTCACCAAAGAGCTTTGGGACAGCATCTCTGCCCAGCCAGGAGGCTCCTGAACAGCCTGAGGGGCTCCCAGAGCAGCCTCAGGAGCCCTGCCAGGGCTCTGCTGTCCCAGGAGGGGCAGCTCCCACCCCTCCCCAGCCATCTGAGGGCCAGCAGAGCTGTTTGCCCACCTCTGCAGACACTGCCCTGCAGCAGCAGTAAATCCATGTGCAGAGGGACTGGCTTCCTGCTGGGCCAGAGCCCCAGGAGCTGCCCTGGGCCTGATCCCAGTGCCAGGCTGGGAACCCCCAGAGCAGCCCCAGCATTGCTCTGGTTCTGCTGCAGGGGGATGTGGCTCCACAAAGAGAGGCTGGGGAACATCTGAACACACTCCTCAGAGACCTTCTGTGGACTCTGGCCACCTCCTGCCCTGAGGACATCATGGGGGCTTTTGCAGGTCATGGAATCCCAGACTGGTTTGGGTTGGCCACCTAATTCCAACCCCTGCCATGGGCAGCAATGCCACTCACGAGACCAGGGTGCTAAACTAGCCCAAGATCCTGTCCTGACATCACTCTGTGTCTCTTCACACTGAGTGAAGAGAATGTGGACATTTATCTTTGCTTTGCCAGTGCTGGAGCTGCGGACCTGGGCATGGAAGGGTGATGCAATGCTGCATCATGCACCATCACCCTAATCCCTTGGGAATGCCAGAGCTCAGGAAAAAAAGAACAGTTTTGTTGGTTGTTGTTATTTCTAATTAATTGGAGGGGAAGCATCTGAAACACAAACACTTCGGAAGAAAAAAAAAGGTCAGGTTTTGTGTTTTAATTTTAAAAGCAAACTCTGAGCAAGAAAATGTAAGAATTACAGAATCAACCTGTGACTGAGAACAAGGTCATTTTAAAAAAATCACCCTTTTAAATGAAGTGTATTAACTGCATTGCTTCTTCATTTTGTGGGTTTAAGAAAACTCTAATTTTACATCAGGTGAGAAAACAAAGTCCCTGAAACATCAATTTTAAAGGCAGAAGGAAGCAGGGACAAAGAAAGGAAAAAAGTGAATTATGTATTTGTAGACAAGTCAAGACTGCAAAGATACTCAAAGAACAAACAGCATGAGAGAGGGTAAAAAACCTGGAAGGTGTGTAAGTGCCTCAGCAGATGCCAGCAGTGCAGGATGGAAAATCGAAAGCAAACAAGGCTTCCTGTCCCTCAGTTCCAGGATAACGTGCCTGCCTTCACCAGCTGCCTCTGCACAAGGAAAACGAACAATCTCAGAATGTGAAGAGCACAGGAACAGCAGCTCACTGGCACAGGACAGGTCTGCCATCAGCACGTGCCTCACTCCCTCTGCTCCAGGGACACCACGGCAGCAGCTCTGCAGGATCCTGGATCAGGGCAGGGGAGTGACACGGGAGAGCAAAGCACAGAGGGACGTGACAACCCCAGCCAGGACTCCAGGCAGGAGGCACACAAATCCCTGGGGAGCTGGGCAATGACTCAGCAGGGAAAAAAAAATAAGGAAAGAAAAAATAAAGCAGCAGGTGGGGAAGTCTTTGGCATAAGAAAGGACAGGAACGATATAATAACAAGTAAAGTAAATAAAGAGAAACAAGAAGAGTTCCCAGGCTGGAATTTTGCCCAGTCCCATAAAATACGTGCACAAAGTTCTGCTGATCAGCCATTCCTGTTACCTCTCAGCTCACCTGAGCAGGCAGAGGAGCAGGAACCTGAGCTGGGTTTAACCTGAGCTGGGTTTAACCTGAGCTGGGTTTAACCCGTGCTGTCCCACCACCTCTGCCAAGGACAATGACACGGTGCTGCTCCTGAGAGCAGAAAGGCAGGAAGCTAAAGCTGGGACAGAAGTGACACAGCAGAAGGAATGTCAGCCTGGGGAATCCAGGGAAAAGGAGCAGGACTGAGGCAAAGCAAGAGTCAGCCCTGGCCTGCCCAGCCAAGGACCGTGGTGGGCACGGGACGGTGACAGGAGATTCCTGCACCTCCTCTCTTGTTCTCCCGAGCACAAAACTCCAGCTCTTCTGCAGAACTTTCCAGGAGAGCCCTGCCATGCCTGGGGAGGCTCCCCAGCTCCTCCAGGAATGGGAAAATGAACTGCCATGTGTTAAACAGAGAGAACTGTCCCAGCAGATGGACAGGGCCAGCCAAGCTGTGCAGATTCACTGCTCACTTGGAACACATTCTCATCACTCCCTCCTTTGCAAACCCTTATGCAAATGGCTTTTCAAGAACAGTTAATCCTCCTCCCTCCCAAATTACCACTGAAGCATCACTGTCCCTTTAGAAGCCAGACACACCCCAGGGCACTGAGGCAGCTGCCTGGCCTGACCCAGGTGAGGTTCAGTGACATTTAAGCAGATGTGGGGGAGAAAAGAGACATATCAGGTAACTGTAATTGCCTTCCATCATTCCTCACTGGCAAAACCAAGCCTTGAAAACCACTGTCTTATTGCTGCCTCCTCTGCCTTTGAAATCCCTCCTGGCCTGGTTCCACCCCTGTAAATGCCACAGTTCCTCTGCCCCCACTGTGCCTCTGCAGCAGGGTAATAAAGGACAAGAGGATGCCAAGAGCTCCTCTGTGCCACACAGGAACTCTGGGGAACTCTGCTGGCTGAGCAGGGAACTGGAAAGTCAGGAAAAGGGCAGAAAATCTGATTAGAGCACTTGGAATGATGCTCTAAACCCTTCCCTTTGCCATCACACCACATCTCATGGCCAACACAACACACTGTGCATTCCCACCACTGAGAAATTAAACCCTGCCAGGCCAGGAAAGCCGGGCTTTACTGCTGGCACACGGAATGACATGTGTTTGGATGGCTGGCAATGAGGGATCAAGGTGGGCCCTGTTGTGTCCCTGTCACAGTTAAAAACAGGAAGCCACAGTGAGGAGAATCACAACATCTGCAACATCCTCCTCACATCTGTGTCAACATCCAGCCCCCCCAGAGCCTTGGGCACTCAGGGAGTAGGGACAAACAAGGGCAGTCCTGCTGCAAATAAACCCACCTTCCAATCCTGGGTGGGAAGATCAACAGGAAAATGATAAAATTTTGCCCCAAAGTCATTTTTATACTTGAGCCACCAGCTCTTCACAATTCAGTCAAAATGTTCCTGTAAAGCAGCTATTTCTGTTAGCCCTGCTTTAAAAGTGGTGTAAATAATGCACAAGAAGACTCAGCATTGGCTGAGTCAGTGAAGGTTGGAACAAGACCCAAGAGTGCCGGCTGCTGTCTCTGCTCCATAAAAGCTTTCTCTCCATAAAATATGACCAGGGACACTTTTTTAACCCATTTTGACAACCTGTTTGCACACAAAACACACTTCCCCCTACCAGGAGCTCCCTAAATGATGTGCTTTGGGGGAAGAAGTAGCTGGGAAGAGCATTAATTGTTTATTTTCAGTATGACTAAGGTAACATTTCATCCCAGTCCATATTGCATCACAAGAGAGGCTGGAAGACTTCACTGCAACCTTTCATTGTCCTGACTCATGCTGTCAGGAATAAAATACCCTCTTGGGAAAAGAAATGAATAGATAAATAAAGCCTCAATGACTTGGCAAAATACCTACCAGCAAAAGCTGTCCCAGTATTTTTAAGGCATTAAAAGGGGATCTGCTCACCTGGAGCAGGTGATGGAGGGCTTCATAGCTTTGTCAGTTTGACAGAAAAAAAAACAAATAAAAAGCAAGTGTGGCCCAGCTTTGGAAAGCATTTGTCTCAAGCACCCAAAGGGCAGTCTGGAAAATGAAAGCATTTCCATTCCGTTGGCACTTGTGCAGAGCAGCAGGATAATGAAGTGACTGGGCTATTTACCCTTCCCAGAGCAATGAGATCTTGTTGAAACCAGCACACATTAATTTCAGTGCCCAGGAAAATGGCAGTAAACAGTGCTCTTCAAGCCTTTTTCTCAGTAATCAGGATGATTTTAGAACTGACACCTGCAACAGAGAGTGTTTAGTGCATAATGAATAACTCAGCCAAAGGAGAGGGCTGTGGGAGAATGGGTAAAAAATAAAATGGGTAAAAATACAGTGAACAAAGGAATAAAACTTAAGATGTAATGCAGCTTCCAGGGAACAGAGAAGCCTCACAGGCAGCACTTCCACAGACTCCTGGTGAGGATGGGACTTACAGAGCCACCAAACTGCCCCGGAACACAAGTCACCCACTGCTCGATCCCACAACACTTCCCCACTGCTCACATCCCTTCCTCGATCCCACAGCACCTCCTCACTCCTCACATCACCTCTGCACTGCCAGAATCCTTGGAAAACACACTTCATCTTGTGGTCAGGTCATGGGAAAGCCCAGTGCAACCAAAATGTGTAACCATCCCTGAATCTCCTCCCCAGAGGACTGGGATTGCCCATTGCCACATTTTGTGTTCTGGAACTCTGTTCCAGGAGCTGGATGGGGTCACCAGGAGGCTCATTCCTGTGCCAGGCTCCTCTCCCTGCTCTCTCACAGGAGGGGCTGGTGGCTTCCACAGGGATGTGACTTTGTGATCTGTGTCTCCCTCTCAGCTCTGATCTCGTCCCCAGCCTGACGCTCCCGGGCAGTTCGTGGAGTGAGACACCACTGCATGTGACAGCCCAGCCACAGCTCCTTCCCTCCTCCCAGGGCTTTCCTTCCCAGAGAGAGACAGATGAACTCACTGAAATGTCTGCTGCAAACTTGTTTCCCCAGACAAGGACTATTTAAAACCAATTTGAAAAAAGCCCCCAAATTTCTAAACCATTTCACAAACATAAAAGAATTTCATAAAACACGTAATCCCAGAGTGCTTTGGGTTGGAAGGGACTCTAAAGCCCACCCAATCCCACCCCCTGCCATGGGCAGGGACACCTTCCACTAGCCCAGGTTCCTCCAAGCCCCGTCCAACCTGGCCTTGGACACTTCCAGGGATGGGGCAGCCACAGCTTCTCTGGGCAACCTGTGCCAGGGCCTCCCCACCCTCACAGCCAGGAATTCCTTCCCAATATCCCATCTAACTCTGCCCCCTTGATTTGCCACTCCAGGCCATCATATTTAAATATAAAAGTCTTTCAAGCAAAACCTAAGTGATCTCTAAACTATATTAGTAACCTCTTCAAGTTTGCTCTGCTTCGTGTAGTAAATGATCAGGAAATACCACCCACACCTGATGCCTCCCATTATGTTTTGGAGAACCCGCAGCAGGGAGCACAGTAAGTGAAAAAAGACAAACCTTTCTGGGTTTGGATGGAGACTGATATTCTTCGGTATTCCCATTATATAATTAAAGCTTTCAACACACTTGTTTTATTGTAAATGCAGCGGTAATTAAATATGTTCTCTAAAAATAACATAATTTGATTTTCCCAGTGCAAACAGACCTAATGCACTGCTCAACAGGAGATTTCCTACCACACAAGATGTGTCTGCACGTGAAGCTTCCTGCTAGGCCACACTCACACCATGCCAACACTTCCCACATTTGGGTTGGTGCAAACAGCTACAGAAACCCTTCACACACCAAGCCACACAGCCAGGAACGGTGACAGAAAACACTGAACCAACCCCCTGCTCGGGTTTGATGTCCTGTTTTCCCCTGAGAGCTGCCACACACTCTCTGTGCACAGAGAGCAGGTCCAACCAGCTCCTTTAGCACACTCAAGGTACCTGCACAGGTTTTCTTAAGTTCTGAGGTTTATGACAGTGGCAAAAGGAATCCCCTCATGTGCTCGTTTTTCCTTCCTGTTCTGTTTGTCCATTGATTCCCAAAGTGTGTCCAACAGCAAAGGGTGCAGTTTCTCTGATTTCCTGCCTTAGGGAGTGCTTTAGGACAGCTGGGAAAGGGGGAAAGGCCAGGTTTGGGAAAGGACATTGGAGAGACAAGGCATGACATCAGTAGCCTCATGAATACCTTGTTTCTGGAAGCAGCACAAGCAGAATATTTCCCCAGTCAGAGCACACATTCCAATGCAATATGTATTAAACTCCCTGGTGTTGGCTTCCTTTGAACTCCTGGTTTCTCCAAGGATAGTTACATCACACTTTTTATGAAATACACGTGCAAAGATAATTATCAAGGGTGGGCACACCACAAGGAACAAGGAGGGCCTGCAGTTTCTGTCTCCATATTCCCCCTCTCCAAACAGCCTGAGGAGGATGAAAGTCATTCCCCAAACCAGTATTTCCCGTTTGCTCCTGTGCTGCACACCTGATTGACTCCCTGACTGACTGATCAGCACTTCCAGAGCCTGATGGATGATAACAAAACACCTTTCAAACCCCAAACAAGGAGTGCTGGGAGCCACTGCCAGGAAAGTCGAGGCTGTGGCCAGAGCTCCTTATGCAAAGGGGCTGGAACACAGGAGAGCTCAGCAGGTGACACGGGGGACATGGGGGACAGTCTCACACCCCCCTGCCCAGGAGTGTCCCTGCAGTGACCCTGTGGATCCCAATTTCCTCCCCTCCAGCTGTTCTTCTCCTCCCTGGAGCCCGAGAGGCAGCACAGCCTTGCAGAGCTCCACGGGATTAAACTGGGCCCTGCTGCCAGCCCAGCTCAGAGTCAGGATTACTCAGGATTATTTAGGAACTCCCTGTTTCCTTGACTTCTGATTCTTTTGAGAGAAGGAGTGCTGGAACACTGTGAACTGCAGCGGCCCCTGCCCCGTGCAGGTCCCAGGGCTCAGGCACAGACAGCACAGCCCTGAGCACAAAACGGTTGTTTCTCTTTAGGCCAAACACTCAGGGTGTTTTTTTCCAGCAGGTAACACCAGGGTAAGTCACCAGAGATTTACTGTCCTCAAAACTCCATCCAAACCCACGTCATGCATTATATCCATAACTTCACAACTCTTTTTTCCCAGGAAGTAGCAGTTTGAGGTTATTTCCTATGAGCCTTCCCATTTCTGTGCACCCAGACTTTGCTTCGTCCTTGGCAGGCACCAAAAAAATTCTGTGCATGCACAAGAGAGAACAGGCCAAAAAAGTTACCTTCTGTTCTTTCATGAGCCACTGGGGATTTGTCAGAACTTTTCGCTCTGCAGAGGCACATCTTGATGCAAAAAGGGGCCAGGTACTAATTAACCAGCCCGTGTGGGCACCAGCAGCGTTTTCCCAGCTCAGTGGGGATCTGTTTCCAATGCCAGATCCGATGTCAGTATGTTGGGAGCTGTAATCAGATCCAAAATCTCATTTACAGAGTCTGCTGCATCAGTCAGAGCAGCACCTTGTGCTGTTGGGGAGCTCTGTTGGGGAGCTGGAGCTCATGAAATGTGTCACGTACCCCAAAGTCAAAGTGCTACTTCAGGGCACTCCAGCAGGATACACAACAATCATTTACAAATACAGATCCATGTTGCTGTCATTTCTCTGCAGGAGACAGAGAACAACTGTCCAAGGCAGGAACATCACCTGAGTGCCCCTTCAGCACCTGAAACTCCCCCCCTGGCCAAGGAGAAGGGAAGGGGAGGTTCCCTTCCAGCCATCTGTGTGTATTTACAGAGCCCTGCACGGAGCAGGAGATGCTGCCACAGAACCTCCCAGTTCTGGGGAAAGCTGAACTTACAATCCCTTTCAGAGAGAACAAAAAGCTTGAGCACATTTATACACACAGGGACCCCTGGTGGCCTAGTGGTTAGCGTGCAGGACTTTCACTGCTGCGACCACGGGTTCAATTCCCAGTCCCTCCCGGGCAGATGGAACCCGTTAGCCCTGTGTGGCCATCCATCTATGAGAAGGACACTCTAAACAAACCTACGTCCTGAGGACCTCACTGCCATTGTCCAAGCTTGCTTGGCCCCGGCAGATGAACCTTAGGATTAAAGGGTGGGCTCAGTTCAGCGCAGGCTGTGTCTCACCTAAAAAATCCATTGCGCAGGCTGGAAAGGTAAAAAAGACCTTTCCCCAAATCTTCGTTCGCGAAGATGGGCCATTATATTATTATTTATACACACACTCCCAGCAAAAATACCTGAGGAGAAATGAGGAAATGTTTTTATTGCCAGACCAACCACCAGGACTTACAAGAGCTGCACAAATGTTGTTGGGACTGGCCATGACCTTGAATTATATTATCAGAAAACAATCTTAGAATTTCTTACCATTTCACTGCAAGTCTTTCAGCATTTTGCATTTTCAAAGCTCCAGTCATGGAGACAAACAATGAAGAAATATTCTCATCTTTCTCTAGAATTGTTAAATCATCTTGCAGAGGGAAGGTGAACAACATGAACATCTTGCATTTAAAAACTCGAACTGGAGGGCAAATAAAAAAATAATAAAGTGCACCTTAAAAGGCATAATTTTTAAAGTCAGTCTTGGGATTTTTCAGTAACTTGGTTGCTGGTTTTTAAATGCTTGGGGGGGTCAGTCAGACCAATGATGAAAAGCCACTGAAATAGGTCGGCATTTCTTAACAATGAGCCTTTGAGTGCACACACAGCACAATTTGGGAAGGGATTCCCACAGGAAAACCCAGCACCTCCAGTACAAACCAGCACAGCCAGCACTGGGACGGGGTGTTCACCAGAGGAGGTGAACAGCTGGAAGAACCAAAGGAGACTGGAATTAAAAAGGTGGAGAAATCCTTTGGGAGCCCTGGGAATTCTACTGTGCTCTGTTAAATGAAATGTTTTGCTGAAGCACAGGGTTAGTGCTGGACCACCTTCATCTCACTCCTGGGGTCACCCCTGAGGTTCCCACGTGCCCTGGGCAGCCTCAGGCACAGGACGCTCCACAGCAACAGGCAGAGGAAAAGTCAAAGCCCTCCATGTGAGACAACAGGGAGAGGCTTAAACAAACCTCAAACACAAGAGCAAACTCATAAAAGGTCAGTCCACTGCATTAGGACACCAAACAAGTGCATAAAAGAGAAATCCAGGCTACTCCACTAATGGACTTATTTTACATTCCCCTGAGAGAGAATAGAAAAGAAAAGGTGCATTTACTATTTTCACCCTACCATTGTGTATATACATAATTTTAATAATTTTTAGTGCCTCCCAAGGGTACTGCAGGCTCCTAAAACTGCTCCATGCCAGCTTGGAGGCAGGCCCTCTCTTTCACACAACTTTATCTCACTCCTTGATCCAACAGCTGCTCTAAAAGGCAAGTCAGATGTGCCAGTAAAGCAGTGCTGAAGGAAGAACAGAAAATATGCCATTACCTCATATTACTACAGATACTTTTTCCCTTCTGATGCCTGGCTGTGCTTTTTGCCAGGAGAATGAACCCCACTGTACACAGAACTGAAAAGAATCTGAATTCTCTGATGTTCATTTCTGCCATGTTCGTTTAGAGGGTACAAAGAGGAGAGTTTATAATTATGAAGAGAGTCAAATAAAACCCAGGAAATAGTTTACTACGTCAGTTTTACCTTTGTTCCTTTTAGTCATGTTTTTTCAGTTAAGTGCTGTTGGCAACCAAATACATCATTTTAACACCTTTACTACTGATCAAAGGAGCAGAAAGAGCTGCAAAGGACTCCAAGGAGGTTCCTGCCCCATGAACCAGCACAGTGTGTTCAAACCACCATTCTCAATGACATTGAAATCTGCATTTAGAGATCATTTCTCAATAACGGCACGTGCCATTAAACCTGTCTCCACAGAATCTAGAGGAAAACTGTGTGGCAAAATCACTAAGTGGCACCACACTGTCGCCAAGGATTGTTCTCCAGGTGGTGGGAGCTGTTCTGGAGAGCTGCACATGCTGATGGAGCACAGTGGAACCAAAGATGTGAATCCTCTCCTTTTTGGATGTTTTGGCTGCAGATTAACCCCCTTGGCTTTTTGAACCCACACAAATTTCAGCTTCAAAGCAGCAAGTTTCAAAGACAGAGCAGCCCTTCCCTCCAGCCCTGCAAGTCAAGTCTTCACCAAGAGTTTTGTGTCTGCAAACGCCGATGATCCTCCAGCTCCATCCACGGTGACAGACTCAGCACAGGAGCCAGATTTAAGGAGCAGCTGCATTCCAGCTGGCACTGCTGCTCCTGCTCTTCCTCACACAGGGAGCAGCCAGCAAGGTCCAACATTCCCAGCCCTGGCTGTTGCTGTGTCAGTGTGGTCCGAGCACACATTGCACTGTTCAACTGCACGGTGACTCATCTGAACATCATTTACAGGATTCATAACTCTGACATTTCCCCACCAAAAAGAAACCAGAAATAAGGAAAATCATCATCAAGAAGCTGAATTCAATATTCCTAGAAGGGAAATCTTTATCTCCACAAAGTCTTATGACCAAGAAGCTCAGAAATTCCCTTGCCATGTCATGGCAACATCTCTTGCTAAAGGAACGACGACAGGAACAGCCAAGCACCTTTTATTTGCCAACTCCAAGTGGAGAAGAGAACAACAAATTAAAGAAGTTTCAGTTTCTGTCTGTGAATTTTGGGATTCTCAAATTTCTAAAATCTGTATTTTCAATGAGCAAAGAGGTAATCCTGAGCCTAAAAAGCAATAAAAGGCATTGGAAAAGGTCAGCACGAACAGGTCCAATACAGAACAGAACACTCTATTCAGGGTCTGCTGCATCTGGAATCATTTGGGAGCAGCTGTTCCTGAGAAGTTCCATGTGTGGCCAAGCCCTGAAGAGGGAGAATGAGAGAGACATTTGCTGGAGAAAAGGTTTTTGTGTGATTGGTGTGTCTCCAATGTTTGTTAACACTGATGCTGGAGAAAAGCCCTGTTACTTCCTCAAGTCACCAGTCCTACACAAGGCAAAAAGGAACATCTCCACCAAGGTTCCTGCTGCTCCAGAACTGGAGAGAAGCCATTTGTGGCAACTGGAGGGACACCACTGGGACATCAGAATCACAGAATACTCAGAGTTGGAAGGGACCCAAAAAGATTGGGGGCAATTAATTAAAAATCAGGCACAGTCCATGCACAGAAGGGGCTGGAAGGTGTGGAGATGTCCAGGGAAATCTAACATGGAGACTGGGGGAGATTTCCATAAAGCATGGAATGAAACTGTTAACACCCCACCAATGCTAAAGGCATTGGGTGAAGAAGCCCCAGGAACACAACAGTGCCTCAGAATTAAAGCTGAGTTGGAGTTTTGGTTGGGTTGTATTTTTTTAAATTATATACATAAAAACTATGAAGGGTTCTCCTTCCTCACTTTGGTTTTGTTTTAAAGAAAAAGCTTCTGATCTTGCACTCAGAACCAATCAATCCTGGCTGATTTTATAAGCAGGGGAAAATGTCACTGAGATGTCCATCTGTATTCCCAAACCAGACTGTGGGGTACCTCACTTGAAAACAACAAACCTCACTGGAAAACAACAAACTTTACCAGCCTCGAGCAGGCAGAGAAAGCCAAGGGCAGGAGGTGAGTGAGTTCCAAGTACTCCAGGCCAGCCCTGTGCCTGCACACCACACAAACTGGGAGGAAAGGGAAGGAACTGGTGTGTCTAACACAGATTTTCCCCCACAAGAACTCCACTTGTGGTGCTGGGAGCTGTCACAGCAGTTTTTCCAGTGGCATAATCATCTCCCTAGGAAACTTGCTTCCCTCTTCAGAGGCTGGCAGGGGGAAGGGGAGGTGTTTGTCTTTTCTCTCCAATAATGATCCCCTGGCTGGCAGCCTCAGCAGCTCCTCTGTGTTCCTTAAACAGGCTACAGATTGAAGCTGAGCTCCTCCATCATCCCAGCAACCACATCCCAACATCTCACACACAGAACCACCCCTGGCTCTGCCAGCACAGCCCCCAAACAGGAGCAGCAGAGCTCTGACACTTTCACAGCTTCCCAGGGGGATTTAGGATCAGATATGGGAGCGACCAGAGGCCTGGTAATCTCATTATTGTGCTCCTGCAAAAAGCTACAGCAACCGTGGCAGCATTAAACAAATTAGTTTGGAGATGAAAAAAGTCAACACAGCTTTGGTGAACCTTCTGGGCAGGAATTTAATGGCTCTCTGCAACCACAAATACCAGGATTTAAGAACAACCCTCCTCTGAAATTGATATCTTGTGTTGGCCTTGTTTCCCCCCCCGTTAATAGGGAACGGAGGTTTCCAGCCCATGGAAATCTGAGTGTTTTCATGTGTGCCCAGGAGCAGCTCCCTGGGAAGCACAAGGAGCTGGGAAAGTCCTTTTAGAGGAAGCTGTCAACACTGTGCAGCGGATGAGACTCTGCAAAATTGAGACATCAGCACAGTTTCCTTTTTTTGCTCTATTTTTCCCAACCCAGGCCTTGTTTCTGGCTGGGGAAGTGCTGCAGCCAGGCTGCCCCTCTGTCACTGCTCCATGGGACAGCAATTTAACTCCAGGAACCTGCTCCCAACACCACCAAGAGTTGGTTTCCCAGCAGGGATTTTTCTGCAGAAGTCTGTTGTGTGTGCAGGGGCTGGGCTGCTTCACTGGCATCGCCCTCAAAGTTTGGTCTGAGCACCAAACATGAAGAATGTGTTGGGACACAGGCCCAAGGTCAGAACTCACTCCTACTCTGCAGGCAGCCAGGGCTTTGCTGGTGTTTGATGCCATTCAAAGTTCTCCCCTCACTGCTGTATAACTAATGGAAAACATGAAAATATGTGTCATGGCCCCTTTTTCTCATCACTCCAAATTGTGAGATTTGCTCAAAAACCATGGGAAAAAAATGCATCAAGTAGTTTAGTGCTCTTTTTATTTACCTTTTGACTCTTGATTTCATGGATCTATTGATTTGGTTCTCCAAAGTCCCAGCACATCTTTCTTTAAAACACAAATTTTCACACAATCACTGTGGGCACATGCACTTAAAACAGGCAGGTATTGTGTGTAAATAAATTTTTACAAGCATAACATGCATTGGTCCAGCACTTATACCCCCAAAACAAAATCCAGCACAGTGACAACACTGAAGACACTGCAAAGAGATACAACACACACTTACAAACTACATTTATCTCGTACAGCAAGCAAAGATATTCCACTGAAGTATCAATAAAAGAAAATACACAGAGAACAACAGACTGAGAAGGCTTGGAAATATTGTATTAAATGTTTCTGAATAAGGCTTGTGTAGTATCTTGTTATGTTTCACTTTTAAAAGGACAAAACCTTCTGAAACACAAACAAAAAAATGTGGCCAAAAAATCAAGCCTGTTTGCCTGGTTTAAAACACTCCTTAAGGGCTGAAACCTCATCTGCACATTCCAGTCCTGAACAAGGTTTGGAGCACTGATTTATAAACCCTGGGGGGGAAAACAGTGAGAAATCCTTGACTATTCACTAGTGCTGTGAACAGGAAATTCACTGTATGATGTGTAAGGAACAAAGGAACGGGGGAAACCCCACCTGGCTGGTGTTCCTTAGGATAACCCCCCACCTGGTTGGTG
>NW_020897800.1:6541265-6545275 GCF_003984885.1 Neopelma chrysocephalum
TAGGATAACCCCCCACCTGGCTGGTGTTCCTTAGGATAACCCCCCACATCTGGCTGGTGTTCCTTAGGATAACCCTCCACACCTGGCTCGTGTTCCTTGGATAACCCTCCACCTGGCTGGTGTTCCTTGGATAACCCCCCACCTGGTTGGTGTTCCTTAGGATAACCCCACACCTGGCTGGGGCTCCTTGGGATGTCACGGTTTGGAACAGGGAGATGCACCCAGTGACTTGGCTCAAGTGGAGTCACAACAACAGAACTGCCCCTTCTAAGAGTGGTTAAATCCCACCAGGGCTACACCTGCACTGAATTCATCTGCCAAGAGAAAGTAAACCATCCCCACCGCCTGGGTGTCACCTCAGTGTCCAGCAAAGCCACCAGTCTATTCCAGAAAAGCCACAGGATGTGTGGAACCCCCAGTTAAAACTGCTCCCAGCTTGAACTGTCTGTAGCAAAACCAGAGAGCTGAGTTAAACTCTTGGCCTGCTGATGGAACAAGGGTTTTCTGCTCTTCAACATTATGGGAAGTGTCAGGTTAAAAGTCCTTCCCCAGGTTTGATTAACCAGGGATTTCAGACTCCGAGGAGTCTCCCGGTGAATCTGGCGCAGCGTCTGGAACTCAAGGAGCAGCAATGCCCTGTCAGCCTCCAGATGCTTCAGGAGTTCAGTCAGCCGTGGGACTCACTGAGAGGGAAGGTAGGGCCTTTCTGAATTCAAGGGGAGGCCATGAAGATAATTTACACAGATGATCCGACACATCCAGCCCGTCCCTGGGGTGGGAAGTGGAGCCGAGGTCACGCCCGGCTCTGCCGATCACGGCCACCACCTCCTGTCACCAAGGATGGGCTTTGCCACCACAGAGCACCTCAGACCAGCTCTGAAGGGAAACTGGAACAATCTCTTGCAAGTACTGGACTTCTACTGCTGTTTTACCCAGAGGAGGAAGAAAACCAGATCAGCCGTGGGACTGCGTGAGGAGAGGCAGCCGCCGGAGGAGCAGCTGTTCCATCACCTCCAGAGGGTCTCCAGAGGTGCTGCGACAGCTCACTGCACACTCACACCTTCAGGAGGAGGGAACGAGGCACAAAGGGAAGCTGGAATATAAGTGGGGCTTCAAAGCAAGGCACCAAGTGCAGATCCCCGCCCTCCTCCACCATCCCCCCACACCTCACGCCCGGTCCCACCACAGGCCAAAGCAGCAGCAGAGCGTGAGATGCACCCAAGTGCTCGGGGTCAGACTTGAACTTGCTCTCTGGACATGCAATTCAAATGTTTGCAAGCTCCTCTGCAGAAACAGCACACAGAAACTCCTTCAACAAATAAACAAGAGTAAACAATTGAGTATCTGTACTTTGCCACCCAAGAAACAGGACGGAACCGAGGAGATCCCACTCCACCTCAGCCCCTGCATCCCAGTGCTATTCCCAATGTACAGTCACCCAAAAGAGCACACAAAAAGTGTGTATCTGCCTTTTTTTCCTTTTTACATGAATATACACTGAAGCTTCCCCTGCTCTGACTCAACAGCTGCCTGCTTTGGTACTTATCCTCAGGATTGGGAAGCTCAGACCCCATCCCAGTTCTCCTGCTTTCTGTCCATCACACCCACCATTCAAAGTCACTTAATTCCTCCCTTTCATCATTTCTCTTGTCCTTATTTTCCTTTTCTCCAGGCTGATAACTGAATGGAAGCTGGGAATAACATTCCATTTTTCAACACAGTGCCACTGGTGAGAATAAGGGATTTAATTCCCTTTAATGACCACTGTCAGCAGCAGAATATCAAAACATTAAACTGCTGTCCCTGACAGCAGGGCCTGAAGTTTTCAGCAAGTATCAAACAATGAGGAGAAACATGGTTCAACACAATGAAAGATTAAACCAAAAAGATCAACAAAGAGGGATTAAATGATTATTTCTGTATTTTTGATACAAATACTGAGGATATGTCACACTGTACTTTCGATACACTGGCTGTTGCAAAAAGACCAGGGGGAGCCAAGGCCATGCTCACTAATGCTCTGATAAATTGTCCCCTCCTTCCATAAGAGAAGATGAAGGGATTTTTTTCCACACAAAGCATCCTGGGGGGCTGGAGCATGGGAAAGCTGCGTGAGGAGAGGAGGGCACACAGAGGTCAGGAGGAAAAGGCAGCTCGAGAGAGGAAACTGTGACATGGTGACATGCCACATCACCCAGAATGGGTTATGCAGGACAGAAATCCCCCCAGAGTGCCCTGGAGGATGGGATCCATTCCAGAGTGCCCTGGAGGATGGGATCCATTCCAGAGTGCCCTGGAGGATGGGATCCATCCCAGAGTGCCCTGGAGGATGGGATCCATCCCAAGGAACACACACAGCCTGTCCCTTGCAATGACTGCCCCTGCACAAGCTCAGCATTGCTGTTTTTTCCACCCCCCTTCCCCTCCAGCCAAAAAGCTGCTACGGGCAGGGCAAGGACTTTGCAACCCTGCACTCGGAAAAGGGCTTTTTTCCTGAAGAAAAGATGCATCAGCACAGCACATTAACTTTGACATCAATAACCAGCAAACTCCCCGCATTCCCAGCATCAATCAGGGGCACTGGACTGAGAGCATGAAGTTAAAAATGCTTCTATAATCCTGTTAAATGCAAGTCTTGCTGCTAAAAACAATACCAATTTTGATCTCTGTGCTGAAAGGCAGGACACGGAGGGAATATGAGCAAAAGATCTGCCTTAAGAGAGCCAACCATAATCAGCTCATCCCAAGTTCTGTCATGCTCTGGACTCTCTGCACAAGCAACAAAAAAGGGGATGTCACTACCAGAACTAAAACCTATTTATTCTGCAGGTTTCTGTGGATGACAAGACCCATTTGGAAGAAAACTGCATAGATTTAATCAAACTAAACTCATCTGCCTTCAGCCAGAGACCTGGTACTGCACACACTGACACTGCCAGCTTCCCACAAATGTCAGAGCTCTGATTCCCAAGGGAATTCACACCAAACAAAATTCCCTCCAACATTTGTGTGGCTTTATACTTGGATGACAAAATATTGCCAGTATATTGCATATTGTGCTTTTTCCATCACAAAGGGAGCTGGGCAGTGTAAAGCCTTCAAATTAGCACACTAGACACAGTTAATTTTTAAATACAGTGTTGTTTCCAAGTAAGGAGAACCAAAATTTCCCAAATACCTTTCTCATGGTGCCCAAGTCACTACACAGTACAAACAATGAGCAGATATCCAGCAGCAGCTTCCCTAAGGATAAATACTTCAAGGAAGAAAGAAAACACAGACAAATTCAGAGAAATTTTGCAGTGCTGGTAGGAGCTACTCTCCTTGGGTTTCTGGCAGTGTAAGTGAAGTAGGAGGAGTCAACATAAATTATCAAGACTGTTGATAATTATACAGTGAAATAAGAACCTGTGTCTGCAGCTTCCGGTAGCTTGGTTCATAAATAACTCCTGGTTTGGTAAAGCTGCCTTGATCTGTAACCCAGGTAGGTGGGAACAGCAAGTTTTAAATGATACTGCTTCCCCAGCTCCCCCCTTTTTGCCTCACCAGTCAATGTTTATTCACTCTCAGCCCTGAAGTAGAAAATCCCAATTGAACTGCAACAGCACCAGGCTTATTTCCTCCCACCACAGCACAAATCCGAGCCCGGGTGAAGGAGACCATTTGCCATGAGGATAATCAGCACTGTCTCATTCCTCAATAACCTGGCCCTCCAAAAGTCTCGTTCCTAACCCCATATACTATCGCCAGCACTTAGTTATCCATTAGAAATGAAAATAATCCAGCCAACAGCTCGGCACAGAGCCCTGTGACTACTGCAGCTCTCACACTAAGTACAGCCCGAGCGCTCCTCTCTGCTACACAGAGGATACAGTGCATTTCTAATAAAAAATGCCATTTCTGTCACGCTAATAACCACATCCTACACACTTTGCCCAGAAATGCCTCAAGGACCGCTGTCACAAGAAGAACAGGATGCAAAATTAGACTTTGCCTGCTCTCTCCATGCC
>NW_020897800.1:6545285-6545498 GCF_003984885.1 Neopelma chrysocephalum
GATCTCTGTGTGCAGCCTCTGAGTGTGTGCTCCTGGATCTCTGTGTGCTCCTGGATCTGTGTGTGTGCTCCTGGATCCCTGTGTGCTCCTGGATCCCTGTGTGCTCCTGGGTCTGTGTGCAGCCTCTGAGTGTGTGCTCCTGGATCCCTGTGTGCTCCTGGATCTCTGTGTGCTCCTGGATCTCTGTGTGTGCTCCTGGATCTCTGTGTGTGC
>NW_020897800.1:6545508-6582563 GCF_003984885.1 Neopelma chrysocephalum
TGTGTGCTCCTGGATCTCTGTGTGTGCTCCTGGATCTCTGTGTGTGCTCCTGGATCTCTGTGTGCTCCCTGAGCACTGCTGGATGTGCGTGTGCTCCTGAATCTGTGTGCGCTCCCTTTCAGCACTGCCTGGATCTGCCCGTGCTCCAGGATGTGCCTGTGCTCCCTCACACACTCCTGGATCTCTGTGCACACTCACAGCACTCCAGGATGTGCCTGTGCTCCCTCACACACTCCTGGATCTCTGTGCACACTCACAGCACTCCAGGATGTGTCTGTGCTCCCTCACACACCCCTGGATTTGTGTGTGCACACACACATTCCTGGATCTCTGTGCACACTCACACACTCCTGGATCTCTGTGCTCCCTCACACATTCCTGGATCTCTGTGCTCCCTCACACACTCCTGGATCTCTGTGCACACTCACACACCCCTGGATCTGTGGGAGCAGCTGGCTGGAGCTGCCTGAGGGAAGGGGCTGAGGGTGTCCCCCGTGCCCAGCCTTCCCCGCTCAGTGACACGGAACAGGAACACGAGCCAGCCCTGCCGAGATGCTCCCAAAGCCAGGGTTTCACCCCCCCAAAAGGTGTATATTTATAAATGAAAAGCACAACCCAGCTCCAAGCTCTGGGCTCCCGTCCTGCCCTCCCTCACCAGCACATTCATGTTTTCCTGAGGCTGTCACAGGCATTTCAGCTGTAACCCTTTCCCAGCTGGAAGGAGGAAAAGGCAGTTCTTTGTCCTGAGCAACTCCTTCCCTGTCCCTCAGATCCCACCTGCTCTGGATGGTTTCACCCCTAAATAAAACTTAAACAACCCTGATGCAAGTGACCAGTAAGAACCACACAAACAGGGGTCTATTCCGAGTTCTGAGAGCTGGATAACCTTGGATATATCACATTAATGTGTTTGCTGTTCTGCTTCCTCCTTTTGGAAAACAGGGCAATATTTACTGCGTTCCCAGAGGAGACTTGTGAGGCTTAATTTACTTCTGTGTTTATGCAAAGGAGCCGTGTAAAAACCGCTATCACAATTTCTAGTTGATACACTAAAGCAGAAATAAGTATTACAACCCAACTTTCAGGTCCCATTAAAAATCCTTCCTCAGACCACCAGGGCAGCAGCGGAGATGAGGGGACGAGGCAGTGAGGACGAGCAAATAAAGAGGAAAGGCTGGATGATGGATGGCTGGCTCTCAGTCCTTGGCCATCAGCTTGTTGTGTGACCTTCACAAGTGTTTCAGTCTTTCTGTGTGGGTACAGAATGCTGAGCTGTTCTCACTCCTGTGAAACGGCCCAAGATTGTTTGCATTGTTATCACTGCTGCTCTTGGCTGAAGCTGGAATTTGTAACAATTCTGGATTCTGTCCCCAGCCCCTGGAAACTCCACAGGGAATCCAAAGGTTTTACACAGCTCCTTTCACCTCAGCAGGATGCTGAGCATGTTCTGGGTTATCAGGGTAAGTGAAGATTTTGGGGGTGTGAAATTCTCTATGCTCTTTGGACTCAGCAAGTTTAGAAAGACAAAAGACTTCCAAAACAACACCTTTTTGTTTAAAATTCAACAGAAGAGGCTGCACAACCCTAAGTTATACAAAACAGTCAGCATAACTGTTCTTTTGTAGTTTTTAATGGTTGGATGGGTGCTGTTTGCTAAATGCTGTAGAACCAAGTGGCAATAACCTCATTTATCAGCCCTAAGGACACAGCCAGGCCAACCATGAGTTAGCACTTCCAGCAGACAGGGAAGATTCAGGCTTGGCAAAGCTGAGCAAAGTCAAACAGGTTATACCTGTTCTGTGCCTAGAAAGCCTAATGATTGTTTCCAAATCCCTTTCTCCCAGTGCTAATTTTTCTTTGTTTCACCAAAACAGACATGCAGGAATGGGACAAGCTAAAGATAGAACTTAATAGGAAACAACGTGCCCATTTAGGGAAAAAACCTATTCTGAGGTTGCAGCAGTGGCTGCTGGCCTTAGGAGGTGTTTCAAGACCCTCCCTGTCCCTGGAAGCTCCTCACCAGCAGCTCCCTGGGACACAGACCAAAGATGCTGCTTGGATTCACCTCAGGGATGATAAACTTCAGTTTGTGGGTTTGATCTGTCTGACTTGAGTTCAAGTTAATTCAAACTTCATGACAGGAGAAAACAAACACACCAAGAAGTGAAGGGTTTGCACGAGGTGATGGGGACAGAGCCAGGAGAGAACTCCATGGTGGTCCAGGACCCCAAAGCACTGACAGTGAGAACACGAGGGGAGGAAACCCTGTGGAAATTCCCCCCCAAGGGGTACTAAATCAAATATTCTGCTGCACCCAAAGGTAACCACAGACAGGAGACAAACCTCTGCTTAGAGGAGTGAAGCCAGTCCCAATTCCACAGTTCCTAGTGTTCAATTCAAGATGAACAAACCAAACAAAGCAAACCCAAAGCTGTCATTTTATAGAGTGATAAAGCACAAAAACTCAACAAACACTGTCCACACAGCATCTCTTACAGCTTAAGGTCTTAACAGCAGAGGAGAAGTAGCTGTGGGGAAAAATTTAAGCAAATGTATTCACTGCAGTTCCAAAAGAGACTCCTCCAACTCACTGGAACCAATTCCCAGCACAGAGAGGATGCACTGAAGTGCACAGAAGTTGAGCACATCTCCTCTCAACACAGCCTGGTTGGGATTATAACCCTGCTGCTGCTTCCCATGTTTCCATACAGCTGAAATCCCATCTCCAGCTCCTCCTTCCAGCTCCTTTCTCCTCATCCAGGGCTACCTGCTCTCCTGCACCTGGATGTAAATTCATCAAGGCCAGAGACTCTCTCTTGCTCTTTATCTGTACATTTTTCAGAGTAGTACAGCCTTTTTCCAGGGCCAGGGCTCTGGATTCTATATTAAACAATAACCAGTATTTTGTTTCTCAGCCAACAAGAATTCACTAGTTATTAAGAAACACCACTGTGCACAGCTATGTGTCACAATTAAAAGGTCTTTAAGACATCTCTTAGAAGACCAGGCTCAAAATTGCTACAGTTTGATGTAACCCAACACAGCTTTACTGCACATGAGCTTGAGCATTTCTGCTGGAGAGAAGTTTCGATCAGCTGCACTTTATCCTTATTTAGGGCTTCAATTATCACACTAACAAAACAAAATTAAACTTTGACCCAAATTAGGGAGTTTGTTGTTGGAATTTTTTAATGGTATCACTAACTGCAAGCTTCACTTTGCTGTTAAATTAGCAATGGGCTTGGAAACATGTTCTCTCTTAATCCTTGGGGTAACAGAGGGTGGCTCAGACTCAAGAACAGATCTCCAGCCTGGAAAGCTGCTTTATGACACAGTTGCACCCATGACCAATTCACTAAACTTCCAGGCTGACAGAGCTCCCAATGCTAATTAGATTTACACAATGATTCAGCTTTTTACTACCTAGATGAACTTTGGGAAGCTGCAACAACAGCTCCTGTTTCAGACAATTCTCTCCTCACAGAAACTTCTGCCAACCACTTAAAGAACAGGATAATCCAATCCTTTACCACTTCTCACCTCTGCCAATAGTTCCTTCCTCCTTTGATAGCTTCTCTGAGTTTAAGCACCATTCCATTTAAGAACATGAAAGTGCCAAGCAAGAGAGGCTTTTAAATATAACCTCTTCGATTGCTTGAGGTTATCGAGGCAGAGAGACCAAGGATACTGCAAGACACTCTTCCTCCCTTGCTCTTTGCATAATTCTTCATTAAATTAAAAATAGATTGCCATTAATAATGTATGGATGACAGGACAATGTAGGACTGCTTTTGTTTCCAAAAGAAAATTAATTTACTGGGAAAATAGTTCAGTGTTAGGATATATAAAATTCTGAATAAATTATTCGAAGCAACACCATTCTTGTAGGGTATTTTACAACCACAATTTAGCTGAGGTGCTGCTCACAGGAAGTTCAGGAAACAAAGACCAACTGGACAGCTGGAAGCAAGAAACTAAAATATTTAACAGCAAATCTTGCTGCTAGCCCAAGATGAGAACTATTTCATTGCTAATTAATGATACAGGTCACAAACTGCTCTCTCCTGAGGCACATGACAGGACATTTGCCTTCCCCAGAGCACAGTTCACTTGTTCAATCCCATTTTATATGAAAACCAGGGGGGTTTATACCAGAAGGACTCGGTGAATCACAGCACAAGAAAAGCAGACTCCACTTTCTGACTGACAGGACACATGGAAGAGGCTCCCAGCCCCTCCCCACAGCGGAGCTCCCCGGGGTTACAGCTGGCTGGGGCTGGAGGGGCTGGGTGAGCCCTGCTCTCAGGAAGGCAGAAGTGCTGAGCAGGCTGGAGCACACACTGCCCAGCCCCTGTCCACAGCAGTCTGCAGTCCTGCACAGTCTCCCATGGAGAGCTCGCCCAAGGCTCCACCCAAAATCCAAATCTCTTGCCACTGCTGAACAGCTCCCAGTCAGTCACCTCCAAAGCCATCACCCAGCTGTGCTCCTGCATCTCCAGGACAGGGAGTGAACCCCCTGCTCAGCTCCTTGGCTGTGATCCCGTGCAGGCAGAGTACTGACCTCTTAAAGAGCAGGGTATGTGTGTATATCCGGGGAAGGAGAGGACAAAATTTAGGATCTCAATGAAAACCCGGCCCTGCAAACACCTCACCTCAGGGGGTGACAGATGTTGATACCAACCTCCCTCACACCGGGTACGTAACATGGGACACCTCTCATCAAAAAGCTGTTTAAAGGTGTCAAATACAACTTTTGCTACACCACAGGCTATCAAAGGGACACTCAGCAGCACAGCTATTGCTGGAGATGCCAAGCAAGCACAGAATGGAGTGTCCTGCTCCCCCCTGCCCCTGAGAGCAGCCTGAGCCAGCAGGTGCTGTGCCCGTGCAAAGCCCAGCAGCACCCACAGAGCCTGACGTGTCTGATGGCACCTCTGCACACTAATGCTGGAAGGACTGACACAGCCACAGCCAAACCCACACTGAAAACATCAATCCTTTCTTATCTGAGTTTGTATTATAAAATGGGCAAGTGTAAAACTACAATAAGATGCTCAGGCTTCAGTTTGATGAGACAAGAAGCTGAGGAGCCCCTGCCTGGCTCCAAATCCTGCAGGGGACACGTGGTTTGTGCTTCTAAGTCACAAGTCATAGTCTTCACTGGTAGAATAAATACTCCCTGCAACCTACTGTGAGTGAAACCTTATTCCCAAGGTGAAGAGGAACCAGACTCCTGAAGCAGACACTAAACTGGATGACTAATTCCAGCATTCCCACACTGCCTTGCTTCCTCCCTTAAACAGTCTGAGCAAGTTGCTGCTCAGGACAAGTTCGTGCTTGTCCAGCGAGGCTGTGCCAAGGTGTGTCTGTGTGATCCACCTGCTCTGCTCAACACTGTCAACACCTCAGGGGTGAGGAGCAGGTACCTCCTCTCACATGTGTCCTAGACATGGCAAAAGAGGACTCTGCAGGACAACAGTAACCTTTGTTAAACATTTACATCTCCAAAAGTTCTCTATGGAGAAATAGAACATCAGCCTCACAGCTGCTGGGGAGCAGTTCATTCCTTGGACTTGTTTCACCTCGATCAGGACTTGAAAAGCTGTTTCTCTGAGCCCAGAGAAAATGCAAGATGAGCTACAAGGAAAAGTTCTGAGGGCTGGAGAACAGAGACACGAGGGAGGGAAGCAGGCACAGGAATTATCACACACAAGTCCTGGGTTTCTCCAGCCTCAGAGAAAACAGGAGCAGGTTCAATAGCAGAGAGAAGCAGAGGCAGGCTCAGGGAAAAGAGAAGGTAGTTGGGCACCTGCCACTGCTCTGGAGAAGTCTGGCACCCTGAAAACCCGTGGGCAGGAGAGCAATGCTCTGTTCATTAAAGCTTGATGCCACTGGCCCAGCTGGTGAGGGAGGGCCAGGGTGGAGTCTGCGGGGGGAGGTGGCCCAGCCTGGAATCGAAGTTCCAGTAATGGGGGAACAGATCAAATGGCAGCAGCACAGGCACATTTCCCTGCAGCCAGGGCAGAGGCCTCTAAGGGAACACCCTCTGGCCCCAAAGCATCTGAGCGAGCAGCTTCTGCTCCAGTGCAAGAGGTTTGCAGTAACAAGGAGACAGAAGGAACATCCAGCAAGTGATTTGAGCATCTGTGTATCTACAACCAGAGCAAACTGCACAGGGGCTGAAAAATTTCAAATGCTTCCCCCATCTGTCCATCCCTCTCCCTTCTGAGCATCATCCCACGTTTCCCCAAGTCCCTTTTCAGCCCAGCTGCCCTTGAAATACAAGTTGATCCTCTTTTGTCACATGAACTGAAAAATGAGCGTCAACTGTTGCTCTGGGGGTAGCCCAGCCCATCACACAAGTTCACCTAAAGGCTGCATAACCATCTCAGGCACGTGGTGGGACTCCTGGGGCTGGGCCTGTGCAGGGCTGAGGGTTGGACTCCATGATCCTTGGGGGTCCTTTCCAACTCAGCACGTTCTGTGATGCTGGGATCTAATGGGCTTGCACAGTCCATCCACACACAGCACCCTCAGACCAGCTTCCCACCTTGGAGAGGTGGGAATTGCATTAAACACCCATCCTGTACCTTCCATGCACTCAATATCTAGATACACAGTCCTACAAAGGACTGCAGTTTGCTTTGCCCCCCAGGTGGAATGCTGGCAATATGCTGCTGCTTTTATATTAGGTAACCATGATCTGACTCCCAGGAATAACTGTAATAACTCTGGTAATAATTCTGCCTCTATCTCACCTCAGTCCCCTCCTGGATGAAAGCTTTTAATTAAAATATCCCCCAAGACAGTTGCAAGGAGAGAAAGAGAGGAGAATTTCTGTCTTCTCTATCAGTGCCTGTTCTTATCACAGCCATCCTTCACCTCTCATCCTGACAGACCCTCTCTGAAACAGCCCTGTAGTTTTCCCTGTTTGGACATTACAGTTTACAGGTCCTGTGGTTTGGGTACCTCCCCCTCTGCAACCTTTCAGTTCTAATCACTGACACCTTTGCTTTCCACACCCAACATCCAAGTGCTTCATCCCAGACCTCCCTAGTAAAGGATATTGCTGATGTCCTCCTTGTGAAACGCAGGGAACTGGAAGAGACAGAAGATGAATAACAACTCAAAAATCCCCAAAGCTGTCTGTGCCACCTCTCGGAGCTTGGATTGTCATGCCAAGTTCTTCACATTTACCCATAAAACAATGTGCTACTTCCTTAGAGAGCAGAGATTTGGGATTGATAAGGAAGTCGGGGCATCTTCAACCATCGGGCATCATTAACCACGAAGCTCATCTAACTTTCACTTTCCTCTGCTACTCACATCTCCCTCCCTTGCTTTCCTTCCCCAGGTTCCTTCTCAATTGCTTTCTCTTTCCCAAGTTCTCACCCTTTCATGTCTCCTGCTCTCCACCTTATCACCCTCTGCTTTTCTGCTCACACCTTTCACTGTCCTGCTCCTATTTCAGCCCTTCCACAACCCCTTATCCATATTCTTCTTTCCATTCTTTCCTTCCTTCAGTATCATAAAACGTCCTGTATCCCCTTTCCAAATGTTGCTTTGTAAGAAACTCCTTTACCCTGATACAATAAAAAAACCAGCCTTTTCTTTTTTTCTTACAGTTGTTAAAGAAATTCTTTCCAGAGAGGGTGCTCAGCCATTGGAATGGGCTGCCCAGGCAGGGGGTGGATTCACCTTCCCTGGAGGTGTTTAAATGAGACTGGATGTGGCATCAGTGCCATGGGCTGGGAACCACAGCAGGGTTGGATCAAGGGTTGGACTTGATGATCTCAGAGGTCCCTTCCAACCCAGCTGATTCTCTGATTCTGCAGATGGGCTGGAAAAAAGCTAAAGAACACTTCTGGTGCAAAACCAAACAACACCACTTGGTTTTACTTTTTAACAATGTCCTTCTGCTGTCCCTAAATCAACATTTTGTGCCAATGGGCAAATGAAATGGTAACGAAATCCAGCCAAAGTTAAATGAAGATTCCAGTGGTCTTTTCCTTGACACTGGAACCTCAACAGCTTGACAAAAATACAGGATTTGAGCTCCCAGGTGATTTATCCGGACATGGAACACATTGTTATGCTGTAGACAGAGATTTATTCCTTTTGTCTCTGGAAAAATGGCTGTGCAAAGCATTCCCTCTGCAGCACAGCACAGGTGACAGTCCCTCCTCTGCTCTGCAGCAAGTTTGGAAGCTGAAGAGGTGCAAATCCATCAGCTGGGACTGCTGAAGGGCAAACACCTGGTGAGACACAAGCCTGGCTGCAGGAGGAGCAGCAGGAAGGATCAGCTCAGTCTCACACCAAACCCAGAGAGTTCTGCACCCCAGGGGTGAGCACTGGGAGAGGGAACATCCACTGCTGTTGGTATTAAACCCGCATTGAAAGCTCTGGGTTAACCAGCATCACACAGGTCACCTCAGACTGGGCACTCACCTTTAGCCAAGACTTTTCCCAGCTGCTCAAAGACAATGGGGCCTTTGGCAGGTGAATAAATCAAAGCTATGAAGGAGCTGGAAGCTCAGGAATGACCTGGAACAGCCAGGCATTCTGCTCATACTCAGGTTATCTCTACCACAGCCTTGGAAGGGCTGGGGCTGCCCAGGGCAGCCAGGGAGCTCAGAGGAATGAAGGAAAAGCCCAGCAGCAGAGCCCTCTGGAAGAGGCTGTGCTCTGCTCCCAGCACTGGCAGCACTCAATTACTTACCAATACAACCCCAAATAAATGAGGTGTGGAACCAGCAAGGGCTGGATAAACCAGGGCTGGGGCCACAACGGAGCCTGTGCTGTGCAGAAAGTGCCTCCTTAACACAACACCAGAGAAACCCAACCCAGAATCTTCCCAAACAAGCTGAAACTTCTCACTGGACAGGGTCAGTCTTATCTTTGCCTGCAGAGAGTTTCTTTGGTCAGTCCCACTTCTGTATCTGCAACTTCTCCTACGTTCCAGCCTCATAAACACATGAATATTCCATTTTGTGAGGCTTGAAGGAATATTCCTGGGCACTGTCATCCAGAGTCTTTCATCATGACATTCACTCCACTTCCAGAAGGACAACATCACTGAGATCCCTGGGACAGGGGTTTGTGTGGTGTTTGAACACTGGAGAAGGAGATAATGCATGGAAATGTATATTTTATTACATAACACCACTGCTGCAAGGCAAGAAATGCTGCTCCTACTTCTACCCCCAAGGAACACCACTGTAGCTCCAAGCTTTGAGCTCATCTTCTGATGTTCCAAAGAAAGGACCAATTCTGGGTGCCACTGATAGAAAAATACACAAACATCACACAGAATGCCTCTTTATCCAAATCTTTTCATGAAAAATCACTGATTTTGTTAAAAACTGGACATAAATGCTTTCTGTTCAAAAATATATTCTGTATTTTCTCACAGTGGGATTTTTTTTTCTCAGCACCACTGAAAGCTTTTTAACACAGCACACAGTTAAATGAGAATAAAATGGCTGTTTTGAACATGAAGGAAACTGCACTTTTTCTCAAACAGAAAGAAAAGAAGATGAAAGACAAATCTAATTTTCTCTCATTACAATCCATTGATGCTCAGATTTTGGTTAATTGCTTTCCTTATGGGGATAATCTCAATGTTTTAAGCTATAATAAACCTATGAAGCACCACAGAAAAATAAAAGAAGATAGAGAAAGAGCTTGGGGAATCTTTTAGCAAATTTTTCATTAGTTTTGCATGGAGAACACATGAGAAGCCTGGGTGTGTGTTATGGCCAAAAAACATCACAGTGTTATGGTCAGGGGAAAAGGACACACAGAAAAGGATATTCCTGCCTTGGTCCCAGGACACAACATCCAGAAATCCTAATGCTCCATCCTTGGAAGTGTCCAAGGCCAGATTGGACAGAGCTTGGAGCAACCTGGGCTAGTGGAAGGTGTCCCTGCCCGTGGCAGGGGGTGGGATGAGATGGTCCTTAACGTCCCTTCCAACCCAAACCATTCTGGGATTCCACGATTAGTTCGGTGTGAAGGGGAATAAGAGAAGTTTTTACACATGGACTAGAAAAATGAGCTGTAAGAAGCAAAGATTTCCCTGGGAAGAACAAGCAAAGGTGTGTTTTGGTGGCGTGTTCAGTGCAATTTATCCCAGAGTCGGGAGAGCGAGGCCACGGCTGGTTTGCATTTCAAGGCCTGAAGGCCCCTGGCACCAGGCTCCAAACCAGCACTGCCCACAGCACTGCCCAGCACTGCCCAGCCCAGCACTGCCCACCCCCAGCACTGCCCACCCCCAGCACTGCCCAGCACCCAGCACTGCCCACCCCACCGCACTGCCCCCCCCACCGCACTGCCCACCCCATCGCACTGCCCCCCCCCCAGCCCCGCCCACCCCCCAGCACTGCCCAGCCCCAGCACTGCCCAGCACTGCCCACCCCACAGCAGGGGAGCTGCAAATTGTCCCCACCAGGCTCCAAAGTTGCTTCCTCATTAAGTTTCCAGAATGTAATGAGCACACCAGGTGTAAAAGCAGCAGTTAAAAGGCAAAGCCCAGTCTCTCTCCTGTCTCCACAAGGTAATATTTACAGACATTCACAAGTAACTAAAATTAAACACAAACTGGGAAATCGGTTTAAAGCATTTTCTCAGTAACTGGAGTGAAATGAGGATTTTATGTGCTTTTTGTCTTTGTGCTCCCAGCTCTGCAGCAGGGCTGGGTTTTACTTCAGGCACAGCCTTTTGCAGTCTGTATTCACACAGTGCAGTAGTTGATTATCTAGTTATGGGGGAAAAGCTTTTTTTTTTTTCTACACACATGCAATGCTTAATACTCTTTTTAACATATACTGGACTTATTCAGCAAAGAGACAGTAAGTTTGCAATTATTACCACTCCTTTCCCCTGCAGGTGTTTCTTATCACAGATTTAGAATCTCAGAATGGTCTGGGTTGGAAGGGACCTTGAAGATCATCCAGTCTCACCCCCTGCCATAGGCAGGGACACCTTCCACTGTCCCAGGTTGCTCCAAGCCCCCTCCAACCTGGCCTTGGACACTTCCAGGGATCCAGAGGCAGCCACAGCTTCTCTGGGCAACCTGTGCCAGGGCCTCCCCACCCCCACAGGGGAGAATTTCTGCTCAATATCTAATCCAAACCTACTCTCTGGCAGTGGGCAGCCATTCCCCCTCGTCCTGTCTCTCCAGGCTCTTGTGAATAGTCTCTCTCCACCTTTCTTGTGGGCTGCCTTCAGGTACTGGAAGGATTTACTGGTAACTCCTTAAACCACTGGAGCTCAGTCCAACAACTTGAAGCTCCCAAGTGATTTTTCAAGACCCTCATCCAGGCACAAAATGAAGAATCCCTAAGGATGCTCCCCTGTTGCCTGCCTTGCTCCAGCTGAAAAGTGGTCTTGCACAGCTTTTTAAAAGCACATCTCCTTGACTGTTGGAAATTACAGCCTTGTTAACAGAGCTTGAAAGGATGCTGCTGTTGGGGGTAAAGACACTACAGACAAACCCAGCTTGAAGAGCAGAAGACTTGTTTGTATTCCTTGCAGCATCCTAAACACAGGAAAGCAACACTCCCCCTGCAGCCACCTTGCTGCTTGGGCTGACCTCTCTTTTGGTTCACAAGCTTGCTTTCATTATTTTGCAAAGAACTGCTGTTGGCATAAATCAAATTCTTCACAAATTAAAGAGAAGGAACCCAACACAACCTGCTGAAAACAAGATTTTCCTGAAAAGCACTGCCTGGATCAGGGCTTACACCCCATCTTTTGGCATGACAGGGACAGGATTTCTTAAACATCCACTGCCAGTTATTTTAAACAGCTCTCCAGTCTTCCAGCATCTATTCCGTGGACAGGAGAGCTCAACAGCTACAAAACTGCAGGACAAATGATGTCAGTAAATCAGAAAAGAACACAGGAGACCATTCTAGTGCTTGAGTTCTTACTATTGTTAAAGACCACTTTAAAGGAAAAACAAAGCAAGCCCCTTTTCCATCTGACAGAAGTTATCCCAGTGATGTCCTGCAGTGCTGCAGGAACACTCCCAAGGCACAGGAGTCTGCAGAGAAAAGCTGGAGGAGAAGTGAAGAGATGGGACCTTGACTGAGCTGTGTGAGCACATGGGGAATGACTGCAGGATCACAGGCAGTGCTGCTTCCCCCACACAGAGTCCTCCTTCTCTCTCAATAAGGCAGGAAGGAGAAAAATCACCCTGTGGGGCCAGCAAGGCAGGCAGACAATCCCCTGCACCTTTGGGGGAGCCAAAATAAGGCCTTTCAGCTCATCTCTGAGCACTCCCAGAAACCAGAGTACCAAACACATTCTGTCAGAGGCTGTGGAAGGAAATGAGTGTCTTACTGAAACCAAACAGAACATCATTTCAAACAGCCCTGCAGGACAGCACGTTCTGCACCAGCAGAGAAGCCTCCTGCAGGAAAATGAAGGGCTGAAGAGCAGAGCTCCACCAGCACCTACTACTCTCCACACCCACCACAGCTGCACCAAACTCAGCTTGCCCCTGATTCCACTGGGAAGGGCACAACAGTGCAAGAACTGGCTGTTAAATCAACCACACTGCTCTTTCAGTGCCCACCAGAATGGGAGTTTTCCTTGGGAAGTGAGGCCACTGTCCTACAAATAGTTTTGGGGGAGGAAGAAGAGAAGCCCCCACTGCAGAGCTCCCGTGTCACCCAGCAGAACGTCCTGCTGTGAGCAGGACAGGATTCCCACAGGGAATCCCCTGCACAGGGGAGGCCAAGTTAAAGCCATGGCAAATCAAATGAGTTAGTTCCCAGTGGAACACACAGCGATCACATGGAATCACTTGGGCCTGGTTTTCCAGTGCCACCGTTGGACCCTCAGACCCAACAGCCATGACTTCCCTCAGGGAGGAACAGCCTGTCCCTTTTATGTCTCAACAACCCACACGTGGCTTTTAAGGTGTCTTGGGACTCAATTTCTGTAAGAGAAATTGAGGGGAAAAAAGTAAATCACTATGTTTAAGTCAAACCTAAAAAAAGGAACACGAGTGCCAGACTCCTGGGTGACAACTGCAGCAGGTGACTCATGGCCTGGCACAGACAGGCTGTAATTTGGTGCAAAGCAGTTGTCATAATCAATATTTACAGGTGAGTATTTTTATAAAAAGAGTGTACACTTGCCACAATAGATTTAGAGACTGCTCTTTGAATATAAATAAAAGTATCAGGTGAAAGATGCTGCATCTTCCCCTTGAAAATAAATATATCTTCCAGCCTGCACACACAGATTGATGTTTTCATGTGAAATTTAAAGGCCAGGCAACAAAACCCTCCGAGTGGAGAAGCCACATGTGCCTTCTGTGTTTGTGGGAAGTTGATTACTTGGATGTTTCTGACACTTTCATGCTCTAAGGGCTGTGAGAGTGAACCAGAGCTGGTGCCAAAGCTGAGGGCTTCAGATTTGAAGTGGCAGCAATAAGTCTTTTTTTCTGTGTCCTGTTATCTGGAAAACAATGAATAATTTTACAAGGGAAATTTTAAAAAAATAAATCACAATAAGCTTTCTAAAACACAAAATCTTCTAAAATTAAGAAAATCTAAGCTCTATTCATTACACCACAGAGAACTATTTCTCAGGCTTCTAATGTTCACTGCAGGCTCTTCAGATGATCAGCTTTTGCTATTGGTTTTGCTTTAAATTATATATCAATTTATTTGTATTTTAATTTCTAAATATCCAACCTTATACGTGGGTTATATATAAGGCCTACCTGCAAGAAGGCCCAATATTTACAAATTAAAATCAAGACCATCCCCATAATTTTAAATCACTAAAGTAAAGCTCACAGACATCTTCTCCAGATCAAATAGGACTCACAGCTGATTTAATTCCAATTCTGTTGCTGCCAAACACCCAGAATTCCAGAACCAGTAAATTGGGTGTCCAATTATCCCTCCTATAGTTCAAGGGGCTGCATTTAAATGAAGATTATGAAAATCAAATAGACTTGAAATGCCTTTTTGAGCACTGAAAGTGATAGCTGCTCAGGGAAAGTGCTTCTAAAAAAATTAAGTCTTACTAAGTGTGGTTTTAATAAAGATTTAAAGATGGATAAGTTTTCTGCTTGTTGTCCCTCACTCCCACCCCACAACAAAGTGACCTAAAACACCCAAAAAAGGCCAAACACTGAGAAACAAAGATTTTCAATAAGAATGGCTTTTGCTTGAGCAGGATGAGAATGGGGGAAGAGGAAAAAGGAAAGGAAAAAAACAGAAAGAAAGAAAGAAACAACCCAAACCAAACCCAACCAATAGTTCAAGTTCAAAGCATTATGAGAACCTTGCCTGTCCAAGGGGAGCAGACTCTGCACAAAGAACAGGGACACGCTGGAACACCCCATTTGTGGTTCACTCCCTGCAGCCCCTCAGAACCAGCCCAGCCAGAGGCCTCTTCCTTCCCTGGCACTTCTGGGACAAAGTCACCTCCCCCAGGTATGCACTGACCAGCACATCCACCTTGGGTTCCAGCTGCAGAATCCCTGCCTTCTATGGTTCTCTTTTCCCAGAGAAGCTGTGGCTGCCCCATCCCTGGAAGTGTCCAAGGCCAGGCTGGACGGGGCTTGGAGCAACCTGGGACAGTGGAAGGTGTCCCTGCCATTGCAGGGGGTGGAATGAGATGGGCTTTAAGGTCCCTTCCAACCCAAACCATTCTTGAACACCTCCAGGGATGGGGAGTCCACAACTCCATATTACCACATTAATCCTCAGTGAACAACAGGCCAACAAACTGCAGCTTCACACAGTAACAGAACTTATATTTCATGCCTAGAATGCAATTTTGAAAAGGTGAGATCAATTAAAAGTCCCATTCATCAAACTAGGGACAGAAAACAATGCTTGCAAGTAGATCTTTAGATGGAGGTCTCAAAGAAGCAAGTCCTGCTCCTCAGTAATTTCAATCCCAATGCCCAATTCCCAAATGATTTCCCAACATATCGCTTCCAAAGCAGAAAAAGCACTGAAATATTTATTACAAAGAAGGTCAAATAAAAAATCTCTCATCATAATTTTACCATCACAGCTAGAAGGAAAAGGAGTGAAGGAAAATGGCTACAAATACTCCTGACTGAAGTTCCTGCCCAGCACAGAAACCTGATGGGTTTGGTGCATTCAGCAATAGAACCTGTCTCTAACAACACCACCCAAAGAGCATTCCCAGGGCAACAAAATAATGTTTGAACCACTTTGGAGATTGAAAGATTTATTTTTTTTTTCACTTCAAAGCCACTCCAAGGGTTTATTGAGGTTCTGGCCTCTCTGCCCAGCAGGACAATGAACAAGAGCCCAGCTCAGCTCCCAGAGAAAGACGGGCAGTGTCGGGGCTGGCACCACGTCCAGGGCACTCCAGCTGTGCCAGGCAGTGTTTCCCTGGGGGAAGAGGCACAAAGAGATGCCCAAAGTGCTGTATCCATGGATGTGATGGATCAGCCCTGCCTGCCTTCAGTCCTGTTGCACATCTCATCCTGCTGGCACAGGAGTTTTCTTTTATCTAAAGCTTTTAAAGCTTTAATGTAAATATTAATGCAAATATTATCTTTGATGGGACTGGATTCCTCTGCATGGAGCACAGAATAATCACTGATTTAGCCACAGATTTGTTCTCAAAGTCAAACCTTTAAGGATTTCCTGTCAGGTGATGTAGTACTTGATTCAGCCCTTTAAGGTGGGCTATATATGAGAGTATTACAAGGTGTAGTCACAGGCTGGAGAGTTATTTTTTATCACATTTCTGGTCATAATCAAATAGATTGAATTCCTGCTCTGCTCCTGCAGAATTATTGCTCCCATATAAACTCAGCCTCTTCGGTTTCCATTCCTTACTTATTTCAACAAGTAAAGCAAAATCTGTATTTATTTAATGCTGGACAGGTTCCACTTTTTCTTGTGACTTGATCTAGAATGAATATAAAAGATGCAAAGGGGTTGGGATTTATTATTATTATTTCTTCCTATTGAATATTTAAGCCAGCAACCGTTTCCTTAAAAATTTCTCCTGGCCTTGTCTCAGTGCATGTAAGAACTTGTAAAAAAACCTACAAATTTTCAAATTAATTTCTCTAAGACTCCATATATTTGTATTGTTGCTGAGTATCATAACATTCCTACAGAAAAAGGAAAACAGAAGATGGAATGGGGAGAGGAAAACTGACTTCAAACAAATAAACTAGAGCTTGCAAAAAGGAGGAAACATTGTTCTTCTCCCAATACCTCTTCAGAGAAAGGCCGATGAAATGAAGCGATATATACAACCCATGCATTGCAACAGAAGTTTCAAATGCCATTTTAACATAAGGCAAGTTAAAAAAAGGAAAATCCAATAAAGTTATAAAGGAAAAGAAAGCCCATTGCATATTACTGAGAGACTAATTTCATTTTCATATTTGCCTCAGAGTCCCAAGCTCCTGCATGATGTGGCCTCTGAGTGCACAGAGGGATTATTTTAGTATTTTCCAGCATCCTCAACAGCCTGTGTTCCTCCACCTTCTCCCTTGCACATTGTTCTTCAAACTTGCAGCTAATCAAAAGAAATTTCTGGGATCTCATCTTCCATTTTTAGTGCTGGCCTAGTTAAAGACACAAAGGGAACCCAGCAATAGTGAGTCGTGCTTCTCTTTTTGTTTTTGAAAGAGTAAAGGGAAAGAATCTCTCTGTTCCTCCCTTGATGGGATTATCGAGGCAAACAGGCTCTTCAGAGCTGTTGGTTTAATGGATGGAGGGAAAGATGGGGAAGAGGCAACCTGGAGCTCAGATGGATTTGCTGCAGTACCAAAACACCCCCCAGCCATGGCATTCCATGGCAGCACTGGGGACACCCTTCCTGTGCCAGATCCTCTGCACTCCTGCCCCTCCCTTTGGTGGGATCAGTGAATCCTCTGTGTGTGCCCCCTGGACAGGCAGGGTCCTGCCACACTCTCACCCTTTATTAACTCCACAAGCTGCAGTTTGCAAAGGCAGGGCAGGGATTGTCAGACCCCCGTCCCATCACAGCAGCAGTTCCCCAGGGATGGAGGAGGAATGGCTGGGGAACCTCGGCAGAGCAGGGGGAGGCAGCTGAGCTGGAGCAGCTGCACCTCCAGCAGCAGGACCTGCCCCAGGAGAGAAGGGAAGACCTCCCTCTGCCTGGATTCCCACTGCCCTCCAGCTTCCTTACCTTGCCCATAACAACTGGCTTTTTCTTCATGCCAGTGTGCACCCAAGACAACTGAAATAGAGACTGAGTGACAAATTAAATGAGAACACAAAAATTTAGGCATTCCATTGGGAATTTCAGACTCCATCCCCATGGGATTTCTCCTGGCTCAGTGTACACTGCATATAAAGCAGTCTGCATCCTAATTTTTGGGCAAACTCAGTTTCACAATAACTTGAGGTTTCTAATATTCTGGAAGAGACCAAACTGAGGCTTCTACAGAGTGATTTGCTGAGCTCTTCCCAGTATCCTGAACTGCAGAGAGGCCAAGTGTTCCCAAATAACCCCAAGTGAACGGGCCCCAAACACTGCCAGGTGTCTCTTTTGCAGACAGTGCTGCCAAGGAAGCCAAGGACTGTTGTCATGTCCAAACGATTCTGCAAATCATCAGAAACTGGAGAAAATAAAGCCCTGGACTTCCAAACCTATCACGAGTGAAGGGACGGGGGTAAATGAGGTGACATCAGCTCTGCTGAGGACAGGACACACTTCACTCCTGGCACAGAAAACCCCTGAGCAGCACCCACAGCTCCACTGCAGCTGTGCCCACCCCCTGTGCTTCCTGCTCCAACTTCAGTGGTCTAACAAATGCATTCATTACAATTGTAAATGAACCTGCACTGGAAGGAGGAAGAAATGATGTGCAGGTACCCTTGGCAGCAGCCTGAAAGGACAGGCATTTCAATTATGGGATCATTTTAACAAGGCAGCTTTCCTGCCTCTGAAGCCTTTCTGCAGCTTATCCCATGTGCTCAGCACTTCTATTTATACAGACCTGACTCACCTCACAACTGCCTCACACAAGGTACCTCTTCCACCTTCTCTTAAAAAAAATGCCAACAACAAAGGGAAAACATGGGGAAAATCAGATTTTTGCTCGGAGTTCATTCCCAACAGTGACAAGACTGTAAAGACAATGTGATGTACAAGGTTGGGAACGCTCAGAACTGACGTGGGGTCTTGGGTGAGCACAAAGGGAACTGCCAGACCAGCAAGTGTCATCCTGATCCCACATGACACTGCCAGATGCCCAGCAGCAGGAAGGAGATCCAAGAGCTCATCTGCATGCAGAACATCACTGCAAAGGTGTCTTCAGTGGGCAGACCTGTCATTTTATCTTACTGTAGTCCCCTTAAGTGAATTGTTATGTTGCTTTTATTGTTATGTTGAGGACATTCCCTTAAACAAGAAAAATAAGGAAGAAAGCAGTGGAGCTTGGCTGGAAGGTTAGGCAGACATGGCCCCAGAGATCTCTCGTCTAAAGTCTGGGAAAATACAGCTCTAATCTCCTCTGGTACTCCTTAGCCTGGAAAAGAGAAACACTTGCAGATGGTGTTCCTGAGGGAGTGTGGGAGGCTGGGAAAAATAACTTCTCCAGATTCAGCCTCTCCACAATGCCTGAAGGTAAAAGGAATCACATTTCTTTTGCTTCTTCAAATTCTACATTTTTAAGGGGTTTTTGTTCACTCCTGGTTGCTTCCCTGGAATCCCACTCACACGCTCTCTCTCCACTACACCTCATCCCTTCAGTGAGGCAACACCATTCCAAGGCTGGAGCCACCTTGTCACCAAAGTCACCCAGTCTTCACTTCCCAACATCTCTCCCCTCCTAAGAGCTCCTGGTCAAATGTTCCAGGAGGGGATTTTGCCTCTTTTCTCACCTGTGTAACACGGTCAGAACAGCCAGACCGACTCACAGGCACCAAAATGGACATTCCAGCTAATCAAGGATTCTTGGATACTTGTCCCTCCTCCCACAGAAGGAGCTTCAGGCTTCAAATTCCTACATTGAAACTGGGAGTCACAAAAGCCATAATGGCTTAGGAACAACATACAGGTTTGTTCTCAACACCAGCAATAAGGCTGATTTGATCAACAACATCACTTCCCAACAGAAAGCAGTGAAGAAATCAGCAGAAAACTTTCCCATCCTGTCTTCTGTCATGTCCCAGCTCTGTCAGTTCATTGCAGATGGTAAATCATCTACAGCCAATGCCTTTGGTTCAGAATTATTCATGCTGGTACTCTAGGAAGAAAAAACTGTTTTGCTCGTTTGTTTTAAAGCTCAATACAAAAAGATCAGTGTCCTCTTTGATGCTGACCTAATGCCCCAACTGGCAAAGCTTAATGGCAACAACCTCCACTGGATTGTCCCCAGATTCCTCAGCTGTCAGTAATCTCATGTGAACCACTGGGGAAGGAGTGAGATCCAGCTTGTCCTGAACTGAAGTGTCAGCACTGCTCAGGAGCCCTTTGCAGTTAATGTGTGCTCAAGTGCTCCCGTGAAGGGAAGGGCCAAGACAAACCTCCTGAACACAAACCACTTCTCCTGGGCTCTGTGTGTCACTGAAAAAATAGTTTTCTTGGATGCTGAGACTCCACCATGAGCCTCCCCTGGAAGAAGCCAAGACAAGCTCTCCTGTTTCAGCCCTGCCAGGTGCTGTTGCTAAGCACATTTTTAAGGCTATTCAGCCACAGTTACATCACTCAACAACCCAAATGGACACCAAAGCAGCCCAGACCTACAGGAACAGGAAGGAAATGCTGTTCAGCAACTTTCACTCCCACCCTTTTCAGCAGGATGGAGTGAAATTAAAGCTGAAATCATCAGAGCTATTAAGGAACCAGGAGGTGCTGCAGGTACCTGCAGACTCACTCAGAACACAGGACTGTTGGGGCATAGGATGACCTTGAGTTTCCTCCCGAGGTGCAAATCCAATTGAACCGTTCCTCACCTCACACCCACCCCAAAATTCCCAGTGCCATCACTGAAATGTCCTTATTGCACTTGGTTTCAATGGGCAAGTCCTGTGAATGGAGCTGGAATCAGGGCAGAGCTGCTGAGCACAATTCCTGCTTTGCTGCTGCCTAATTAGATGGTGCTGACTAATCCTCTGCATTACTGACAGTGAAAGGAACCCAGCAGGAGCCTTAGGAGGGGTTTTAGAGAGCTAAAAGCCATGAATGATTTCCATTTACAGGGAGCATTTCTCTTGCACAAGTTGCTTCCATCAAGTGTTCCTGTCTGAGGTTACATTCCCCACAAAATGTCTCTGTGGCCTCCAGCGTTACAAGTTCAAAGAACAGGAGAAGGAAACAGAAAAGATGAAGAGAAAAAAAGCTGGATGCATTCCCCTGAAAAATTTTCCATATTGAAACGACTACAATGAGAAATGATTTGCAGGACTGGCCTCCTGACCTACCATTAAGTAAACAGGGGCTGTAAATTTTTGTTCTCCTCTTGCAAAAATGCAGCCCTGTGGTTAATGTCACCATGATGCAGCCCCTGACCAAATTCACTGAGAACAGCTCACGGGTCTACAGTGGGACATGCACCAGCAGCCCTTGCAAAGCTCAACCCCACACTTGTGGAGTCCTGTTGGGCTGAGAGAACCTCAACAAACTTAAAACACTGCCAGAAACTTAAATTGAAAATGTTCTAATTGCTTTAATTTCCTCGGAGATCCTGCTAAACCACAGCTGCAGAAGACACAAATTGCAAAGAAAGAGGCCCCAGACTGAAATATTCAAGGATAGGAAATCTTTTCTAATCAATCTTTTTTGAAGCTTTAACAGGGTGACATCATCACCCCCCTCATTCCCTGAGCTGGTTCCTTTGGCAAGGAGAATTCAGCTCCTCAAGCCTTTTTTTCTCCAAGCTCGGCTTGGTAAGTGATGATCAACAGGAAACATCAAAGTGCTACTGGAAAGACCGGGGAAAACAATGGAAGCTCCATCAGTCAGGCTCTAACAGTGCTCCAGAGTCAAGTGGAGTATGTAAAGCATTCTCCATTGTCATGGAATTACAGAACATCCCGAGCTGGGAGGGACCCACAGGGATCATCAGGCCAACTCCTGGCCCTGCCCAGACACCCCAACAATCCCACCCTGTGCTCACAGCCTTGGCCAAACACTCCTGCAGCTCTGGCACTTCAGAGCACAGGGGGATGGCACCAAAGGAAAACAAAAGCAATTGGCACTTGGGGACTTTTCCAGAAAACCTGACACACAACAACCTCAATCCTCCAGCGAGTCCCTTTCATGAGGCACATTTCCCCAAATCATCCCAAGGTGGACAGCACTCAGTTTAACTTGCAGCCTGAACTCTGCTGGCACTTGAGATCAGATCAAACCCCTCCCCACTGCCAGCCCTGGGTGGGCAGGGCTGAGGAACACTCACAACATCCCCATGGGGATGAACCTGGCAGGAATTCAGCCCTGTGCAGTCAGGAGCCTCCTGGAGCAGCTCAGACCCAGGGCAGCTGCACGTTAGAGACTGGCTGCTGGGAGGGGGGGCTTGAGGTTCCTGTCTGTGCATCCTGAGCTCTATGAAAAACCACCTCTTGGGAAAGGACAGTTTTTGAATCACAGTTTTACCCTTCCAAATGAGCATGGCCAGTCTTCGCGAACAAAGATTTTGGGAAAGGTCTTTTACCTTTCAAGCCTGCGCAAGGGATGTTTTTAGGTGAGACACAGCATGAACTGAACTGAGCCCTTCCTAATAACTCCCCCCAAACAGCCTGCTGCCCAACAGCACAGTGCTGCCCAAGGCCAGCCCTGCTCCTCAGCTCAGCCACAGACCCAGGGCAGCACAAGGGCCTCCCCAGCTCCTTCCCCACGGCTGCTCCCCGGGAGCAGTGGGGCTGCAGAGCTCACCCAGGGCAGGGGTTTATGTCTCAGCCTTCCCTGAACACCCAGAGCAGCTGATGACTCGCTGTTACCAATGGTTATGCACAAATTGGGCTTCGTGACAGAGGAGAGAAGAGCAGGAAAAAGGCAGTTGGGTTTTCAGAGCTCCCAGGTTTGTGCAAGGGAAAAAATAAACCCCCCTTCTATTTACACTGCACCACACCTGGTCAGGAAGCAAAATGGCCAAGCTCAAGTCCACACTGTTATTTTCACAGCACATCTGCTTTAAAAACAAGTTCCTTGGTGTATCTGCAGGTAAGTCCCTGCGCCACAGGTACCTTTTTCAACCTCATATTTTTATTGGAAGACCATTTTACAAGTACCTACTGCAATAACTCCCCCCAAAATGGAGATGCATAAATATTCCTGCATAAAATTAAAACAATAACTAGTTCCCAGCAAGGACACACATGCAGGTATGTGAAGCAGAGCTGAGCAGTGGCAGTGTACAGCCATTCATTAAGTCAGCACATAAATGCAGAATGCGCTGCTGGAAATCACTTTTGCTCAAGGTCACTGGTGAAGTTGTTTAATGTAATTAATTCAGGAGCATTCAGAATAATAAAAATTGGCATAAGCATTCATTCAGCTGAAGGACAACAGGAAGCCAAGGACTGTGTATCAGCCATAAACAAAAACACTAGAGCTGGCATTAGCTGGGCTGGGGAGGGTTAAACCAGCCTGTGCTGACTGACTGGGCAGCTTTGCCATCATCCCTCCAAACAGGAGGAGGAGAAATGGCCCCTCGAAGTCAGGACTCAAAAATCCAAAAAAAAAAAGGAAGAAATGAAGTTTAGTGTCAGCTGTTTTCATTTTAGTAAAACAGCACGTCTTCCCCCTTGGTATCCAACCTGACAACATCTAGGAAGGATCTCAGTCCATCCCCAAGAAATAGAGTGAAAAAACCCCTCATGTTAAAGACAGAAGGCTCAGCAATCCCATCCTGCTCTTCCCTTCCCAAGGAGCACACTGACCATGGCAGCAGGAGAAGGGAAGAGCAGCAGCCAGGGGAGGATCAAACACCCCAGAACCACTTTCAGGCCCAACAAACCAGATTTAATCATTTTGGGCACATTTTATTCCAAACAGCATGTGACCTATTTTAGGCCTCACTCTGAGCTGCCTATAATTAACTGTAATTTGTACAGATTTCAATTTAATACATGAACTGGCTTGCTTAAAATAAAAAAATTAAAGCAGGGCAATTTCTAAATTTAAAAAAGTCAGAAACCCATTTTTAAGTTGAAATAGCAGACAAAAATACATCGGGTATCAGGGCTATATAATATTCTTTCCAACACAATTCCAAGGTAAATATTTTAGAGGCTTTTATGCTGTCTCAAACTTAGCACAAGGACAAAATGGGATTTTGTAGCCTGAAAAACTCAACTTCCCCTTTAATAAAAATGCACCTTTTAACATCTGTTTTCTAAGCAATGGAGATTTATATTTCACAATTTGTTTGGGGTTTTTTTGCTTGACAAACCACAGTTCTGTGTAGGTTCAAATGAGATCCCCGACCCCGGTGAGATGTCCTTATTTCCAATATCCCATTCTTTTCTCTCCTATTTCCTTACTGAAGAAAACACAACCATTTCCAGGCTCCCCTTCCATCGCCACCCCCAGTGTCACATCAAACCCCAGGAGTGAAGATAAAGATAAGAAAGCTCTGTTTCAGGAACTCACGTGGACATTCCCTTAGGGAAAAAAACCACAAAAATAAATTCTTCCTCATTTATATCCAGGCCTTTCTTTTCCTTTCCCTCCCAGACACTCTTATCTGTGCTACAGAATTTTCTCTGCCCATGAAGGTGAGTTATCAGCAAATCCCTTTACAGACAACATGGCAGAGAGAAGCAGAACCCTGCAAGGCTTTGAATCAGCCCTTGACACACTGTCCAATTCCAAATGGATAAATCTTTGTGCCCTGCACCTCCCATTTGTTACTTAAATTGCATTTCTGTGCTTTGCATCCCTCCTTAGTTTGCAACTTTTATTTCTCTGGTAACTCTGGAACAGGCAGCACTTTGTGGAGCAAAGATGAATAAACCCAGGAAATGTTCTGTAAGGGAGGAAAACAAAACCAACCTCCCAGTGCCCTTATCTGTACCAGCACCTGCCCAAAACCACCCTCTGGATTTGTGTCCAGCACATCCCTGCCATGGAAACCCCCAGCGAATGCAGGGCCAGGCTGATGCCAGAGTGTTCCTGCCCGGGAGCTGAGCTGCAGCTGGCAAGCAGGGCTCTGGCTCTGCAGGGCTGTCTGGTACCAGGAGAGACAGGAGGGATGGAAGGAGTGCTGCAAATGGAATTTAGCAGCGGTAGATGAGGTGACACTCAAGAAGAGGAGATGCAACCAAAGCAGTGACACACTTCTGCCCTGACACACTTCAGAGAATGGAACTTCGAGTGGACAGAGCACAAACAGTCACTGATGATGTAAAAACATCAGAGTTAGGAGCACTTGGAAGTATTAACTTACCCTGGATAGCTGTCATTTTACAGCCCAGACAACATTTTTGCTTCTCTGCAATTTAAATTGTGTTGTTTTGTACTGGGCTTCCAAGAAAATTTTGTTCTAATTCAGAATAATCTTTTTTCAGAGGAAAGCGAGTTCCTCCCACCACAGTGAATGAATTAATGCAGCAAAGGCACAGCCAGCTTCCACCTCAGGGTGTTCTAAAGGCTCTAAATTCACCCCAGCATTTAAACAATAAAGACAGCATCCAGCCCAAACCCTCGGGAAGCTGAGGACACACAGGAACACAAACTCAGCCCAGGTGTCACAAGGTGTGAGCAGGAGGGAACTGGGAGAGGTTTGGGCTCCAAAGTGTCCACACCTACTCAGCTCTGGGCTGAGCTCCCCACCAGCAACACAGGATCATTTAGGTGGGAAAACACCTCCAGGATGTGGCAATGAAGTGCCAAGGGATGTGCACAAAAAAGCACCAAGCTCTGGTACTTTAAAAAACAAGTTAAATTTCAACACACTGCAAGTGCAGACGAGCTGAAAGAGAATTCAGTGAGAGCCAAGGCAGGGCAGGAACAGCTGGATGGCCCCAGATGTGCCCCAAGGCAGGGCAGGAACAGCTGGATGACCCCAGATGTGCCCTAATTCCCAGCCAACACCTTCCCTGCCCCCTTGCAGTGACTTGTAAGGCAGCCAGACCTTGAGAGTGGATCTTCCCTCCAGCTCCAGAGCCCTTGGAGCAGTTCACCATCTGCTGCTGCTTCCAGGTCAGCCCACTCAGACATGGGGGTAAATATGGGATGGCTGAACAGTCACCCAAACAGCCACTCCCAGCAAAGGTGTCACCCCAAAGAAAGAGGGAGCAGAAAAAAGTAACACAGAAGCATCAGGAAAGAAATGCAGCCCTGGAACAAGAAAAGAAACCTCAAGGAAAGCAAAAAAGAATCCAGAGATAGGAACCAAGCCTTGTGCATCACAACATACTTGGTGTGGCTGCTTGTAGAAGGGTGGCAGGGCAGAATCATCCCTTTTCTGGAAAATGCTACTGATTGGGCTTTATCCCAAATGAATAGTGCTAATTGTTTGCACCAGCAGCAGGAGCAGCAAGTGCTGTCATCACCATTTCTATTACTCCTCTTTGGGTTTCAATTTTCCCTGCTGTGGTGGCAGCAATTCCTCACCACCAGCTCCCCTGAACGAGCAGGATTACTCCTGTTTCTGTTTTCTTACTTGTGCCCTCTCCCCATCACCCCAACACAGGGGCTGGCACAGGGCTCGACTAGTCCAGAGCAGTGACACTGCGAAAGGACCAGCACTGGGGATTTTGCCCTTCTAGTAACAGCCACAAGAGGGAAAAAAGCCTCTGTTAAAGAGAGAAGATATTAAAAAAGCATCCTTGGCCTTCAGACACCCAGCCTGAATCACCACAGAGCTCTGCCTTTCTGAGAGTTGGCCAAACTAGTGCTGCCTGTTCTGAATTAAAACTACCCCCTTATCTCAGCCAAAATAAGATTTTATCTTGCAAACCCTTAGGAATTCCTGACTGACACACAGAAATGCCTTTTCAGCCAAGTCAAAGGAGTTTTCAACTATTTTTTTTGCTATAGAGATTTCCATACCATGTAGCAGAACTCAGGCAAGACAAGCAGAAAAGCAGGTGCCACTGATTCTCAAACATACCATAAACATCCTTTTTTGAACATCACAGAAAAACAGCACGTTCTTCCCAACTGACCCTGTGGTTCTCAACCAGCATCGTGGTTCACATTTGCCCAACCAAAACCCAAACCACATCCACATCACTGAAACTGTGCTGGAAAATGGGAAACATTCCCCTTCAGGAGTGTACTGGCAGGAAATAATCACCCATTAAACCCAAACCCGAACAAGAGCTTTGCTCTGCTCAGAGCTGCTTTGACTTGTCACAGTTTTGAGTCTCTTCCTTCACAACATCCAGCAGCTGAACTCTCAGTAACTGCACCCAATTCCCTGGAAGTTTTTAGTGCCCACACCTTCCTAGGAACTGAAGTGCCTGAAGCACTGATGTACTCCCTTCCTTTGAATAAAAGATGTTTAGATGGAGGCTGCAAAGCCAAAGGAAAATGTACAGCTTCTCAATTCTAGAGTAGTAAAAGTACTGGAGTCAAACACAGCTCAGCAGCAGTACAGACAAATAGCACTTCACTCCTCCCAGAGAATTCTGCTACTTCTCCTTAATATTTTAAGAAGACCAGCCCCTTCTCCCAAAAGTTCAGCTTTAACTTGAATTTTAAAGGGTAAAAACCCCAAACAACCAAACACTGATTTTACACATGCATCCCACCCCAGCATGGAAAATTAATGCCAAAAAAGCTCAATCCTGTGATTAATCTTTGTTGCTCTTGCCCAGCAAGACAGTTCTAAAGTCATCTCTGTTATAAAGTCATCTTGGCTGAATTTTGGCCCCTCTGATAAAGTAATACACATAAGAAATGACTGAATAATAACTCATCGTTCACTATTATTGTTATTTATTTATATATATATATACCTCATAATTCCTACCTGCCTTTAACCTTCAGCTCTACCTAAGCTTTGCATTAGGTTTCAAGGTAAAACCAAGTTCTTGCTCCAACAGGCCCAGCACAGAAAACCCTCTGCTGTTATTTTTCTGTGTTGGCTTCTCCAGGAAGATCTGGGACTCAAAGAAGTGAATTTTCAGCCATTTTCAGAGGATTTAATCCCTTTTAAGGGGAGGGATGGCCAATCCTGCCAATCTCCAGCAAGGCACAGCCTTCCTGTGGGAAGGCTGGACACCACCTCCTCCTGCTGCCAAAGGATGCTCAGAAATCCTGGTTATCCCACAGGTAACACACCAAAGGAAGGGAAAAAACAGGGAAAAGAAGAAAGAAGAGAAATCTCTGCCTGCTCGTTTGCATTTTGTTGCCAAGCTTCACCATGTCAATCAGGACAATAAACACAATCTCAATGCACACGAGAGCAATTACACCACAATTCCAGCCACATCCAGTCCCTGTGGCAGCACCAGTTTTTCCCAGGAGGAGCAAAAGAGACTTTCAGAGCTCAGTATGAGGGAAAAGATCTCCTCTGAGACACAGGAGAAAATTAAGCATTGATTAGCTTTGAAATTCTGTAGCCTTTCCAGAACTCTACTGTTTTGTGCATAGTATTTAAAATATTATATTTTACCTGCAAACCTTGTTCAGAGATACAGGGATGCTTTTTTTTTGACCTAGACATTTATTACTATTTGTGTCACAAATCCAGGTGCAAACTACTCATTTATAGTCAATGGAAAAAAACCTGACACATTGCTGGGGGGAATTAATCTTCTTCTCAGGCAAGAAATAAAGACAGGTCAGCTTTATCACCCTGGGGAGGTGCTTGGTTGCCAGCAGCAGCTCCAGAGGAAGCCCAGGGACAGCCATCCAATATTTAAATGCAGAGTTGGGGCAGATGGATCCTACCAGAGGAAGTTTCCAACCCCATTAGTCTGGTCCAGTGACTGGAACATTGTTGGGAAAAACTTCAGGGCTCAATACAAGAGAAAAGGTCACTCAAGGTCCTGGCACAGACTTAGCTGAAGCAAAAACCGCCACAAAAGCAACCCAACAGCCCTAATTTGAAATATTCCATTAGGTCACATTCATCTCTAACCTACATTTCAGGGGTTTTTTTTGTTGTTGATTTGGTTTTATAAAAGTTAAGTATAAAAAGCTTCACATGCAGGGTCTGAGCAGCTGAATCAGGTGGATCCCAAACCCAGTGGCCTGAGAGAAAAAGGAAATAAAGCTCTGCAGAAGAACTTGGCTGCAGAGAATTCCTTCCAGCACAGCTGCTGTGCTGTCAAATTTAGTTATCAAGGGACAAACCAGCTCATTCTTTGCCTCGAAATCCTGTCCTTTGTCCTGCTTGGGAAATCCAAGTGCTCTGCTGTTGAACAGCCTGTTCGAATTTAACGAGACACGTTCATCAAATAACACCACAGTTTTCAGGAGACAACCACTAATTGTGTCTCCTTTACTTTATATCCCAATATTTGCTTTAGTACTAAAAGTATTGATTAGTTTTGCTCCCATCTGACCACGGGGATAGTAATATAAGTACAGAAATGCTGCTATTCTGCCTCTGAAGAGTCAGACTACAACAGTGCTGTCCTTCAGACACATCTCTAGTTGTTGTCAGATATTCTATGAGACCAATTTATACATGGGCTTCTTCCACATTTTCTAGATAGACATCCTTGTGAATCTGAGTTAAAAGAACAGGTACAGAATATTCAGTGACGACTCAAAAATTCAAATTATACATAAATTGAAATTAAAGTAAATCCAAAATCTACAATTAATTTAAAACTTAAAAATTTAAAATCAAAACATTACAAGCTAAAATTGAAACAGTAAAAGCCGAAATTTAACACTTCATTAAACTGAACTCTAAAATTCAGTCCTTCCCCCTGAGGCCAGGTATGAGCCAGCAGTTTCCCCAGGTGAGGCAAGAGGCACAGCACTAAGTTATTTAGCAGCACCAGATGCCTCTGAGGAAGGATTACCTCACTGCCCTCCTCCACACTGGTTCCCAGTTGGAATGATGATACAAAAGCCACACTATTCATAAAAAGACAACAGGCAAACCAAGTGCCAACGTGCAGACAGCAAAACCAGGGGCCTCTCCCTGCTTTCCCACAGCTCTTCCCCCTGTTGAAGAGCATCTACAGTAGAGTTTGCTCCCAAACAAAAATAGTCCCACTAACTAAAGAGAAGGTGGAAAAACCCCACACAGAGCAGCTCAAATTAGAGAAGAGGCATTTTAGGGCACCTCAGAAATACAGAGAAATGCTTTTTAAAGCCCACAAGGGCCACAGAGGTTTCCTTCCCCTCTCCCCCACACCTAATCTCCCTCAGCTGGACAGGCTGGAAACAGATGAGTCTCAGAATAAAAGGAAGCAATTGTGTTAAAGAACAAATTTGTTCTTTGTTGGGAAAAACTTCAGGACTCGCTGCAACACAAAAGGTCAGCAGGGTGCAGGTCTGGCTGAAGGGAAATGGCCACGGACCTGGGAATATCAAAGGAAGGAGGCAGAAGGGGGAGGGCTGGAACCAGACTCTGGGATGGGAAAGCAAAGGTCCCAACAAACCCTCCCAAACACAGATTTTATTCCTACACAACTCCACCCAGGCTGCACCTTCTGCCCCTCTGATCCTGGGATGTCAACATTCCCATTTATGCCCAGCTGGAGAAGGGACTTAAAACTTCATGAGCAGCATCGTGTGGAACTCCCAGCATACTAAAAACCTGTTCCACTTGCCCAGGATCAACGATCTCAGCAGACCAACAGCTGGGGAAAGAACCACTCCAGGGGTTCCCAGATGTGGATTTGTAACAGTCCTTACAGGAGGCAAACCACAGCTCCAACACCAAATGGGCTCTTGGATTGCAGGGAAAAGGTACCCAGGGAATAGAACAGAAACAAAAAGGATTAAAAGGAAAACTGAGCACCTAAACCACACAGTTGATGGCAAAGAAAGGAAGAAATGGAGGAAAAGGTCATCCTGTGTATGACTTGTCATAACAGAGAAGCAATCATTAAAATATATGCCTCTCAAATTCATAAAGCCTATTAAATCACCTCTCTGTATTCTTAATTACTGACTGGAATGATTCCTCATTAATTTATAAAGCCCCCTAACTCAAAGGCAGCAGTGAAAGGTTTTGATACACGAGGTTTTTCCCAAAGCTTAAGTAAATGTATCTCATACCCATCCACTCCCACAAACCCACAAAGGTCAGAAAACAGAGCAACACAGTTCTCTGGCCACAGCAACAGCAACTTCAATACAAATCAATACAAGCAGATAAGCAAGACATTCTCTTCCTGATAAACACAACACAAAATATCTTCATTCACAAATTGCTTCTATTTTTCAGAGACAGGTCTTCAGTGCAACTTTACCCTCTCACTGCAAACTCAACTCCTCTACAATTAAATCCAACTAAGGGCTTTGATGAGGCTCTGGAAATATGTGAGATAAACACACTGAAGGGATCCACCAGTTAAAGAGCAGGATTCATCCTCCTGGCACTTGGCAGACATGAGGCACTCGCTCACTCTCAGCAGTGCCCAGAAGTGCATGTGCCCATAACAGTCCTGCTGTTCCCATCAACACCTGTGTGTGTGTGCCCTGCAATTACAGCCTTTATATATATATAAATATAAACAAAAGGTAGGATTCACTGCAGGCACAAACACCATTTATAGAAATTGAGGTTGCATTTGGAAACCCTGATGTGCAATTACCTCCTTCTCGTGTCCTACACAGAGACCACATTCACACCTAAGGTACACAAACCTGCTCCCAAACTCAGCCATAATTAAATCAAATTGCTGTACTACAAAATTCCAGCTTACAGGTTTCATATTTTGTGAATTTAAAGCGAAGTGAAATGAAAACATGGAGCAGGTGAGTGTTCCCCATACAGAGCTGTATTTACTGCTCAGATGCTGAGTTAGGGAACACCCTCCCTATCTTTTCAAATGGCAGAAATAAAACAGGATATGTGGAGAAGATGTTCAAAACACCTCCTAGGGGAAAATAAAAATACAAACACAAATACTATTTCATTGATCCACCTGAGAATTGGAGCTGATTTCATTTGCAGACACCCACATGAAGCCCTGAATCACCACACTGCTGGCTCCCAGCCAGGGCTGCAGCTCCAGTTACTATGACAATCCTGATGCTCCAGAGTCTGACGTGGCAAGGTATTCATTCAAAAATAAACAGGGGGGGACTGGGAGCCCAGGCAAGATGGGATTAAAGGAAACACTTACAAAACCAGCTCACATAAGATTCAAAACTTGCTGAAAACACAATAAGGAAACAGTCAATCCATCACAGGAGCTATTTCTGCACCAGGACACATCTCAATTTCCCCAGTGCCTCTCTCTGGAGTAAAACTTCCCTTGTGGAGATTCCCCCTCCAATTCCCCAGGAGGCCTCCCCTCTTCTCACAGCAGCTAATGCAGAGGAAAGGTCATTTTTCATCGTTTTTATTATTATTTTTGCTTAGACATGTTTGCTGCCCTTTCAAAGGATACACTGTTATCCACGTACATCCTGACCCAGCTACTAATCTTTGCTCCAGTTTAAACTGTTTCCAAATTGAAATCCTTGGCATTACAGGAAGAAAAGGGAGCAACTCCTACTCACGCAGATGAAAGAGGTTTAATAAAACATCGTGCCTGTCCTGGTATTCTGACTGTTTCTTCCTGGATTTTACAAGAACTAAAATAAGCTTAATCCACAGCTGAAATACAGAGTGATTGTGTGGCCTTCTGCAGAAAGCATCAGGGGGATGTTTCAAGCCTCAGATGGGATATACAAAGCCAAACCCATGAGGAAACACAAAGTTCTATCGTTTCAGAGGGAATTTCATGTGCTGTTAAGGAGGTCAGTTGTGTGAAGTGTCTGCTCACTGCACCAACGTCACATCAAACACATGAACACTTCAGATCAAGTTCTTTCAGAACCCAGCTTCCACTTCTTCCCAACAGCTGAGTGCATAAGGCAGTCCACAGCACACTGCAAATGCCTTGGAGGATTCTCCATTCTGTATAAAGTTATGCTGATCATGCACTAATGCAGAGACACTCCTTTTAACCACAAGCCTTCAGTCTCAGCCAGGCATCCTGGGCAAGTTTTCCAGCAGGATCAGCATCCCAAAAGGCACAGCAGCAGAAGGGCAAACACGTGTGCTTTGAGTACAGCGTGGGGACAGGCAAACAGCCCCCTCCCAAGTGCATGGGAACAATCAAAATGAAATAAATCTGACCATTCCTGTTCTGGCCCAGGTCAGCACAGCCTTTAATGTGCTCATCCCAGCCAGGACACCAAACGTTGCCACCTCTGCTGTTCAGAAACAGCCACACAAGTGGGGCTTGGCTTGGTAACAGAGATGAGTTGGGCAAATGAATAAACCAGGTGGAAACCTAATTTATCCTGAGTGCAGGGACCACTGTCCCAGCCCGTGCCTCCTCAGAGCCCGGTAATTAAAAGGATTTCTGAGTCTCCTTCGGTGTGTTTTTAACACATCACTGAGCAGAGCACGACAGCACAAAGGCTAATGGACCCAAATCACCTGGTAACATGTCACCTAACTGAGCCATCACTCCCTCCCCGGGAACACAGCGAGCCTGGGAATTCAGAGCAGGAACACCTCCTGTGGAATGCTCTGCTCAGCTGTGCTGGGCTCATTCTGCCTCCAGCCTTTGGAATTCATTTCCATTATGACAATAAACACCACTTAGCTGACATGCATTGTTTATTTGCAGGGTAATTGTCTTTAGAGAGTTGCAGTGTCATTCCTGCTAATTACAAAGGCCCTGCAGTTGCTTCACTGGTACCATACAAATCAGCATTACCCGGGACCTCACCCCAACCCCAGACATTCCCCCCATCTCATTATTAATAAAGTTAATATCTTAAATCATCTGCTCTTCTCTGCTGCTCCAAGACCCTTCTGGCATCATGGCCTGGGTGCTGCAGCACAGACATCTGGCCCTCATTAGAAGCATAATAAGGTCCTGGTGAATGTGTTCTCTCTAAAAGATACATAAAATTCACACCAAATAATGAAATTGCCCTTTCAAAAGGAAGTTATGTCATTCAGTCACTCTGAAAACCTGTCCAGAAACATAAAAGAAAGCTTTCTGGAGCATTCTGGAGTCCTGTTACATCTCCAGAATTTCTTCTGAACACCCCCAAGGCTTGTAAGAACCAAACAATTAGCACTGGTCTTGTTCTTTTCTTTTTTAAAGCTTATTTTTTAAAGCTTCAGAGTCAAAAAACTACTTTGCCTAGAAATTCTCCCATCAAAAATAGAATTGATTACAGAGACACCCCTTGAGGTCTGACTGAGAGCACCAAATCCACATAAGCACATGTGCCACCAGAAAAGCCTAATAATCCCAACAGTTTGAGTGTATCTGCTAGATTTAAAGATTAATGCTTTATATAATTCAATATATGCTATTTTAGAATACCAGCCACGGATTCTCACAGCTAAAATTACATGGGGACAACAGTGCAAAGCAGTTATCATCATAATTCTATAACTTCATGTCTTATAACCAGCAAAAACTAGGAATACATTGGATGGCTAGGGATTTGCAGGATGGTGGTGGGGTTTTTTGGATATTTGATCTTTGTAGCTCTTATTTTTTTAAAGGATATGCTCTAAGCCTGTATTTAGGAAGAAAGAGAAGTTTTGTCTGCTGTATCTTCATATTTGATGGCACTTGGAGATATTTAATAACTCTGTAGAAGCTTCTATTTAATTGCCAAGAGTGATGTCAAATCTTGAGGGCATCACACCTCTAAAAACACAAACATGTTTAATTAGTGAGCAGGTTTGTTAAGAAAAACACAGAAACCTTGTGCCTCACATACCATAAACACTTCGGTGTCACAACCTGCAGAGACTGAAAACATATGGAATAAAAATGAAGCATTTTTGCAGGTAACAGAATACTCCTGAGAGCTCCCCCAGCCCAGCTGGAGCTCTGGGAACAGCCTGACTGAGGCTGTGAAGGGATGCAGGAAGAGTCAGAGTTTCTGGAGAGCAAAACCACACACTTTCTCTTTAGCAGGGAATTTGAAACATGTTCAGGCAAATGGTTTTTGCCCTGTCTCATCTTGCCTAACTTTTTAAGGCCTTCCAGGTGTGCTGCTATACCTGTATATTAAGCAATCCCCAGGTAAAAGGGTTTGTACTTTGTACTTTGGGAGCAAAGCTCACAGTTCCATGTCCAAAATGGGGTTCCTGGAGTTTGCCCCTCCGAGTATTAAAGGTCAGGGACAGCAAGGAGCCAAAAATAGCTGCTCCCTGTGCCCAGCAAACAAACCCCCTGAGCTGTCCACCCACGTCTCAGGCAGCTGCAAAAGGTTTGGAGTATTTCTTTGTGCTGATCTTGTCAAAGCTCCTCAGAGCTGCCAGAAAACAGTCTGTCTGTGGGGCTGAGCTCCCCCAACTCTGGGGTCTGGGGGACTCAGCCCCTTCAGGAATAATCACCAGGGAATTCCTTCCCATTTCTGCTCCCTGGGGTTCACAAGTCCTGATTCCTCCTCATTGCTGGGACACCAATCCCGTCTCTCCTCAATCCCCACCCCTGCCACCTTCCAACTTCTGCTTCACTGCACTTGCCTCCATCTCTCCTGACACTTCCCACGTCCATCCCAGCTGGGATCAAACTTCACCTTCCACATGCTGCCCTTTAATCCCAAGCAGAGCTGGGCTTTAATCTTCCTGACCCAAACCTCACAGGAAATACAGCCTGGAGAGGCAAATCCTGCAAGAGCCAAACAAACACAGTATGGACAGAGCCAGGCACAAGCAGAGCAAAGGCTGAAGGTTTCTCTTGGTCAGCAGAGTTGTAAATTAAGTTGTAAGAGTTATAAGTTTATGAAAATGAACAAAATTCAAAACAACTTCTTCAATCCAGTCCCTTCACTCCAATCATGAATAAAACCCAATCCTAAACCAACAAATCCACACAAACCCCGAATCCTGGTGTGCTGTTTGAGAGGTCAAAATCTGAGCTTCCCAAGGGCCAGATTAAAAAAAAAAAAAAGCCCAAAAAAACTGCTGAGAAAATTCTGTGGAAATGGCTGTAAAGCAGGAAATGAACATTTTCTGGTTCAATTTATTACCAACACTATAATGACACCAACAGGATTCTTGCTAGAAAATGAGAATAACTTCCCAGGGAGCAGCCTCAAGTCAGGCAGCCCTGCTCTGTTGTGAGCTCTGGACTCATTCTTTGTTTGACACAGGAAAGGCTTCACTGAGCAGCTTTATTTCCCAATGAGTCAAATGCTCACAGTTCCTCTCCTTTTGCCTTTCCATGTCCAGACTGGAGACTTCAGAGCATTGTTAGCAGCTCAATAATTATGAAATATTGAATTCACCAAATAAAACATACACACACACTACAAATAACACTCTGAACTTCCTGGAACACTTTAACACTCTCGATACATGGTTTTACCCCTTTCCCTGGCAGCCAAAACTGTGGTTCAGCAAGAGAACAGCACGAATTTAGCACATCCCACATCCAAACACAGAGGCTGAGGAGTCAAAGGCTGTAACAGAAGTGGGTGCTGAAAAAATACTTCATTTTTAAATCCCTGTCTGCAATTTGGTTCAATTTAAATTATTTCCAAACCAAAACCGTAACTCTTCAGAATTTCCAATTAATTTAACAGGGCATAAAAGGAGCCTTAGCAGGAATGGTATAATGATGTCAAGAGAAGGGAGCACTTTGTCAGAGGCAAGGAAATTACCCCACCTTTACCTGGAGTTTACCATCACCTCTAACAAGGTGCTTCTTGCTCAAATCAGTGATTCAGCTCTCTGGTGGTTTATGGAGCAGAAAGTAAAAAAGGAGTGTCTAGGGATGAAATACAGTTCTTCCAGTGAAAGCAAGACAGGAAATGGGGAGCCAGGAACAGTCTGAGGTGTTGCTATTAATCACCTGCACAGCAGCACTAACTGAAATACAGCTTTTAATGAGACTTTCCTTCAAACAATGACAAAAAATTATTTCCCAGACTAAGAGAGATGTTGCAGGCAGGCTGATGCTCACCTTGCTCAGCTCAGGCAGGACTAATCCTGCAGCGAGCTCTTCCAGCCTCACCCTCCAGGGCACATCTGAAGCCACAGGAATGGCACAATAAGGCTATTCCACAGCCAGAATTAGGCTGCAAAGGACCCAGGAGTATTTCCCTCTCCCATCCTGCTGCAAGGCCTGTCCTGAAATGGGAATCCCCAACCCTTTGTAGCCCTGCTCCATCTCTCCCCAGAGGCTGTGACAGTCACACCAGGCAGGGAAGGTCCCACAAAGCCTCTCACCCTGTGAAAGTGAACTTCTTCCCCAAACTCCTGAGGATGGCAAGGACACCTTCCCTGCCCAGCAGGGACATTTTAACCAGCTCACAGAACATACTGGAGGCCCAAATTTCACTTCCTGGTATTTACAACTCTACTCTGTTTTGGAGAATACATAAAACTTGGGGTTTCATCACAATTAATTCTCCTCCCGCCCTGTTCCAACCACCATCTATTTCTCCCCTCATGAAGCAACTTCAGGAATTGTGCTTCCATTGGCAGCCAGAAAGAGAAATACCAGACCAGAAATCACCACAGAAAAGTCCATACCCAGCTCTGACCAGAGCCAGGAGATACTGTCCAACCCTCTGAAACAATGAAGTTGAAATTGGAAAAAGCAATACAGATACAAGGTTTTTGAAGTGCCAACAGCATCTCCAAAAGTACCTGTCAGGGTACCCAAAGATACTTTATTCTCTGTATCTATAGTAAATGAGGCATTTTTGTGCCTCCTGCAGCTTGTTCCCTTCTCCCCCAGCACTTCAGTTTTCCAGGGGGAAGCACCACCCACAGTACCAGTGATTTCCCCTCTTCTAATGCAGCTGAGCCACACCACTTTGTTTTGTCCTTTGGTCTGGTCAAAATGCTCTCTTCACACAAGATCCTTCAGTCACCTCTAACCTTCCCAGCTAAAAATCTTTCACTTGTGTTCTTGTCTCTTCACTAAAATTAAAAAATACTAAAAGTAATTCAAAAATAATTCAAAAATAATTCAAAAATAATTCAAAAATAA
>NW_020897800.1:6582573-6731814 GCF_003984885.1 Neopelma chrysocephalum
TAATTCAAAAATAATTCAAAAATAATTCAAAAATAATTCAAAAATAATTCAAAAATAATTCAAAAATAACTTTTTTAAATGCCAAAATAATTTTTAAAAATTCAAAAATAATTTTAAAATAACCCTATTGTTGCTCCTCTATCCCTTTCTTTGACAGCCTTCTAAACATCCTCTCCTGATCTTCACTGCAGCTTTCCATCTCACTTTTCACTGGCTCTGCCAAACCCCTCCTCTCCTGTCCCATTCCTTCCCTCCAGGCTTCTGAAAACCCTGCATTGCTAAAAACTTCCCAGCTGTGAAATTTGCTCTGTCTGGCACTGTTTACTGACAGGAAATAATATGATTACCAACTTCTGGAACCATTTCCATGACATGACATCCACAATGCTCAAGCTCCGGGTGAAGCTTCTGCAGGAAAGATTCCACCCTCTGGAACTTTCTCCTTAACACAAACACTCCCACTGGAGCTGGAATCACAATTCTCTCTTGATGTTGCACCAAGAACTTGAGACGACAAGAGCTCAAAGAAACCCCTCTATAATTCAACATAACAGAAGTCAAGCCAGAAAAGATGTGAGGGGGAAAATCCCACCACCCAACCAAAGTTTGGGAGTTTAAAAACTCGGGGCCATGACCCAGCCAAGCAGAGAACTGGGCCCATCACATTTATCAAGTTCAAAGTACCTCCTAAAGCCAGGCATAGCAAAGATGACACTCTGCAGCCATTCCAATAAAACCTTCCCTTCCTAACACAATCCCGATTTATGGCCCAGCCTGTTCCTGCAGCCAAGCTTTGAAGTGTGTGAGAGGTGCTTTATACTAATGAAGGGGGAAAGAAAACAACAGAATTAAAACATTCACCATTTATCATCTAAAGAAGGGGTTAAAACTTTTTATTTTCAGCCTGATCGTTTAAAACAGGAAAATGCAGATCTACAAAGGAAAATGCAGCTCTACAAAGCAAAATCTTGGAAGGTTGTGGGGCAGAAATAGTTCACTGCCTTCCCTTGGCAAGGTCCAGCGTCAGGAATCTCACTGAGGACTCCAGGAACAATCACGACAGCAACTTCCACCTTTACGAGCTACACAAAGGAGCTGATTCAAGGTGTGGGGGGGAAAATCAGCTGAAAAGGACACAGTCTGATTTACTGCTCCCCAAAGTTCCAGTCTGTCACTCTTCCTGCTCTAAATATAATCGCCAAAATCTGCTTTCAATAATTTGTAAATAAATGTGGAAGCCCTTCCCCATCTGTGCTCTAATTGGTGACTCATTTCACAGATCGCTGAAGGATTTGTGCTCTTCCCTCCTGCATTCATCCCTCCATCCTGCTCTGCCGTGCAGCTTTGCCGCTGTCTCTCATCTGTTTCCATGGCAGCCACGAGAAACAGAATGCAACGTTAACAAAAGACTATTTCCCCCCCTTTAATTTATTTATATGCACGTAACCCACTGAGAGCTGACAACAGCAATGACTTTACATTCCCACCACAGCAAAAGGGGTTTTTTCCCTTTTTTTTCCACACATGTGCTACCAAAAAATAATTAAAATTCCTCTGGAGGGGAAAAAAATCCTGAACTTCTTAGGATTAAGAAATGCAGTAGCAGATCTGTATAGGATGCTGATTTGGAATTAGAGCTGGGGGAAAGCAAGAGGCTTAACACACACACTGCTTGAATATCCCTCTCCAGAAAGCTTTTCACTATTTTCAACAGAGCCATTAGATCCAGTGAGAGGCCGAACTGCAGAAAAAAAACTAATTCCAAGCATTTATATCCAACTAAAAACCTGAGGAAAAAGGAAAGCAAGCTAACTAGAGAAAGACAAAGCCTTTTGAAACATACCTGTTCCTGATCTGCTGCTTACAGGCACAAGCTGAATTCAGCTGTTAATTGATGAGTTTTGTGAGAACTGCTCATGTAAAAATTACAGACTCTGAGAGACAAACAGCTAAAATAAATGATACCCTGGCTGAGGGGCCCCTGGTGCTGTCAGAGAGCAGCCAGGCTGGATGGGAGGGCAAGGCAAGCAGGACTGACCCAGGGATGGTGCCCAGGTACCCCAAGAGTTGGGATCATTTGGAGGTACCTTGGTGTTGAGGCAGGTCTGAGGTGAAGCCTGGACGTCATAGGAACATGGAATATTCTGAGCTGGGAGGGACCCACAGGGATCATCAGGCCAACTCCTGGCCCTGCCCAGACACCCCAACAATCCCACCCTCTGCTCACAGCCTTGGCCAAACACTCCTGCAGCTCTGGCACTTCAGAGCACAGGGGGATGGCACCAAAGGAAAGCAAAAGCAATTGGCACTTGGGGACTTTTCCAGAAAACCTGACACACAACAACCTCAATCCTCCAGTGAGTCCCTTTGATGAGGCAGTTTCCCCAAATCATCCCAAGGTGGACAGCACTCAGTTTAACTTGCAGCCTGAACTCTTCAGAACAGAGCTGTGGTCAATAAGCATCCCAGCTGTGGGATCTCACAACCAGCTCCAAAGCACCTACAGCCTATGCCAGAGCTTGGAATGTAATGCCAAAGCTTGGAATCTAATGCCAAAATGAGAAATCCAGGTACTGCCAAGGCACAACAGCCACCTCTGCTCAGCACAAAGATCTTATGCTGCCTTTAATTCAGGTGGGTTTAGAACTTGACCTATTAAATTATTTATAAACTCATCAACACTACAAAAGCTAGAGTGGAAGGTTTAGTAGAAATGAGAGTAGAAGACTAAGCAATGCTTTAGGTAAATGTATTCCCAGTGTGTGGTTTGTGGTTCTTCGTGGATTACAACACACACAAACGTGTACCTACAGTCCCACCACCAGGGAATTTTTCCAAAAGCACAAAGGACTAAATCCCCAACTGGTTTTAGCTCTGCTAAAAAACCATGAAGATGCATCAGGTTGAGCCCAGTGCCTGTGAAATTCCCTGGTTTGGCCACATTTATAGGCTGGGAGGTGGAACAGCCCCTCAGACACCCCGGTGTCCATTGAGCAGTAACTCACTGTGCCTTTGGGAGTGAGGCCTCTCAGAGACACCCAGTGCAGGGACAGGGAGGGACCAACTCAGTGCTGTCACTGGAAAGGATCTGTCTTCTTCCATGTCCTCTGCAGATATTCCATGGAAATCGAGGACAGTGAGGCAGCACCAGCTAATTCCATCTCACCCCTCAGCCCTGTTCTCTGTCAGACTGCACAATTTCAATGGAAATGGGAAGCCAGGCCATACTGGCCACCAACCTTCCTACCCTGACCCCCAGCCCAAATGTCTCATTATCCTACTTATTCTGGTTATTTTTCCAGCCATCACATCCAAGGTGTTACTTTTAGGAGTCCAATTCAAGGGAGGGCAATGGATTGAAACAACACAACAAAGAACCTCTGTATGAAAGGCAGGAACACGTTCCAATTCCTGCTCCAGCACTAGAGCTGTGACTGCAAAGTTTGATGTATTTTGTGTGTGAACTCCACAAAAGAACGTGATAAGATGTAGTTGAACAGTCAGAATTTAAAACACTAGGAAAGAAACAATGTAAAAATAAATGTGACAAAACTATTTGGGGAAAAAACGATTAGATATATGTGACTTCTGCAGCTTAACCACCACAGATCATTGTTAAATCATCTTAAAATTGGAAGCTGCAGCACCCTGTTAAGCAGCATTTAAATGATTTAAAGCAGTCTTAAAATTGAGTAGTTTTTCCTTGAGCTTCTTTTATAGAGAGAATAGATGCACCATATATATATATATATATGAAATACTAGTATTTAAACCCAAGAAGAAGCTGAGAAAGAGAACATCAACTGTTTTATGCTGGGGAGCAATTCTCTAGAAATCTTTCTGTGGCAAAATCTCACTGAATCAGGTCGATGGAATTTTGAGCCCTTGCCTTCAGTTAAATGTCTGTATTAAGTGTTAAAGAGAGAGTTAAATATCTTAAATATCTGTATCAGGTAAATACCTGTGTAAAAGTTAATGTCAAGATGAAATAATACCTGGACAGCCCTTGGCAGACAATGCCTCAAAACAAGGATGATGCTGCAAAGTCGAATGAATTTTAAATATCAGTCTGGGAATAAAAAGAAGACTGAGTTGCCAGCCCAGAAATTTAATTTTTCAGGAGGAAAATTCCTACCCTCCGCTTGCAGTTCCCTTTGGAACAGTCAGCAGTTATTGGTCTCCCCATTATTTGATTCTAAGTATCAAATATACAACATATGAATTAAAAATGCTCCCCACAGGCAGTGGGGTTTATCGTTGCATCTCTTCTGGCTGCACAATTTCCTTAACGGCTCAATTAGAGAAAGCCTTGGAAACACCAGCTGAATTTGGGATGATTAGTTTGCCAATAATCAATGTTTCCACATTGGCTAGAGCTTTTAACACACAGAGTGAGCTGTAAAAGATGAGCTGCTCCGAGTTTTATGTTTGAGGTAACGCAGAGAAACATTTGATTTCCAGGCCTCCAGGCCCCATTTACCAAGACACACTTTGCCTTTCTGAGCCTGTGCACTTCAGTGCCTCCAATTCCAGCCCCAGCAGGGAAGGGCTCCCACACACTCGGGAGAGGAGGGAAGTGGGATGTGGGAAGGCCTCACTTAGAGCAGTGCTGGACATCAGGGAGGGGAAAGGAACTTCAGGCAATGAACATAAATGATTGCAAGGCCCAGAATAAACAGCTGGAATAAGCATCTGATCAAACCCACAATCCCCCCTCTGCCCAAAAGTCAGAGTTTATTTTGATGTCACCAACAGCAGCTGGAGGAGAGCCAGGAAAGAAAGGAAATGTGCGGATTTGCTTTTTCCAAGCAATAATTCAAATTATTTTCTATTACTTCTGTGTGCCCTGTGCTTCTTTGCTGTCTTTGAAAATAAATTTTCCTAAAACTTTTAATGGAAGCAGAAATTAACGCTAAATTCCATAGCAATATTGAGAATTCTCCATTCAATATGTATTATTCTTCTTTTTTCTGTGATTCAGGACATCCCTTTGCATTGGCACAACATAAACTGCCACCACTGTTCTGCTCTAACATCCACGGAATGTGGATCACAACTACAACGTGCTAAACAGAGACAGGTCTCCAAAGTAAACCATAAAAAAAAAATCCATCTTTCTAATATATTTGCTTCAGGGCATAAATTATTCTACTTTAAAAGAAGAATTTTAATGCCATGATTTATTCAATGTGACTATAGGGTGAAAAATTCTGAATTACCAAGAACACCGAAAGAAAATGGACTATTAGAATCTCTTTGTAACACACACAAACAGACATTGGAGTCATTTTATGACCTCAGTGAAACCCAAAGACACACCAACCTCCAGGATCCTGCATTAGAAGAGCCAGGACAATATTCTGGCTCTATCACCCCCTTCCATTGGCACTTGCCAGTCCCCAGGAGCACACAATGTGGGCTGTTCTCAAAGGCATTCAAAGAGCCAAACGTGCTCCTTTGCAATTCAATAACCCCCTTTTCTCACGCTCAAGTGGTGACCTCCTCTGAAATCCTCAAGTCGCTGAGCAGAAGGTGCAGCCAAAATCCAGGGCCTGTCAGATAAAATAATCCACATTTAAAGAGGCAAGACCAGGCAATGTGACCCTCAAAATTCTGTTAGGATTGAAGAAAAAAGAAGGGAAATAAAAAGAACTGGTGCTGTGGCCCAAACTCTGCCAGATTTTCAGCATTTATTGATGGAAGGACTCACGTGCACAACACAAGGCCACAGAGAGTGGAGTCACTCACACAGGGCACGTTTCTGACCTAAACTCTCTCTTATCATATCTTATCTCTTGTCTCTTCTTCTGAGGTGTCTTGCCTGCTCACACTGCTCCCAAACCATTCTTTTCCATATGCTGGTAAAGGAATTTCTATGTAGTTCAACTGCAGAAATTGGGAAGAACCACTGGGTTTCCTTTTCAGAGAGAAAAAAAAAATCTAAATCTTAAAAGGTAACAAAGAGGAATAACCAAGAGTGGAGAAAGTGCCCTTTTACTCCTAAAAGGAATGGATCAGAATTCCTAAAATCCAATAATATTCTGGTTTACATCTCATTTCAGCCCAGCATTTGCTTGAATTAACTCCCTTGACATCAGTGGGCTCGTTGTGCTGATGGCTGGAACACTCTCCTAAATCAACTGCATCTGCCAATTCAATCAGCAGCACTAACAAACCAAATTGTTGCTGAAATGTTGGGCTTTTTGCACCTCAGAAGAGTGAAGATTGTAAATATAACAAACCTACTCATTGAGAGCATTCCCTGTCCCAAGAAGCCACTGGAGCTCAGCAGATCCCCCCTTCCAGCTGGGAACCACAAGGTCAGAGCCTGGAGCAGATTCACTTCTACTGCAGATAAACCAGGCAAAGGATTTGTAAAAATGCATTTTGAAAAACAAGATGGTCAAATTATTTGACTTGAACAGAAACTGGTTTATGATTTTGAGCAAAGAAAGGAAAATGGAGCAAACAAAAAACTCCTTGAACAAAACCATGTGAGGAAGATCCCACTGAAATCCTGTTGGTCTCGACTGCAAGAGTTCAATGACAATGATTATATATATTTTTTTCTGCAGTGCTCTTAAAAACATGTTAAATGCCAACTATATTGTGCTCAAATGTCCCATGATGGACCAATCAGTGTCTGAAGCAAAACAATTCTGTTCCTTTCTCCACCTTTGATGGTGAAAGTGGGTGGGGTTGAACCAATGAAAACCTCTTCTCTTTTCCAAACGCATTTTAAAGTTTGTGAATGTACAAATCCTGTGAAAGAGCTCAATTAAAGGACTCACAACTATCATTAATGAAGGTTGAAGGACTTGCAACTAACCTGAGTCAGGTTCATCATCCTAAATCATGTTCTACAACAGGCAGCAGAACCCTCCTGTCACCCGTTCCCTGCACAGGAGCCACAAAACCACCCCTGACAACCACGGACCTGCCTGAGCCTCCCCTCTCTCATTTTAAGACAAGATCTTATTGAGGAAACTTAAGTTACACTTTTCTTCTAAGGCCACAGGTGAGCTGGTACCTCCCTGAACCTTTCAGGAGAGTAACAAAAAGGGGGAAAACCACCAAAGCACCACATAAACATCAGCCAGAGGCTCAGAAAATTAATTTGGTTTTAAAACTCCCTTGAGTCAGGGATTTTTTTTTTCCTCTGTATCATTTCAAGCCCTGTCATGTTCATGTCATTAAGTTCTGCAAACCTCACATCACAAGCCATTTAATGAATGCTTTCTTCTCAAAGGAGAGAAATAAATTTAAAAGCAATGTGCAAAAGTAGTGCTTTAAGAGTTCTAAAAAGAAACACAATAATAATTATCATCAACACACATCAGAAATAAAAATATTCTTTCAAGAATGATCTCCAAGAAGCAGAACACTATCAAGTCCCCTGAGGAGAAATGAAATAAATAAATAAAATCGATAAATGACAGTATTTGCAAGATCTGGGTTAACATACCAAAGATTTTTAGCTCTTAGCAAATCTCAGTTTACACTGGGAGTGTTTCTTCTGAGACTTCAGGGACTGGAATTCCCTCTAAAAGTTTTCCCACCTTGACCTCTATTCCAGTACTTGGGAAACCTTGGAACCACTACACAGCTGCCAGCCTCAGCGCTGGTTTTACAGGATGCTGCTGCTTCTTCCTAAATGCTGAACAATTTCAAACCCATTTTGAGTCAGCAGGAGCACAACTGCAGGAAAAAATTCAAGTTAATACTGAAGTTAATACAAAAAGCAAGCACTCAGAGAGAAGGAGTTTGTTATGTGACAACAGGGCTGAGTATCAGCCTCAGCAGAGCACAATTAAACCCATATTTTGTATCAAACCCACTGGAGGAAGGAGTTAAAAATTCCCTCTGCTGCAAGTCTCACTTGGTATTTATCAAAGCCAAAAATGCCAGAGAAGGTCTGATATTATAAGTTGTTTTTAAATTGCACTTGTATGGAGTGTAGCAGCATGATTATATTTTCTTAAAGATATTATATTATATATACAGTATTATATTATTATTATATTTAATATATCATAGCTTTTTAAAGTTTAAAAAAAAACCAAAAAACTACTGATCACCTACTACAGATTCTAAAATAAGGATACCCAGAGTTAAAGAAAACCCAAAACTGTTTGCACAGATGCAGAAGAAATGAGACAGATGGTGACTCTGACAGAGGAGGAGATTGGTGCTGAACAAACAGAAATATGTTGTTGGTCAATAACATTTTAACTGTCAGAAACAGCGAGGATAAAAATGACTGAAAGATTCAACCCTCTGCCCTGTCCCTACAATTCTGTGATTCCAAAATTCAAACCCCACTTTGATGCCATAATTGTTGATAAAATTGACAGATCCCCTCTACTGGCAAATCCCATTTAAAGGCCACTCCCTTGGGAAGTGACAGAAATTCTTTAACATACTTTTGTATTTAAAATCCTGGATTTTACATCACACGCATGTCCTGGTACACACCAGGCTTGAACTGTGCCAGGGAACGGACAGGACTTGCACCCAAAATATTCCATCTCAGTCACCTATGAAAACACACTTCTCAGTTCTTAAGGAATGGCAGTGACAAATTCCTCAAAGTTAACCAAAATTCAGAGATTTCCACAAGAAGTAAAAAAAAGGCACAAAACAAACAATTCTACACTGCAGATCTGCCCCCAAAAGCTGACATTATAAAGTAGCAGCCTCATGTTTTTAATTGATATAAAATTGTTTCAATAAAAGCACTTGGGAAATCTGCATCTGTAACTTGATTTAAAAAAACAGCCCCAGGCGAGTGATTTATTTGTTCAGAGCTGATTTGGAGCATGTTATAGAAACACCTAATGTGGGTTTCCTGTTGGTCAGTCTTACTATAAATTAGGAACATTAGATGAAATCCAGCTTTATCTTGTGGTGAAATGGGAAGTTATTAAGTAAATTTGTCTCATCAGACATTGGTTTTTCCTGCTCATTTTCCTTCAAAGTCATATTCGGAGCTATTTAAAGAAACTGTGAGTTTGAGATGTCAAACCCTCACATCAAAGGAGACAAAACCCTTCCTGCTCTGTCAACATTTCCTCCTCCAAAGGATGGACAGCAAGGCTGAAAAAAGATTTATTAAAGCCACTTCAGAGATTTATCCCCATTTCCAAAATGTGGCCATTTAATCTCCCCTTTCTATGTTAGGAAGAAGAAAAAGGCAACCTAAAAAGCTTCTAATAACATGGGATGAATAAATGTATTATTTGAAATTTAAAAGAACATGAAATTAATTTGACATCCATTTTTTAACCTTAAAAAGGGTTTATTTTCAGAACATTAAGAAAATGTTCAAATTCAGCCTTCAGGTTGTGCTGAAGCAAAGCAGCACATTCTGCACTTTGACAAAGAAATACCCCCAGGGCAGTGAATGAGGCACCTCTGCCACACATTAGTAAAACACACAGATCTGGTAAATCCTTCTGAAAAATGGAACAGCAGTGAATGAAAGAGAGGGCCAGAGAGACTCAGGGCTGCAATATCCAGTCTCACACAACCACCTGGGATACAATCCAAGGAACTGGAACAGCACCTGTACTCAGCTGCCCCAGCTCCGTGCACTGAAACAGCAACTACACTGGAATTTGGGGAAAGTCCCAACTGGAACTGGGGCTGATGAACCTCAGATACATTTCCCTGCTGCTGGTACCTTCAACTGGCTTGTCCTTTGTCCGCAGGCAGTTGGATCCCTGATGGAATCAGCTTCCCTTTCCAAACATCCATGTCCTGCTGAAGCCAGGGGGGTCACCTGCACCCCTGGACCCACATGTTTGGAACCACCCTGGGAGGCACAGAGCCACCACCCAGAGCTCCCAGCCCAGGGTCAGCACAGTCCCAGGAACATTTACATCACAAAGAAGGTGACCCAGGCAGCCCTTATGGCTGCTGGCAGATGGCTTTTCCTTCCTGTGCTCTCCCTCTTTTGGAATATCTGAGCAGGGAGCACAAAGTGTGGAACTTTCCACCTCCATTAAATTCCAAGATCCTATAAAGAACATCTTTTATCCTACCACAGATAGGAGGAGACTGCCAGATTGACGATTTTGCAATATTCCTCCAGGCAGTGAACACTTCAATACCACAATCGTTTTTACTACGATTTTACTGTGATTTTTTATCTGATTTTACCATGGCAGCAGGTTTTTAATCGCATTTTTAATTGTGTATTGGCTCCACGCAATAAAACTTACTTAAAACACCAACAATTCTCCTGAAAACCATCAAAAAGGTGTCATTTGCCAAACTCAGATAGCACAAAATCCCAGTGGGAGAAGAGGTTTATAAGGTGTGGTGGTTTATGTCTCCCCAGGAATGTGGTTGTGTTTACATTTTACGCTTATTTAAACGTATGGCCTCTGTAAGCAAAACCAGCCCTCATTTAAACACTGTCAGAAGGATGTTTTATGTAGTTAAAAAAGACTCTGAAAGTCTTCCTGTGTTTTAAGCATCAGAACAGACACCCAGGTCACCTCCCTATCTTGCCTTATCCCGCAGCTCTGACATAATCTCTTCTGCGTGTTATAAACACTGGTTTTAAGAAACAAATTTATAAATGACAAATCCACACAGCTTTTTCTGTTTGGAAGCTCTTAATCTTCACAAAGCTTCAAATAAGTAGAGAATAGTTTTGTCTACTGTGTGGAAGAGCCTTGCCCCACGAAGAACTTAATAACCCAAGTAAAAATCCCTTTCTTTCATGTGCTGCTTTACTATTTGCATTACATATGTTACAAGTACCAACACTGAGCATCCTGGAATGAGATTATCTAATCATATCACTGGGACAGAGTGGAAACACAGGAAACTGGTAGAAGTTGGACCTTCACTTTAAATTCTTCTACCACCTAAACATTTGAGCAGCAAATGCAGTAATCAATACAAGTTTATTGCTTAGAGCTTTTAACACCGTTTCCTTATGACTTGGGGAAAAAAAAAGACAAGAAAAAGGCAGTACAGCAGAGGGGAAGAAGGGGGAGGAGGAGCATTTACTGCTTTCTCTCTGCAGGAATGTTCACAAGGTGACTGATCACTCCGTGGGACAGATCCTGACACACTGTTTTAAGGGATGTATATCCACACTTCAATCACACTGTTCCCAACGAGACTGCAGGAGACAAAAGCACAATCAGAGCAGAGAAAAAAAATCTCAAACTCTTTGTAGACATTCCTAATTTCTGTAAAGCTGCAGCCTCTGCTAGAGAATGACACCACTATGAGCCAGAGGGATGCAAACAAGCTTGGAAAACACAAACCACTCTAGATCCCCCTTTGTATTTCAGGTCCTTTTTTCATTTCTCTTTTATATAAATCTACACTTGAGCATTTGCTTCACTTTTGTTCATGTTCTTAAGATTTGTAGCTCTGCATATGCTTAAGGGGAAAACTTGAAAGTATGTGTTGAAAAAGCAGTAATATAAAAACAAGTAAATAATATCTTCACTGCAATCCCTACACAGGCCCAGATGGAAGACAGCAAACCCCACAGCAACTTCCATGGCATCAGGGATCTTTCCTGGAGAAGTCCAGAGAATTTTTTCTCTCTCTGAAGCCTTTCCATTTCAACATCCACATCAGGGCTAAAAGGATTGATGTATTCTTCCAGAAACTCCATCATCTCGAAGCTACTTTTGCCCAGGTTTGTCCTGTGTTACTTCTTCCCTCTTCCACCACAAGCCAGGTTTTCAACAAACCAATGGCACCTCCAACATCATTTCTTCATCCTCACCAATTACTCTATTTCAAAATTTGTTATTCCTGGGATGACTTGGAAAGATGTTCCACCAGACTTTACTAGAGAGCAATTTTTCCAGCCTGGGAATTGGCCTGGCTTCCACTTCCATCCCATAGGAAGGTATGAGACACCAAACACTTGTAGGAAAAAAGCTAAGAGAGATTTGCAAGTGTTTGTTGCTTCTGAGACCCTTGAAACACAAAAATCTATTTATATCACAAACAAAGGAAGAAAACAAACAGCCACAAACAGATGGGAGAAGCAGAAGAAAAGGAAAGTGTAAATGGATTTGGCCAGGGTGGTGTTGGAAGATCTCTACGAGTACTTAATAGAGTTAAACGTTTAAAAAAGAAAGGCCCTTCCCTGGAAGTTCAGGCTCCGAGGTGGTAATAGCTCCGTATGTCAGCCCATATGTCAGTCAGCAAACAACCCTCACAAATCAGCTTTCAGAAACCATCCTCAGCAGCTCCACATTGTCTCTATTTTCCCACACAAACAGGAACTGTCTCACTTCAAGCAGTGAGCCAGGAAAATGCACACGCTGTCCAAGCATTAATCCTCTCAAACATCAGGGAAATCAGCCCCCAGTGCAGGAGTTCAGTGGCTGGAAGGTGTCAACCTATCCCACAAAAAATCCAGTGCCACTGACACAAGCAGAGCTCCAACCACAGCTGCTGAACCCACACACTACTCCCACCTAAAGATTATTTTTTTGCCACTCTTAAGCGACAAGAACAACCTGAGTTCTGTGGAGTTATTGGTTTGTTGGACTGACTGAACTTGGAGCTGCTGAACCAACTGAGGAAAAGCCATGTGTTTTACAAGGCCTGTTGTATGGATTTGAACACTGCACAGATTAGGCAGATTTAGAATATGCAGCATTTGCGGAGAGAACAAGTTGCCTATGAAGTTATTTTGGAAAATTAAATATAACAAGATCTTTCCAATGCCTCCTTCATACATTGTCTAGCCCCCAGCACTTCGTCTGGCAACTTGCTAATAAAATTTCAGGCAAGAATTAGAAGACTTAAAAACAAATACTGTAACTCCTCTACACATGCCCATGTCAAATACCTCCATCTTCATTTCTAGAAGTCCTCATTAGGTAGGTAAACTATCAGTAATGCTTATAAGGAATGAGATTTGACTTCATTTAAGAAGATAACAATGTCTCCACTCTCAAAGAAGTTGGCTGTGGTGCAGCATCACAAATGCCTCCCAGACAAGGGAAAAAAAAAAGACCTTTGTCAGGGTATGGAGGAGCACTGTGTGTGTGTAAGCACACACTCAGGCCCCAAAATTAATTCCAGGCTTAAAAACCCCACAGCAACCCAGGTGTGTGTTACTGTCATCTCACTGAGGCTGCTGCAGTAAAAATAGCTTTAAAAACTTGTGAAAAGTATTCAAGTTCATATCCAAGCTCAATAATTCAACCAGAAGGATTTGTGCAGTGTATGGATCAGGAAGCCATCCTATCTCTGCCTCTCCCATGGGATCTCACTGATCTGTTCTCAAACACAGCTGGTCCAGAACCACGTGGTTATTCAGCTTCCAAAGCCTTTCCTTATTGTCACAGTACCTGGGAAACTAAAATACACAAATTATTTTTCAGCTTGTTTGTTATGTCCAGTTGATCCCCCTGAACACCTGAGCAGCCTCCAGAAGTGCAGTAACACAACCCACAGAAGGAAGATCTACAGAAGATTTCACACCTCATGCATTCTATGAGTTATGGGGCTGCAGTTGTTCCCCAACTAAGATATTTTCTGCCCTCTATTAAACCCAGATTTGCTGCCCTCATGTACCAAAACCACAGGACAACAGAATGTCTAAGCCCAACATAGAAAACCCATGTTATTTGCAAAACCTTGCTATTAAAAATTTCGACAGTATTTAAAATACGGGATCAGATTTGACAGTTCAGAACTCCAAAAACTTTTCACAACTTTCCCATTTGGACGTTTAATTCGCATCTTGTACTCAAAACAAATCACAGGATCCATCTGGACCAAACCCCTGCATTTCTAATGAATTTTAAAAAGACCCTGAAACACTCCACAGCTTCCTCCCCAGAGCACCCAGGCCGGGAGCTGGGAATGCTGCAGCCCTTCCCCAGGAGAGCTGGAGCTGGGATGCCCCGGGCACCAGGTGAAGGGCCCCGGGCACCAGGTGAAGTGCCCCAGGCACCAGGTGAAGTGCCCCGGGGTTTGTGGCAGCGGCTCCCCGACCTGCTGGCTCAGCTCCCCGTGCTGAGCAATCCTGCAGACCTGTTAAGGGCTGCCAGCCCTCCACCTGCAGGGCACTTCCCTGGGCACTCCTCAAGCAAAGGGCTGCAATCTCCAGCAGGAATTACAGTGCCTGCCCTCAAAGCTTCATGGGAGTTCATTACAAAACCACCAGGCAGGGGCTCCTCGTTATTCTGAAGCTTTCCAGTTTGTGAAAAGCTATTTTGAGCTTACAGAGAATGTTAAAACTTTCTGACCTTGGGTCTGTTATGTCAGAAGCAAACACAGATGTGAACACTGTGAGATATCTCAATTCTTATGATAACCCATGCTTTGGGCTCCCCATCTCCAGCACTAACCATTCTCACAGTTATATTCATTAATGAACACCCCCTTCTATTGTTTGTGAGAAAATGTACATGGAACAAAGCTGGATCCCACTGGTCACACGGGATCATTTCAAGATATTGCCCCCTTTAGATTCCAATTCTTGCTGAACCATTTCTCCAGATGGGTGGAAACAGTCTCAGTTCCTTCTGCCATTCTTATTTTATTCTCCAAATGTAGGCACAGGTTTTCAGACAGCAGTGTGCTCTCTAAATCTGTTTTAGAACTCAAATCAGCAATTATCTAGGAAAAACCTTGAAAATCAAGCATTTACATTAATTCCTCTTCTTCTCCTTATTTTATTAAACCTTACAAAGAATTAGGAAGATTAGAGAAGGCAAACTAAGAGACACTTTCTATGTACTTATTCTGTGTCCTACAGATTCTAAAGGCATATGTACTTTATTTCCCACTTGTGTCACACAGCAGTTGTGACCCAGGCTTTCTGAAGGGCACTTTTCCATACCTGCTCCCACACAGCAGCACACACACAAATCCTCAGCACTTTCTGCCTCCAGGAATATTCAACAGGGAAATTCCAACATGCATATGCATGAGTTAACACTCCGCTGGAAATCCAAAATAATTTAGGACTACACTTCTCTATGTATTCAAATTTCTTTTTTGAAATTTTAACACATAAATGAGAGAAGCAACACAGCCTCCAGAATTATCCAAAGCTCCCAGTGCCAGGAATTTCTGAGCAACTGTCCCAGCAGGCCCTGACAATGTGGCCCTGAGCAAACCCTCCAACATCTCCATGCTAAAGAGCTCCTTGTCCAAAAGGGTAAGGGAGTATTTTTAAGTCTCTCACAGGACTATTATGAAGATTAATTAAGGTCTGAGCTGTGCTTTGAAGATCAAAACTGCTATGCTGTTATTTATTATTAAAGAACAACAAAGTGCATTCTTGTTGTGTATAATTCAACTTCACAGAGAAGGCAGTGCAGGAGCACATGTGCTCAGTGCATTCATTAATTCATTAATTCTCCTGCCCCAACAAGCTGGGATCTGCACAACTGCATTTTCAGCCACCAAAACCCCATCAGTACATCTACACTCATCCCTTTGAAATATTTTAAAGGCCTGAAGGAATAGAACCAATACAGTTTCTCTTCTGATTCTTTTCCAGGATAAGCTTTTCCTATCATATATTTCTGCCTCAGTTCAGTAATGCCTTTTATCCCACCCAGAGCTCTATTACTCCCAGGCTAACATTTAACATGTACTAAAGTGCTTTGCTAAATTAGAAGTTTAATACCTATTTTGGATGTTTCCATTCAAAAAGAGGAGAAAGAACAACAGTATGGCACAGTGGGTAATCTTTTTTTTTTTGGAGGGGGACAAAAATCACCATTATTTTGGAGGTCTGTTTTCTTCACAGGTGTTCCCCTCAGAAAATGACTAATCTACGTGGCAAAATATTTCACACACGTCCACTACTGAAAAATAAATAGAAATACTACATTGCACGCTGTATCTCTAATTTTCACTCCCCTCAAACACACACACATAATTTTAAAACATTTTGTAGAAATTCTACTGTATTTCAATTATGGTTGTATTCTTAAAATTTGGAATCACCCGTATTTTGGCAGCATCTCTACAAAAAACACAAAAGGTGAGCAGTATTAACAAAAATTTTAAAAATCAAATTAAAAAGCTGGAATAACTACTCTCAGTTTTGCCACCACAGCCCTGTTTTCCTGATCCAAGTTCTTCAGCATCCCAGTACTGGGATGCAACAGTGCACATATTTAAAGCAAACCAGAGCAGGAGCAGTTGGAGCTGGAGGGTGCTGAGCATCAAAGCTGATGGGCCTGGACAGGCAGGGCCACCCCTGCACTCAAACACACTGCGAGAAAGGGCCCAGGACCTGCAGGATGCTGAGCATCTCCCCAGTGTCAGCCACGCTCACCCATCACAGGAATCCTCCCATTTTATTGCATTGCTCCTTGGCTCTATTCCCATTACCTTAATCTGCACTCAGACCATTCTTCAAATCTGCAGCACATTCTTATTACCAACACAGATTGTGAACTTCTGTACTTTCTGGGCTGCTCTGGGAGAAAGTTGGGTTATATTTAGCAGCCATATGGGCCTCCTTCCTCCACACATTTGCCAGCGAGAAGAACTGACAAATTAAGTTTTCTAAAACACCCATCTATGTGTTTTCATTTCCAGTTTTAATGGTAGAAGTTAAGTGTGGCTTAATTTTTAACCCTAGCATCTGCCAAGCAGGAAATGCAAAGGGTGCCTATAGACAGATGAAATGATAAAAAGGTTTTCATGTAATATAGGTGAAAATGTTCAGTTCTCCCTCAATTAATATAATATGGCTCCATAACAAAATAGCCAAGGATGTATTGCCTTCCTGATGCAATTGCTCTGTGAGGGGATGGCTGAACATGGGTCACTTGAGCATCTTCACAGGCAGGCAGCAAAAAGCGCAGTGACAACCAACTAGAGTCCTGTAAAGAGCTTCAGAGATGGAAGGGCAACCACCACCCAGCTTTCCCTGCTCCTGGGAGCCAGGTTTACACACTGCCTGGAACACAAAAAGCTGCATTTCCCTACAGCACAGCCTAATTTCATAGCAACAGCAGCCAAAGGCTGGAAAGAGATCAACAGTTTTAAGAAGGAACACAAGACATTTGAGATGTGCTGTCATTTGGGATGGCTGAAAAGGGAAGAGGGACGATAAATATCTACTTAATATCTTAAATATCTTTGCAATTTCTTTCAAGTGTAAGGGTGGTAGTGGTTGTCCAGTTCTATCAGCTTTCAGTGCTCCCCAACCTCACCCTGAGTGCCATCCCATACATGATCCCTTTGGGAAAGAAGAAAGAGGGGAAAGAGGGGCTTAAGACCCCCAATAATTTAAAGAAATGGATTTTTTCCTCTCTAGCCCAAGAAGAATCACTACTTGAAATACTACCTGTCAACTAAATCACACCTGATTTCTAACTCCTCTTCCTGGCATCTGGAGCTTTCCCAATTCTTCCTGTACTTTGCTGGGGACCAGGATGCAGAGAGCACCCCGAGGGAAGCTCTCCTCTCCTCTCTGTGCCAAGGGGCTGCAGCCACCTGAACACCCCCAGCCTGCACAGTGCTCTGGAGAACGGCTTCTCCAAGGGGGGCTGCAGGAGGAAGTTCACCAGATTCCAGGATTCCTGCCCTCCTGCCAGCTCTTGTACCGCTTCCATTCCTAAGAGACCGTGGGGCAAGCCCAGCCTTTCCCTGCTGTCCCAACACTTGCAGAGCAGCACAGAGTATTCCCTCAGGAGGGACAGACAGGCCCGTCACACACACTGCTGACAGACAGGAGGAACACAAATGAACAGCCTCGCCTTCTCCAGCTGCTGTGTTGTGTTCATTATCACAGAAAAATAATCAACCCTCACTACTGTAATATGGGCTTTCTCTCCCTGTGCACGAAGCAATTCAGGGAACATGTTCTTCCAGCACAGCCCATCCTGTGCTCAAGCCTTGCCCAGTCCCTGAAGGTGAGTGATAAGGCACAAATCCTGCCCGGAGCAGAGCCCTCGCTCTGGACACACTGGAGGCTGTGCCCTCAGCCTGCCAGGCAACACATTGTGCAGAGAAGTAACAATTTCCTGGGAACACTGATTATTCCCTCCCGTCCTCCTGGAGCAGACAGCTACCACTGACTGAAAAATAATTGTCAAGTCTGAACACCACCAGGAAGCAAGAGAAACAAATTGCTTCACAGGCCAGAATCACTTGCACAGAACGTCTGAGAGAGAACAAAATGTTTAAGGATGCGATCAATTATTAAGATTTCTGCCCAAAAAACAGAGCACACACACTCATTTGTTTAAAGCTTGCCTTGGTGAAAAACAGAGTGAGAAGAACCATCCCTGCATGCTTGATTATCAAATCAGGGCTGGGGGGAAGAACAAGAGAGTCTTCCAATTAACCAACTTTTTTTTTTCTTGTGCTTTAAATGTGGTCATTGAGCACTGTTGGAGAAAGATGTCGGGAAAAGCAGATCTCTGGTCTCCTGGCAGTTTTTCCCATTCCTGAACAATTCCTCCTTCAGATGCACAGCCCCAGAGGTTCAAAGGTCCCCGCAGCCTTTGTTCTCCGTTCCAGAGCACTTACAAACAAACTTTTGTTCCTGTTTCTTCAATGAAATAACTGCAGCAGTTACCAGGGACTGAACTGCACATCTGAAGCTTGCCTTGTGCATCATTCAGCTGCAGGACTGTGGCATCTCATTTACACTTCCAAGAATAAATTATCAGAGCTTTTGCTGAAATAAAAATCAACTCCTCCTTACTGAATCAACCTCCAGCAAACACATTGCACCTCTGCAAATTCCTAAAAGCAAGGGAGCAGGGACATATTTTGGCTTACAGACTGTACCAAAGAATTCTTAAGTTTTATCTCAATATTTAGAGCTATTGCTCCTTCATTTGTGAGTTTTATAAACCCCACATTTTATATTTTAGTGCAAAAGTGGTATCCATCAGCAATACACGTAAATAAGCATTAGAAACATGTAATGATACCCACACAGCAATTTTTATTGTTTATATCACAGCCAGACTGTGAGGGATGAGATGGTGATCATAAAGGCAAGTTATGGAAAGCAGCCACTGAAATATATTCACGTTCCATGAAAAGCTGATATTAAAATTGTTGATAAAATTTGTAAAGATTCTATCAGATCGTATCAGCTGCTGTGTCAGTTTGAGGGTTGGACAAGCAAGGTGCATTATTGAGCAGGGTAACAGGCTTTTTGAATTCAAATTAAACTTTAAAAAAATACTGAAATCACCCTGTTAACAGACTGGTTGTTCCCAGCAGGCAGAAGTTGACTCTTGTAAAACACAAACACAAAAGGTACAGCACAACATTCCTGAATCACAACAAGGAGGAAAAGAGAAAATCTCAGCAAACACTCAGAGGCTTTTGCAACAATTGAAACCGTGCACAAATAGGGTTGTCCAGCTACATTCTTCCACACCTATGCCTCTAGTGAGGTCAGTAAGAACATGGCCAAGGTGTAAAACTGGATTTGGAAAACCTTCTGGTTTTATACCAAAAAAAACCCCATCAAACTGCTTTCAAAACACCAAGCACTGTATCTTCTCTTTTCCTTCAGAGCCCTCACATGCACCTTGAGCATTCTGAGTATTGAGGCCAAAAAATTCACCTCCCAAATGTCAGGAAACACTGTCACTGAAATTAAAAAAAAATAAAAAATCAACAGCTTAACATTTTAATAAAAATTTGTTTAGTCATTGATAAACATCTCTCAGATAACAAAATACACAGAGGATTAAACACAGCTTTCTGTAAGAAGCATGAATTTTCAAGCCACTTAACATCTTGCAAAAGTTATTTTGAGCAAAACTGATTATCTCAATCTGCCAGTAAGGGATGACAAAGCTTTTAGAAACCACCTTTCATCCCTGCATCTCAAACCCAACTCACCCAGAGCAAGAGCCACTAAACAAGACCAAAGGCCACAGCTCAGGCTGTGGCTGATCAAGTGTTCCTCCATCCAGCAAAAAAACCTCAGGGATGTTTAGGCAGTCAATTTTACCCTGAAATCCATGGGAAGCCAGGCTCCAAAGTTCTTGTGGTCCTGGCTTAATGAATTAATGGTGGAAGCTGGGAAAACTCCAGTTTCTCTGATTCTTAATGAATTATAGTGGACACACTAAATCAATGCTCTCTACCCACACACATTAATAGTGAGATGTGGGCAAGGAAAAGCTCTGGACACACCAGGGAGGGAATGGAGGGGCAACAACTGCAGCTTCTTCAGCAGGAAAAGCAACTGGGATGGCAGGAGGATGAATGACTCATGGATCAGTAACTGCTCCCAAATATTGCCTCAACCACTGACCTCAGCCCAAGACAAGACGTGCTCAGAACGGTGCAACACAGCCACAGAAGCAGGACTGAAAGAAAGTAAAGGTTCTTCAAACAGTGATTTTAAGAAGTGGAGATTTGGGGGTATCTTACTTTCCAAACTATGGGTTGAAAGCTGCAGAGCCATATTCCCATACAATATTCCTGGAGGACACCACCACCTCCAGAACTACACATGTGTAAGCACAGAGCAAGAACACCCAGTGAGTAAGTTGGGTGCCATAATCATCACCTGAGAACACTAAATACATTCAAATCGTTACCTAATAATACTTAATACTGAGTTTAATCACAAGACAATAGCACAAGGAAGCACATCTAAGGCACATACACAAGGCACATTTACCAGCCTCATTACAGCAAACCTGGTAGCATTGGTTTATCAGCTTAAACAATCAGCAGGTAATTAACTGTGCATTTAACAACTAGGTAGCAAAGTTTCTTCCCAGGGAAAATCAGATTGGAAAAGTCAACATCAGCTTAAACACGATTAACTTCCTGTCCCACTGCTGGTAAAGCAAATCCAATTTACTAAATAGTTTAAAGGGCGGGTTTTAATTATTTCACACACTTCCAAAGAATCCAGTACTACACACAAATATGGATAAGCGGATCTGCTGCAGTGAACACAGACCCAGCACCACAAAACACCACTGGAATAAACACCCAAAGCCTTCTTAACGTGCTTAACACTCCCTGCACATCGAACTGCAGAAGCCCCCATGGATATTAGTCAGAATCTGTCCAGGACAGAGACCACAAACAGCTGCAGTGTCTATAATGTAATACAGGTAATATAAATCCTAACTTGGTGCATGTCTTTCAGACCTCTCCATTACTTCCTATTTCTAAAACAATCTCTAGAAACAAATACACAACAGATAAACCCTTGTGAGTGGTATGTACATATTTTACCTGGTTTCAAGTGGCACACACCCCCCTTCCCCAGGAACAACCACAGACTACCCAATAATATATACCTCTAAATAAATAAATATACTGATATATAAATATTTATCTAAAATCTCTTACACAGCAGAAACTGGGGGCTCGCAGACAAACGGTGTGGGAGAAACACAGCAAGTCACCCACAGAAGTAGAAGAAGGATTCAAATAAGCAGCTCACAGTTTTCCTGCCTCCCTACACTTTTTACCTAATACAATAATTAAAAATTGAAAAACTGAAGTTTTCCAACTTTAATTGTTCGGCAGCAAATACAACCATTTGGTTTTAGCTACAACCATGGATTCAAAAAAACCAACGCAAAACAAACAACCCCCCCCAAATGAACAGTGAAAAGCAAGTGTTTCACTCAAAGCGGCTCAGAATCGCTAAATAAATGGTTGCTGACCCACAGCATCACATCCTGGGGTTACGGAGTCTCCAAACTGTGGTTGGCTGGAACGCCCGATCTGCATGACAATAAGGACAAAAACATGGCTCCTCTCTCGTGCCCTCAGTGTGCACATCCCTCCTCTCCCACCGGCCACAGCCACAGCCTGCTCAGAGGATTAGCATAAGAATAGAAATCACTGGGAAAATCCACAGGCTCCAACTGCCCAGACTTGCTGACCCGCTTCACCCCAGACACCGACATGACTTATTTTTCCAAGGATAATTTATGGTCTTGAAAAGTTGATAAACACTTCGATTTGCTTCTCTTTGACTACAATATCAGATATTCCAAGGGCAGCTGCCGGAGCCAAGCAGTGACTCTGACACCGTCCACAGACATCCCACGAGCTCACCCTCAAATTCCTGCTCGAGTCTGGTGGAGCAGAATGGGTGGTCAGGATCCTCCTTGGCTCACACCGACCTCGTACAACCCGGAAAATCAGGGAGCTCAGCAGCTTGGCTGGTCCAAGATGCTGCTGCAGCACAGAGAGCCTGAAAGCAGAGCCAGGAGCTGCAGGTGAGGAGCACACCCGGGACAGGACCTGGCCCTGTGACACCTCACCTGACAGAAGCCACCCGTGCTGACAGTCCCACGGGAGCAATCCCAGGGTTCTGCAGCCAAAATTCACACATTACCTACATCTTTTTATACCTTCTTCCCTTTCTGTCCTTACCCCAGGACCAGCCAATAACTGTGAGACAATAGCTCTTGCCTTGGTCACAGCCACTGGAATCAGAACTACTACATGGAAAAGAATATTTTGAGGAAGTGTGAATGAAAATAATCCCCCAGTTCATGAAAAGGCCAACATCTTCCTCTTATTTGTGCAGAGCAGGATACAAAGGCCAAGGGAACCCATTCCAACTCTCCCACACAAACTCTTCTAGCCATAATAAAGTATGAAAAACATCATTTATTTTTGGAAATATGGATATTGGGCTCCTGTAAAACACACTGAATTTTTGTATAAACATATTGCTGTATTTGACGTGTTTGTTTTGAAATGAGGGAAGTTGACTGGAATCATACCGATAATGTGGTCTGACACTTCATGCAAAACAATGTATTCAAACAGCAAAATGACATTTCCTTTACAGATGTTCACAAAAGAATCAGAAGCCCAGGGAGAAAGGGCCAAAGTAGCACTGCTCCCCTTCTTTTTTAGATTTCCTCCACTCCCTTTGGGATCTTCTCCCCAGCCAGTAAATCACCACTGGAATCCTTCTCCCTTAAATCCAACATCACCATCATTCCCCTCACTCTGCATTACACAAACAGATGATTAAGAACCGGGATCCTGATATTCCACAACCCGGGATCCTGATATTCCACAACCCATCCGCTGAAAGTGGCATAAAACCACTGCAACATTCAGCTACAAACCAGACATTAAACCTAAACCAATTCCCCAATGATGTTTCTGATGACTTGCCTCAGATGCTCTTTGTTTCTTCAAAAACTCGACAAACACACTTTAAACAAACAAATCCCACATTAAGACCACAAGCTGAACGACTGACCAATAATTTGCTTCTGGCAATGGACTAATATTTCTGTACCTTGTGCATGGAGTGAATACCACAGTAACGCTTTCAGTTCTGTTTCCCTAAATAAAAGGGTTTGCATTTTCCCAGACTGACTCCTTTCCACCTTTACTACCTCAATCACTATATGCCCTCAAAGGACCAAAATTTCGATTGTTCCAGCTGGTTCCAATGTGTTCCAGCCTTACAAACCCATCAGCTCTACACGTGTACCCTGGTAAGGCACAAGCAACCTCCAACAAGTCTCATGAAAACAAACCAGTCCAAGCACAAGAACTATTTACTTGCTCTTTTATCATAAAGAATACGTAATGTTTTACTTCCCAGTCAAAATAAGCTGCTCACTCAAGGCTAACCTGATTTTGCAAAACTAGAATGAGAAAACATCTGTGCAGCGGGAAAGAAATCACACGTGCAGGGTATTTGTCCCTATTCTGCAAAAGCTCCAACCTCAAACACTTGAAATGGATTTTAAGAGTCCTGGAACTGACTCAATCGGTTCATGTCAAAGAGGAGTGTCTGATCACCTTTGGATAATACACTTAGAGCTCTTCTTGAGATGAAATGGCATGTTTTAAGCTTCTACCTTCTTGCCTTTCCACCTATTCCTCTCAATTGCATTCTTCTAGAGCCAGGACCAACCAACACAACAAACTGGACATCCCAGCCTCTGTCCAAAGTGCTGTTTGCTGCACCAGCTCGTGTGGAAAGTGCAGGGATGGAACAAAAATTGACTCGTTCCCATCACCTCCTTACAATCCACCAGCCATCGGTCTGGTTTGGAGCAGCTCTTAGAGACGGAGAGAGGTTCCCAGGGGAGAACGGAGCGGGACACACCGTTCATGGAAGGAAACGGTGCCGTAGGTGAGCACACACGGGCGAGTTCCAAAGGTTAATCGACCTTTTTCCCAAGTTCCCGCTGCTCAGGGTCCAGACGCGTTACGGATCCTTCCCTGCAAGCCCTGACTCCCCACGCCCCGCTCGGCTCCCGGCGCTCCGGGGGGAGCTCCCCGGGGCTTCGGGTGGAAGGTGCCCGGGCACGGCAGCACCTGTTGGGCGAGCCCCGCGTGTGCCCGGGCAGGGACGGCCCCGGACACGGCCCCGCAGAGAGCACAGCGGAGCCGGCACAAAGCCCAGACCCGCGGGGGACGGCACGGGCGGGCTGAAATCCCCATTATCCTCCCAGTCTTCCTTCCCACCGATTATTCCCGGCCCACAGGCGCATTCATCCCGCTCGGAGCGCCCCGGCCGAGCGGGAAGGGCGGCGGGAGCGGGGCGTGGGGAGCCACGGACCGAACAAAAACCCACCGCGACGGCGCCGCGAGCGCTGGGATCGGGGGTTATTTCCCATTTTTCCCCTCTCCCCCCGCCCCGCCATGGCCGCGCTCCCCGTGCCGCGATGCCGCTCCCGCCCCGCGCTCACCTCGCTCCGCCGCGGGGGCCCGGCCCGGGCGCCCCGACCGCCGCTCAGCAGCCCCGGGCCGCCGGCACCGCCATGGCCGCGCCTGCGGCCGCAGGGCACGAGGGGCCGGGAAGGCCGGGAGGGGATGGCGCCGGCACACGGCACACGACACACGATAGCCGGCACCGCCACACGGCGCTCGGTACCGGCACACGCCCCCCGCACACGGCTCAGGGAAGGGCGGCGGGGCCCATGCGCGGTGCTGCTCCCGCCGGCTCCGCCCCAGCCGGGAAGGGAAGGGCGGGAGGAGCCGCGCACGGAGGGAGGGAGGGATGGAGGGGACGGGGCGGTGAGGGGAGGGGAGGGGACGTGGGGGAGGGAGGGGAGGGGACCGGCTTGGGCCGGACAGGGGTCTGATCCCTCCCTGAGGGCTGGGTGGAGTCAGGTGGGGGTCGGGCTCTGCTCCCAGGTAACCGCGACAGATGAGGTTACAGCCTTAAGCTGCACCTGGGGAGGTTCGGGTTGGACATCGGGAGGGATTTCTTCACAGAAAGGGTGATTAAGCATTGGAAGGGGCTGCCCAGGGAGGTGGTGGAGTCCCCCCATCCCTGGAGGTGTCCGAGGAACGTGGCACTCAGTGCTCTGGGCTGGGGGACAAGGGGGGGATTGGGCACAGGGTGGACTCGATGGTCTCCGGGGTCTCTTCCAGCCTCAGTGGTTCTGGGATTCAGGGACCAAAGCCACCGCACCTGGGCTGCTGTGGTGGGGAAGCTGCAGGTCTGTCTCCCCTCAGTTTGGGGAATGTGTCCCCTTGTTTTGCAGGATGTTTCCCCTCAGTGTGGGGGATGTTTCCCTTCAGGGAAGCACTGCCTGGTGTGCCTGGGGTTTGGGGTCGGGCTGGGCAGGGAAGAGTTTGTGTCCATGTGAGAGCTGAGCAGGAGGGTGAAGTCAGTGGGGTTATTTCAGGTTGGAAGGGACCACAGTGGGTCATCTGGTGCCACCTCCCTGCTCCAGCAGGGCCATCACAGAGCACATGGCACAGGATTGTGTGCAGACGGGTCTGGGATATTCCCAGTGAGGGAGACTCCACACCCTCCCTGGCCAGCCTGTTCAGTGCTTGGTCACCACACAGTGAAGATCTTCCTCCTGTACATGTGGAATTTCCTGGGCATCAGTTCCTGCCCGTGGCCTCTTGTCCTAGTGGCTGGCACCAAGCAGAGCCTGGTCCATCCTCTGACACCCTCCCTTTAGATATTTATACACATGGATGAGGTGTGTTTTGGGTCAAGGGATGGAGGTGTGTGAGGTGCTGGGGCTGGTCCAGGGGCAGCAGGAGGGATGGAGCTTGGCAGGGATGTGCAGTGGCCTCTGTGTGTGCTCTGTTGAAGCTGGGGCTGCTCCTAGCACTGAATCACAGAATGGTTGGGGTTGGAAGGGACCTCTGGAGATCATCCAGTCTAACCCCCCTGCCAAGGCAGGGTCACCTGGAGCAGGTGACACAGGAATGCGTCCACGTGGGTTCTGAATGTCCTGTGAGTGTCGGAGGGAAAATACTCAAAAACTTGCCAAAGAAGTCCTGAGGTTGGTTTGGGTCTGTTTTACTGTGTCTAGGCAAGCTCCCTCTCTGAGGGGTGGGTCCCAGCCAGGAGGGATGGGCACAGAGTACCTGTCTGCACCAGGGCCCTCCCACCTCACTGAGCTGGTGCAGATCCACAAAGGTGTTTTGCTGCAGCCATGGGATGTGTTCACCCATGGACAGGCCACTTGCACACCCTGTTCACTGTACAAAGCCTTGGCCTCTGGTTGAGCTTCAGATATATTAAACATAGTCTTGAGTGTTGCTTTATCAGCAAAAGTTAATTCACACTTTTAAGTGGGGTTTAAGTGTTAACCACAAACTCCTTTCTCCAGATAAGTGCCTCTTTGAATGCAAGGACCTGCAGTGCCTTAGTGGAGGATCTTTTTGATAGAGCCATTATGCCATGTTGTGTTTCGATAGCTGACCCTAAACCACTTCATGATGTGCTTTATAAGCTTTATTAGCATGTCCAGAAACACACAACTGGAGTTTGCTGTCAGCAGGCAAAGTGCAAACCCCTCCCTGAGAATTGTGCCATTTGGTGGCCGCAGAGGTTACAAATCTGATTGCTGCTCTGTGTTTATCCCATCCTCAGTGGCACTGCAAGGCACTTATCCTGGGAGCACTCCCTGCCTTTGGCATGGGCCCAGGGGCACAGCGTGTGGAACGTGGGGAGGTGTTGGGGATCATGGGTGTTGCTGTGCACCTGGAATTCATGGCAGAGCTGTGGGATGTGCTTTTGTCTCAGACACGGGGTGACAGCCACATTTGCATTGCAAAAACAAATATAACATTGCCCACTAGATACACTTTCAAAAATGTTTTAAATGAGAGACATAGTTGAAACTGTTCCACGAGCTGGATTTGATGCTTTCTGGTTCTCATTCCATCTGTGAAACACTGTCATATGTAATCTACATTAAGGCTCTGCTGATACCAGCTCTCCATTTGGATAAATGATACCACTCTGTGCTAATGTATTGGGTGACTAAGAAAGGCAAGCCTGGGCATGCACGAGTTCTGAGTTGTGAGCTTTAATTTAAAAGATTTGAAGAATTTCTAGTTGTTGTGATGAAAATTTTTCAGAGCCTGCTGTGAGTAACTGATGGTGACTATAAATGTGCCGAGTCTGGAACAATAGCTCTGAGACATGTGAACTGCTCCGTGTCAGCATATGCTGTGCCAGATGCCAACAAACAAAACTGGAGGGAAGAACATTGCTGGGGCTGGGGCTCCAACAGGAGACAGCAAAGGAGACGTTCAGAGGAGACAGCAAATCATGATGATGTTGCACAGTAGCCCCTGAAACAGGGAATAGTGTAATTATGTGGGCTAATAAACAAAAGAGGATGCAGAAAATACACAAATTACAGTGATGACAAGGCAAAATGATGTGATGCATTGTGCTACCTACAGCTCTGATCCTGTCAAACCTGACTAGGGAATTAGGATGAGCCAGGACAGTCCCTGCAGGGCTCACTGCTGATAAACCTCGGGTGCCAGAGCAGTTTGTTGGCTCCATATTTAGGAGACAGATTTAGTGGTGTGTGAGGAGGTGATCCCTATCTATCTATCACTGATTTGGGTGACTTTGAAATTCCTAGATGAAAGATACCCAGAGCATCCCAAGCAGCTGAGCCTTTCCCTCTGCAATAGATGCCATCACCTCTCTTTTGTGGTTTTACTTCTTCCTTATTTTGACTGGCTGCCACTGTGTGATTTCTGCAAAGCTTGTTTGTTGCTCTTCCCGAGCAGAGTATTTTTCATTAGTCCTGTCTAACTAAAAACAAATGGTGGGCTGCATGTGGGAATGCAGCTTGGGAAAACTGGAGATCAAAGGGAGGTCCTGACTCAGTGCTGAGAATCCCGGCTGCATTTCCCTTTAACTGCCTCCCACCAAGCTGTGCCTGGTGATTTGGAGCTCACTGCCTTCACTTTTGTGTCTGAACATCTTTCCTTAAAAAAAAAAATAAATAAAGGGAGAATGGTTTTCCTTCTTCTTTCTGTTTCTTGTCAGTCCTTGCTAATTTTCTGGAAAACTTTAATGGCTCTTCATGAGGCCAGGAAGTGCTTCCACTGGAATGACCAGTGCAGAGCCCTGGCATCCAGCTCCCCCAAACAGGAAAGGACTGAGCTGAGTTGCTTCAGCCCTTGCCAGTTATAGGTTGCTGCTGTGTGTCCACAGGGCCTGTCTGCCCTTTCCATGGATCTGAAGGTCACTCAGCTCCATCACCTCATCAGCAAGTCAGCCAGGGCTTCCAGGAGCAAACCTTCCCCAGGGGATGAGAGCAAAGGATGTGGCCAGGTGTCAGTTCCCCCACGTCTGACTTTTTGGTTTCACCTTTAATAACTGCTGCATATTTATTTTTTACCAAGGATATCAATTTTTTTCTCAAGTGAGGACTTTTTGATCCACGTGATTATCTTTTTCCACTATATATTTTTTTTTTCCAGTGAGGAACAAGACTAGAGAATCTGAAGAAGGGGATTTTGCCTGGCTTGGAATTGTTGGACTTTTGAGGGGTGGCTTTTTTGCCTGGGAATGTCAATGGCAAGATGCCTCTGCTGAGAGAAGCTCTAGAGATCAGCTCTGTGCTGGCTGGTGCAGAGTTTAGTTCTGGTTTACATCAGGTTGTGCTTTGAGATGATGTTCATGTGAGATAACACTGTATCTTTCCTCCCTTTACTTCACGTTCTGTTTCTCTTAAATATTTTCCTTGGAGTGAAATGATAAATATTTAAGAAATCAGTTGCACTTGGAGACTTCTGAGCTTTCTGTGTTTGCTCTGAGAAGATGCTGATGCCAAGCAGTACTAGGCTCTGTTTACAAAACAAACCACGACCACAACAAAGACTCGTGAAAGAAAAAAAGGTGGGGAAAGGAAGAGTGAGAGACAATGTATTTCTGTTCCTGAAAGCTGCTTTGCATTTCCCTAGCACCTTTCCTCCCAGTGTTTCAGGGCACATCACAAGCATTAGTCATGGCTGGATTTGGGAGAGGAGTGAGGCAATTCCTGTCACCCTTCAGAGAATGAGTCTCCCGGATATATAACCCGGGAGAAAGGCAAGTCCTTCCCGCAGTGGGGTTGCTGGTCACTGCTGTATGTTCAGACAGCCTGTTTTATGGGGTGCTGAACTGGGGCTCCTGGATAAATCCTGCAGAGAATCTTTAAGAAGCTAAACCAGGAAGGGTTTTGCCATCAAGAAAAGAGCATCAGTACAACTAGTTTCATTAACTTCAGTTTTCAAGTAATCTTCATTTCAGCTGGAAAAGCAAGGAATTCAGTTAGGGCTGGGATATCAAGTGTGAAATCTTGCCTCTGTTGAAGGCAGTAGGAGCATTGCTATTGACAGTTGGAGCCAGGCTCTTTCCCAGAAGTAGATATTAATGATAAGAGCAAGAGATTTCATCCAAGTCACTTCAGTAGCAAATCTGGCATGTTTGAGAGGACTCTGCAGGAGGGGAGACAAAGGCTCTGTCATTACCAATATCCCTACTCATGTTTTCAGAGAATAAATATATCTTTTCCTGGCAATGGCTGTATTGACTCTGTCTGGCTCATTGCTCAACTGGTCACTCTGTGACAGGCTGTGCTCCCTTCCCCAGTGGGTTGTATTCAGACATCTCAGCTCATATTCATCAGCTATAGGAGAGGGATTTCTTCCTGCAGTATTTTATGGCTAGAATATTTTGTATTTTGAAGTATGAGTATCTCCCTGACTCATGTAGGACAAACCCACCATATCTATGTTATTAAAGCTGCTCCTCCTTGGGAAAGGAAAGGGCGTGGTGTGTGCAACATGAGAGATATCACTGTGTGACTACCTGGCTCCTTTCTGTACCTTCTACAGGGACAAGCCATGAGCATTTGTCACTGATGATGCTGCAGCTTGTTGCTGTTGGGTGATGTTTCCCAGAAGGAGTGATAAACAGGAAGATCTCTGAATGATGTGCTCATACCAGGTGTGAGATGGATGTGCATTGTGTATGGTCAGCAGCAGAGGTCAGTAACTCAGAGATTTAACTGAGAGTTAAAGAGCTCTGGTGGGGATGATCCCTGTTATCCCCAAGGTAAAACAGCCCCCAAATTCCAAAGAATAGCTGATACAGACCCTTTAATTGGGCACATTTCTGTACACATGCACAGCTCTGTGAATGCAAGTGACTTCTGGCCTCACAAAGATAAGCATTCAGAATAACTGAGATCAGATTTTTAATGAACCATTCATTTAGACTATTTAGCACAGAAATTACCATCCTCTGAAATGGCTTGGCTGAAATAGTCATTGCATACTCAAAATGCTTGCAAACAGCAGTCTGAATTTGCAATAGTCTGTAGCCTTCACCCCAAGAATTGGACACTTTTCCACCCTTTTAAAATTATTACTATTCTGTCTCCCCTGTGGAGGACATTGTGTTTGGTTATAGGAGGCAATGAGAAAGATTAGAATAAATTGATTTTTAAAGCCTTGAACCTCTTAATGTTTACAAAATAGTCTCTGGGCCTGTGCATATGTAAAGTTCAGCTGTGTATAAATACAAGCAGAGCAGAATATTACTTTCTCTTCCAGCCTGTCTCTTTGATGGGCAAATCCACCCAGATGAGAGCACAGGCTGCCGAGTGGAATTCTTCCACTTACTGGGCTTCTCTTGCGTGCAAATGTGATGCTCTGCTTGGGACAGAGGAAAACTGCTCTTTTGACTGCTGGCTCTCTAATCCTCCCTTTATAGTCTCAGAACTGTTCCTGGAGCTATCCTGCCATGAAGCATCTGTGAAATCAAGTGACTCGTTGGGTCAATCACATGGCTGTTTCTCCGAGAGCAAACGTCATTCCAGCTGCTCTGACCTTGGTCACAGGGAAGCAGGAATGTGTGGCAACTCTGTGCTTGTTCACACAGTTTCCCTCTTTAACCCACTTGTGCCAAATTTTCCTGAAGTTTGCAGACTTGCCATTGTTTTGGTATAATCTGACAGACCCCCCAGCTGTGGGATGGGCGTTGCACCACCCGTTTTCCAAGTGGTGTGGGTGGAGAACTGCCTCAGCTTGCTCTGGGAACGAGAGCAGAGACTGAGGAGTGAACAAAGCAGGGGCAAGGGGCCCTGCAAGGCTCAGCACTTGTGCACTCCTGTGACTTGCTAAACAAGATCTCTGTGGAATAACTTCATACTTGGATGCTTTTTCTATGGAGAATGGACCTTGGGTTTGGGAAGTTGCTGTGAATTAGGACATATAGCGTTATACCCACCCTGGGAGGAAAAAGCTGAGAAAGAACATGAACTTAAAACATCAGAGCACACCAGTGAGTAAAGATATAGGCTGAGGGAAACCCAGCAGTGTCCTGGGATCCGGCTGGGAAAGGATATCCACGGCACTTGGATATGGCCATCAGACTTGCAGGGTAGAGCAGCCCCTGCCTTGTTTTCACAGACACTGATTTGGTGCTGCTCCCCACCATGTTTCATGCAAATTTTGTTGTGTAATAATTTGTAAATGTATGACTGTGTGTGGCCAGAGCTGCCTGTTTCTATTCATGTCTCTCCATCGCCTGGAGTGAGGGAACGTGGCAGATTGGAGCAGGCCTGAGGTTTAGCTGCACAAGCTGGATGAGTATCCTGTGAGAAATGCACTGTGTCTTGCATTTTTAATCTTAGATTTTCTCTGTCTCTGTTAGAGAGTGGCTTAACCCCTGATACAGGAGCTGTGACATCCAGTTGTAATAATGGTAATTGGGGCATTTCCTTATACTGGGCTGCTGTAACCCTGAGGGCGTGGCATGAAGTCTAGAGGATCTTTAGTTCAGGAGAGTGATGAGGAGTTGAAGGATGGCTGAAAGATGGTCTGAAAACATCACGGGAGGGAATGTGGAGGTGAACTGATGAGATGGGCAAAGCTTAAACCAAAGTGACGCCTGTCAGGGCCAGGCCTGGGCTGAGAGCTGAACTCTGAGTCCCAGCTGCACCCAGGGAGTCACATTCCTGCCAGGAGGGCGAGGGAAGGGAGGCAAAGGGAGGGGCTGCACAGGGCAGGTGCCAGAAGTGCCCTCTGGTCCCTGCTCTGGAGCTGGGATGGACGTGTGGCATTTGGAGGGGCTCCAGGAGGGCCTGAGGAGCTGTCAGGGGGAACATGTCACACACGATGCAGATGTTTGGCAGGCTCTGGCTGATGGAAACCTGTGGGTGGTTTTTCCCCTCACATGCACTTTAGACACAGCCACATACAAGAAAACTGTATTTTGGGGAGGAACTAGTGAAATGCATCACAAAGGGAAAGGCTGTGCTGTCAAGAGGGTTTAAGAGCAAACAGGACAGAGCGAGACCCAATTATTTTGCTATGTCCCATATTAATCTTCCATTTATTCCTTTCCTGAACTGGAACACTTCCTCTGATCCTTGTGCAATCCTGATGAGTCTGAAGCTCAGCCCACACTGGTGATCGTGTGGTGTTTGTTTTGGGTTAATCAGCATGGGGAGAATCACCAAAATTTTTGGTGAAATCATCTACCTTAGAACTCAAGGGCTGAGGCATCTTTTTTGCTGTTCTGTTGTTCACAGAATCAAAGAATATCCTGAGCTGGGAAGGACCCACGAGGATCATCGAGTCCAACTTGTAAGTGAATGGTCCCTGCAGGGATCAAACCCACAACCTTGGCATTGTTGCTGTTCCAGGGAACTGATCCCACATCTGAGGAAAGAGGAGAGATTATTTTTCAAGCTTTTGTTAAATTATTTTTTTTATCGCTTTTGTGGGTTTTTTTCTGGTAAACAAACATTCTGTGAAATTCAGAGATGGATAAAACTCTCCAGCAGCTGGTTGGAAGAAAAGCCACGACCGAACCAAGTGCTTTTATTTGGCTGTGAACTCTCCGAAAGCTCAGGGTGGTTACTTACATCAAATGCACAAGCTGGGAATTCCTGTCTTTGTAGACTTACACCTAAGAGAAGAATTTTTATTTTCCTCCCCCACCTCAGAGCTGGGGGAAGCCCAAGTTGATCCTGATTTACAAGAACTATGTAATTACAATCAGCAGCAATAGCTGCCATAAGATCCTGGTGCTCAGTGCTGAACAGGAATTAGTGTTGCATATTTATCTGGAGGATGAAAATATCTACAAATATCTATAAATATATTCAGTTATTATTAGAAGAGCTATTTAAATCTTATAGTGGTTGAGTGTCCCAGATATCAACTGAGGAAGCAAGGGAAACCTCCTCTTGCAAATGAGTTAGTGGGGAGTGTTTCATCCTGAGTTTTGCTGCTCCAGGGCAGTTTTCCTGGGCAGGGCACTCATTTCAGCTCAACCATTCATCTCATCTTTCACAAAACTTAGTCCACAACTGTAAATATTTGTGGCAACTTGCCCGTGCTGTGTGACCTTTAACAAAGACAGAAAAGCTCTGGAAGGCTGCTGATGTTTTAGGGCACAGTCTTTAAGAAAACTCATTAATGTAGCACTCAACCAATGGTTATTTGCGGGTTTCTTTTAGGGAAACTTCTGTTAACACAAAATACTTTATGGTGCTTTGTTTATGGAAATAAATGATTCTGTAGGAATTTAATGATCTTACAAGTAAATGTAAGAGTCTTTTAAAGGGACTATCACCTACTCAGCCCTCACAAGTTACCTGTAGCTTTGGGCCTCACAAAGGTTAACACAGAACTGTAAATCTGAAGCCTTTGAAACAGCTCAAAGCTCAGTACTTACCTTCACAGAACTCACAGTACAAACTTACTGAACTACTTAGTAATAATCTAAAACTTCACCCTGATTTTGCTGTACTGAGGGTCAATTTGTAATATTCCTACAGTAAAAACCAGAAATCACAGTAATTTTTAAGGGCTTGTGGACCTCAACACATAATTCTTTTAGGCCTGTATAGACATTATTTCACTTAAAGTACCATATAAAAACCTTAATCTGTAGATTAAAGAAACGTTAAAGCTGCAAAGTTTAACCTGAATGCCTGGATAGAAGACAGCAGACAGAAAGCGAGCTGAGGAGATGAACACTCCATTTAAGAGCTGTGCAGTTGGGAGTTGCTGCAGAGCTGGGCAGACACCAGGGCTACAGCACTGGAGGAAAAAGGTGATTGTTGCACATGTCAGACTTCTGGCTGTTGGCACTGGCCATCCTGAAAGCCTGGAATGGGAGAGGCAGAGATCCTGAGCGCCAAGCCAGACTAAAGCATGAGTTATAGCAGAGAAGGTGATAAGAACCGAGCACAAGAGATGTGGCAACTTCAACAGCAGGTGGGAGATGTTCCAGCTTCTGTACCTACAGGACATAGCAATAACAGGGGGAGTAAAGTTCCCTGGGGGTGATTTCTGCAGGAATTGAGCTGGGCTTGTGCTGGGAACCTGCAGCTTAACTTGGCTCTCCCAGACTCTGCACAGCCAACAGAGGCTGCTCTGGCCCGTGGGCACTGGTCAAGGATCCCAGATGAGGGCAGGCAGCATCCCAGAGAGCCAGATGGAGCTGTGGGAGCAGGGACAACCTGGGGGAAAAAAACACTGGAAGGAAGGTTGAGGGTGGCTTTGGGCAATGGGAAGGACAGAGGAAGTAGGAGAAACAAGCAGGGAATTTTGCTAAAAGGTTCCTTCACTGATTGATTGAACCTACACTGAGGAGAAACTGGCCTTAGGTCAAGTCTGCAGTGCTTTTATGTGATTGCTCTCCCTCTGAGCATCCAGAGTGACAGCTGGGCCTGTGGGCAGCAAACAAGAAAGGCATAAGAAATGTCCCTTCCAAGGACAGTTCCCCAGTACATCCTTTACATGCCCATCCAGGAGCTGTGGGTCTGTTTTACCCCCCAGGCTCTTCTGTTAGGAAGTGAATAGGAAGTGCACCCACCTCCTTGTATCTGCAAATTTTTTTTAAAATGCTGCATCATCAGTTGTGGCACTTTTTTGGAGCTCATTTATGATATGGGAGCTCTCAGCTGTCCCTGGAGCAGAGCCATGTTCCAGCCCCTTGAAATACATGTTGATTAAATATGTAGGTCAGAAAACAGAAAGCACATCCCCATTTATTTAAGAGATGAGAGTTTTGTTGCCTAATGCTTTATCACTGGATCTGCTGATCATTTTTTGAAAGTAATATAATAACAGCTTTGTTCTCAGCTCAGAGATTAAGGAGGGTCCCCAGGTGCTGCTTCCCAAAGGGCAGGTGCAGGTTATGTAGTGACAGGACACAGGGAGTGGCTTTAAGCTGAAGGAGGGCAGGGTTAGATTAGGAATTAGGAAGAAATTCTCCCCTGTGAGGGTGGGGAGGCCCTGGCACAGGTTGCCCAGAGAAGCTGTGGCTGCCCCATCCCTGGAAGTGTCCAAGGCCAGGTTGGACAGGGCTTGGAGCAACCTGGGCTGGTGGAAGGTGTCCTACGTGTTGGAATGAGATGGTCTTTAGTGTCCCTTCCAACCCAAAACATTCTGTGGTCCTGTCATTCAATGGCAATAATTATTAAAAATACCTGCCAGGGGATAAGGATGAGGACTGCTGGGATAGAAGAAGAATTACTAACAAGCAGCAAAGTCTTCAGAGCAGAATCTCTCTCTATGCCATGAATAGGCTGAACATAAACCCAAGTGCTTCTCCACAGTGATATCAAACCAAAAATTATGCCTGAAATCCTACTGGCAATTGTTGTCCCTGAGCCTTCATTATGGCCCTATTTTTTTCCTGATCTTCCAGCCCCGAAGGAATTGGCCAGGGAGCTCCTGCTGTCTGGCTGGTTTGTGCTGACTGTCCCCTCCAGCTCTCTGGAGTAGTTCACACAGCACTGAGTGAAAAGGATGCCTGGTCTGACTGAATCATTCCTCATTAGCTCAGTGGGCAGCAGATTTAGGAGCTAGATTTGCAATGAACATTTATTAGATTTTGTCTCTTCTGGGGATAGCTAATTTTTTTTTACCATCAGATTCCATGACTTAGCAGCATAATTAGCTATTAGACATATATACTCCAGTCAAGAGCTGCTTTTTAATTTTTTTGTAAGCCTGCTTAATCTAGGGGACTTTCTTTTCTCATTTATAGGGGAGTTTTGCACAGTTCTTCTGACAAGTGCAAGATAGCCAGTGGGAATGAGATCTGTAATTAATCCACTGAATGCTCAGTGCAGGCAGAACAGCTCTTGGGTGAAGAAACTCTTCCTGCTCTGGAAGGTACCTGACAGGAGGGCAAACACTGTTAGAATGGGGGGTTTTTCACGCGGTGGGTTTTTCACCCAGTAAATTCATTTCGGGTATTGCGGGCAGGAGGGAGGAAATTCTGTCTTTCACCATTCCCCTGACTTTTGAACAGTCCCATGTGCATGATTCTGCACTTTCTCATGGAGAGCTGATTCACTGGGTTTCTAGGAGCAAAAATAAATTAAGCTTGAGTCCAGTTTCCCACCCTTTCTTGTCGGTGTGTGTGTTGAGGGGGTGCTGTGTTAAAAGGGAGCTCAGCACTGAGAGCCTGAACTGTGGGAGGTCCAGATTCAGCCCTGGCACTGCCAAGCTGTGTGAATTTGGTCACGTCTCCTCCCTGTCCTTTGGCTTGGCAGCCATAGAAATAACTCCAGAGATTTTGTGGTAAAATGGGAGCCCCTTGGCTGCTGCTGTATTAGGGTTTGTCACAAAAGTGTTAAACGTGGTGGGAAGCACAGAGTGAGGACGGTTGTCCCTTTCAATTTAGCTGTTCTTTTATGTAACACTGCTTGGTTTACTGCTCAGGAAGTATCTTGGTTTCTTGGCTCTCTGGCTGCTGGAGTACCTGCCATTTATTGCAATTTACTTGGGGGACTGTTCTCCAACTGCCTGGTGTTCTTGGACCAGACTCAACCCCCTTTGATTCCTGTTGTCCTTTTGTCTTTGCTTACTTGGCTCTAAACATTTTGTTCCTGAACACAGGCCCAGGTTCTCCTCTCCCCCCATGCTGCAGCAAATCCAAACACTGCTTCTGAAGCAATTCATCAAGAAGCATTGACACACATGAAGGGAATTAGTACTCTTGATTTTTACTTTTTCCAAGTTTTGTCAGCGATTCTGTACTGCTTTTCCCAAGTGTTCCTGTATTAGTTGATTACACTTTGCCTGGTGATAATCCACATTATTTTTCCAGTTACCTGATCCTCCTTCAGTGCTTTGTAGTGACAGCAGAAGCCACACCAACAATGGAGTTCTGTGTGCAGCTGTCTGACTCCCAGGTGGATATCCTAAAAGCCAGGCATGTCCACACAGCCATATTCCCAAGGCAAACTCACTTATTCGGTCACAAAATACCCAAAACATGGAGTGAAGACTGATAGGGAATCGGGCAAAGTCTGTAGGAGTGCTGGCTCTCCAGTTTGGATCTGGAGGCAAGACCTCTGCTAATGGTCTCCTGGTGGAGTTTGCCAGAAAAGAGGAACAAAATTATGTTCTTGATGTAAAAGCTGCTTTTCTATTACCTCTCCTGATCTCCAGGGAAGAGTGGAGTTGGCAAAAAATGGAAAATAATTAAGGTCTGAACAGAAATAGTAACTGTCCCGAGGTGTTCAGTGTTATTCTGTCACAGCTTTCTTCAGACTGAGTCCTTTTCCCATTTTATTGCTACATTCTGTGTCAAAAGGTCTCCCAAAGTGACATTTGGGCTAAACTGCTGTTCTCAGCTCCTCTGCACTGTGGCACTCTGGTCACATCAGCACCTGCCTGTGCCTGGAACTGCTTTGCCTTCAACCAGCTTCCCTTTCCCTGGGTTTATGGCAGAGCTTGCACCAGTATCCCAGTCTGAGATGAAAGAAACCAAACCCTAAACCACAGACAAACACAAAAAGACACCCCCCCACACACAAAAGTGTGGTGACTCTCCAGGCCAGGCTGGACAGGGCTTGGAGCAACCTGGGCTGGTGGGAGGTGTCCCTGCCCATGGCAGGGGTGGGGTGAGATGGGCTTTAATGTCCCTCCAACCCAGCCCAGGCTGGGATCCAGCAGCAACTGCTCTGCCTGCAGAGCTGGATGTGAACAGGCTCTGCTCCTCTCTCCTGGATGGTACCAGAATTTATAGGAGTTGAAGTGTGCCCTGCTCAGATCGAGGCCTCCTTAGGGCTGTGCAAAACTGCAGCAGATCCCATCCAAAATCTCTTATTTTGGATTGTATTTAGCCTGATCTCAGTATTGCTGAGAGGAGGAAAAGTGTTAACCCTGTTTTGTAAATGGCCAAAGCTGCAGAGGCTGGAGTGGAGCAGGGACTGTAATCCCTAATTCTAAATTCTCTATTAAAACCCTAATCCCTGGGCAATCCTTCTGCTTCAGGCAGAGTTGGGGATGGATGGGGTATAATTTATCTGAAGTGATGCACCTGCCACTGTTTAAAGCCACTTATTTTCCTTCTGGCCCTGTGTCAAAGTGGCTTTTTTATTTTATTTTTAGTTTTTGACTGCCAAATTCATTTTTTGCCAGAGTGATTAAAAATTGAATTGTTTGCATATTGTAGGTTTCTGTTGGAGTCCTGTGGTTCAAATACTTCAATAAGTTCCATGTAGATTAACAGTATCCTGGAACTGATACAGGTTGATGCCTAGACTGGATAAAGAGGAAAAATCCAAGCACGTGGTTTCCAGAACTCACTGGCTGGTGAGAATCAAAACATCTCCTGATTTGCCTGAGGATCTTAATTTTTTTGGAAGAAATTTAATGGGAAAAGGGAGAAAAATACAGATACTTCACAGAGAATATAGACAGAAAAGAATAGCAGGATGGGGGGAGTGTGGAAGTAGGTCAGATGCATTGCAGACAAAAAAAATCATTATTATGATTAGGAGAGATTAAGGAAGGCAAGAGCAAACAGCATCAAAAGAATCCAATTTATCAAGCCATTTAAACAGGAGCGTTCCTTGCAAAGCAAGTTCTCCATACTGCACATCAATTTGGAGCAAAATGAGAGGAGACTGTCCCACACTATATATCTAATTCAAGAGCTAGTCTTCTCTAAATTAATCCATGAAGAAACCTGTTTTAATTGTCGTGAGGAACAAACACTGCAGAACTGCTGCCCACCTTCCTTGCTTGAGTTCTTTCAGCTCTTTCATTTTTCAAGCTCTAATTACCACTTGGAGCTGCAGGTGAGGGATGCACTGGGGGGATGGCAGTGCTGGCTGACAGCACTCAATCAGCCCCTGCTGCAGCACAGCAGGTGCTTCACATGAAATAAGGAGAGTCTCAGCTCCAAGATTTCATATAAAAGGCAATTTATAAGGTGAAGTTATTTCATCTAAGGACATTAAGAAACTTGGCAATGACAAGTAGATTTTGTTGCTTAACTTTTGGGCAATGAGGAGCCTGGGAGATGTGACCAGGTGTGACTCAGTCTCCCTTTCTGCCACTTTTTTTTCGTTTTGATGAGCTTCTCTGTCCCATGTGCTGTAACAGCAGGGACGTGGATTCTGAGTTGGATGGGGTTTGCTTGCCTTGTTTGTATCAGAAATACTGAATACTGAAAACTTTAGCTCTGTAAAACAGAACATTCTTCTCCTCCAGCATGTTTTGGGTTTTTTTGATGTACCAAAGAGACCTTGATGGTAAACATAGGCAGTGCCTCTTCATTTGCAAGAGGCCTTTTGTAAGACAGACCCTGTGCTGCATGAATTCTGCTTTAATTGAGATTTTGGGGCCTGTGAGACAGACCCTGTGCTGGATGAATTCTCTGACTTCACCCCAAGCTGGAGTGCTCCTTGCATGTTTTTATCATTGGCTTGGGTCCTCCAGACAGAAACCACAACCTCTGAGCTGTTTGACAGAGCTCAAATGTTTCCTAGCAGGAGCAAGCTGTCAGAAATTTGAACAAGATGTGGATGTCTCTTAGCAGTGGGTTAAACACTGGCTGAACATCTGAAATCTCAGAGCTCTGCTGCCAGGGCTGGTTGTGCAGCCTGAACCAGGCCCTGCAGAACTGCTGACTCGAGCCAGAGTGGGGGGAAAGTTTGGCATTTTAGAAGTTTTTCATTAACAACACATTTTATACCACTCATTAGTTGCCTATTCAGGAGGAACTGGGGGCTGAAGAATGCTGAAATTTCCAAGTGTTGGTTCCCCATCCAGCTGAAGTTACAGCTGGGGCATCCTCAGCCTTCCAAGACGAGAAGTCGATTCTTTTCTGCTGCTTTTGTGGTGATTTGGGGCAGTACAAACCCAGCCTGAGTGAGCTCCTTTGTTCCTGACTGGCTGTCACATTGTCACTCTGGCAGGGTCACCCTTCAGGTCCAGGCACTGCCACAACTCTGCTCTTTGTGCAGCAAATATTTCTGAGATTGGTGGAAATAACCTGACTCTCCTTTGTTTGGGCAACAGAGTGAGTATGTGGGGAAAATCTCATCCCCAGTCTTGTCTTGGACCTCTTCCAAAGATTGGCATAAATGTGGAAGCAAGATATTCATCTTTTTATCTTGATGAAACTCCAGATCCTGATGGTTTTATGCATGTTAAAGGCTTCCTTCAAGTCTTGCTACTACAGCTCTGACTGGTTTAAGTTGCTCTGGAGCTTCTGGGTTCAATAAAATGATGGTAAATTGTACCTGTAAGATTCTGGTCCCTTTTTGCTGTGTGATTTTTGCCTGACAATACCAGGGAACTCAATCTCAAGGGTCTGTGGTCCAGCACCCTGTGCAATCTTGGGTATGAGATCCCAAGGTTTAGCATTTCAAGCCCTGCTTTGGAGTGCAGTGTTGGGGGTTGATCCAGTCTGATGGTATGTGGGCTTGGAAGGAGAAAGGGAGCAGCAAGGCATGAAGCACAGCTGCTTCTTATAAATCAGCACACTGGAAACACTCTTGAATCACGTTGTGGAAAAGAATAAGGAAAAATTAGGCCTTGCCACAATTGTCTGGATATTTGGACTCTGTTTCTAAATGTGCTACTGACTCCTGTGACACCCTGTAAGTCCTTTTAAACACTGTGTGCTTAAGATTTCCCATTTACAGGAACACTGGCAATGGTTTAAGACTTAATTAATGTTGATGAAGAACACTGCATTGCTGTGAGAGCTGCTGGGAAAAAGGGCAAGTCTTGCCATTGTTATTACTATTAGTATTGTTCCATCTTGAAGCTGTCAGATTACATAAATCTGGGCAGATGCCTTAAAGCATTGTGTGCAGAGGGAAGCTCTCTAAAGGAACAAATTCCCTTTTCCTTTGTCTTGGACTAAAATATCATTATTGTATGGGAAGGTAGGACAGCTATTGCTGAAAAGGAGGTAGAAAAGTGTAGGAAGGAAGATAATGCACCTCTAGAAAAAGAAGACATGGGAGAGAGCTTCCTCCAAACTGATAAAGGAACAGGAATTATCTCCAAACCTGCCTGGTGTCCAATAAACACTTTGACATTAAGGGACTGTGAGACAAAGGCTGTTCCCTTAACACCCTGGAGTCTGAGATAATAGCATTAAATGGTATTTCTTTTTCACCTGAAAGTCTTAAAGGTGTTTTAAACACATCAGCTGATCATCCAAACCCATTTGCCTTCTTTGTGGCAGTCTGGCCTAACTGATCCATAAACTTTGTGATCAGAAGTTGAAAACCTTGGCTGTTTCTGTGGGAATTCTGTGGGGATTCCACAGGGTACTTTTAACCAAATCTGAACATGATGGACAGAATTATATTGGAGATTAATAGAGCTATAAAAGAGAAGTATTAAACCATGCTGCCCAGCAATCCTGCAGTATTAGGAGTTACCTAGACACGTTCCTTTCCTCAATCCCTCTCCAGGGCCTAATACAGAACTTTTTAGGCTCTTTCTAAGGCTGCCCCATTTGTTGCATTGCTCTGTGAACTGCTGTGACATATCTGCTGCTTTTTGATGGAATTACTGGAACTGGAATCACTGGTGGTGCCATTATTCCTTATATAGATGATTTAATTACAGCAGTGAGATGTTACAGGGTTAATTAATTGTTGCTTATTAAGTGCTTTGAGACCTTTGAATGAAAGATGCTCCATATGTGCAGGGGATGATTATTAGTTATTAACAGTGATGCTCCCGGCCATTCGCAGGGTAAAAACAATTTAGTTCCATCGTGAAATATTAAATTTACAGTCTGGTTGGATTCATGGCACATTTCAGGTTGCAAGTGCAAAGCCAAGTGTGGTGATGCACTGTGCCAAATTTGGCCTGTGGGAGTGGTTCCCATCAGCTTCCCTTGGAACAGAAAGGAGCTGGGAATGCAGCAGGTTGCAGAAGCTGGAGGAGGGGGTTGTGTGGGAGGAGGTTCCTGAGCTTCCAGTAAAATCCATAGGAAAGGGAAGAGCTCACAGGAATAGTGAGGTACAGATTTAATGATCTCTAAACTGTGGTCATTGAACAGCATCCATTGGCTTGTGGGCAGCGTTGTGGTTCCATTGCCTTCAGAGCCACCTTCTCCTGTGGAGGCTTTTCCTAAACATTCTCTCCATCAGCAGCAGTGAGAGGCTTCTCTGAGCTCCTGGACTGTGTATCTGGGTGGAAAATCAGGCTGCCTAAGCCTCTGCTATTTATCCTGGCACTCAGGATGCAGTGCTATGTCTAGAGAGATATTTCACCAGTTCTCAAAATTTAATAACTCAGTGTGTCAAAATATGAGCTGTTCAATTGCTGGAATTTCTTTACTCCTTTCAGAGAGATCTCTGTTCCCTTTGCTCCTTCTTGCCACATTTTTTCTTTCTTATATTGAGGAATGAACATATTTACTGATGAGAAGGAGGAAGAGGCAGAATTTTGTCCTTTTGTTGCTTCCCATGAACGAGCACAAAGGGCCTTATGAGGCTTTTTCCATACCTGGAGGTTCAGGATTTGTCTCCATCCCTGAGAGGAGCCCACTTGCCGTGGGGGGGTGTGTGAATGTTCTGCAATGCCTCAGAGTGGAAGGGGGCAAACACAAAGCAAGCTCTGCCTCCTGTCCAAGCAAAGACTGACATTCAAATGAGTGGCAAAGCCTTGGTTTGTGTCTCTAGGAAATGATCACTGATCACTGCAGCAGCTCCTCGGGGTGTGACCCATCACAGAGGTGAGCACTGGGCGTGGCTGCAGAACAAGGGGTGAATGGAGGGGCCTTAAAACATCCCCTGAGCTGGAGAACCTGGGCAGGGGGTGTGAGAGTGCCCACAGCTCCTGCTGGATTGCACTGAAGGGTCTGCTCCAACTGAGGACTCTTGGATGTGGGAGAGAACCAAAGGAGTTGCCACAGGGTGGATTGGAACCCCTGCAGCACATTTCTAAATTCTTTAGCTGTACAAACCATCTTACAGGTAGAGCTGGAGCCCTAAAATAACATGTCTGCTGGCTGCTACACACCTTAGAGCTTGATTCCTGCATTTCTAACCTTTCATCCAATCCCTCTCCCAAGGACAGTGTTTGTTGCTGGGGAGGAGCAGAACTGCCCTGTTCCTGCTCAGGAATTCTGTGCAGTGCATCTGAACACCTGAGTCACTCTGCATATGCACACTGGCTGTGAGCTGCATGGTTAATGGCTCCAGAGTTCCCTGCCAGCCTCAGTCCTGCTCTGCAGGCACTGTAGGGATGAGCTTAACATACCCAATGGATATGTTCAGGAGTCCTGGACACAGAGCTGCCTCGTCAAAGCTGCTGCAGGATACCCAGAAACCTGGGAAAGTGTATGTGTTCTTCATTCCTGCTCGGATAAAATCTGCTGGAAGGAAACACAACAGCAAAACCAACAAAAAATCCTATGTATCTGTCAGCCCTACAAAAAAACAAGTTGGTTTGGGGGTTTTGTTTGACTTTTTTGGGGTTGGTATCTTGTTTTCTTCATCACTGTTTAGCACTGAAGTGTGGCATCCAAATGACAGGATTTTTAAGCAGCATGAAAGATTGTCTGAAAGGTTCTTCCCAGTTAACTGGCTCTATCCTCTGGAAAGTTTTCACCAGTTGTAATGGACCTAAACCTTTTTCTGTTATCAATGAGCAAAGATCTAAGTCTGTTTTTCAGCTCAATGGTTTAGGGGGCCTTATTTTCATATGAACTGGCTTTATTTCCAGAGAATGAAGATAATTGTAAGGGGAAATGCCTTCCTGAAGGTGTAGGAATGTGTATGGGACACCAGGAGGACTCAGCACCTGAACACACAAACCTCCTTGGGGAGAGCCTGTTGTGTTTTCCTGCCTATGTCCAGCAGCTGGTACTGCTGGGCCACAACTGGGGCTCTGAGATGCTCCTGATGATGATAAAAATCTCCCACACATCATTGAGTGAGTCAAGGAAAACTCCAACAAATATACTGTTCAAACTTTTATATCCTGGTGGTGCAGGTTGGGATTTCTGGCTTCGACAGCAGGACAGGGGAGGAAGTCAGGGCAAATTCCATTGGAAAGCCTGCTTCCCTTGAGCTGTGGTGTAGTATGAGATATTGCAAATGCTGTGGCAGGTGGAGATGTGCATTTTTCTCAGTTACTGCTACAGCCTAGAAATGCAAATGTTTTTTATGCTACAACTGTTTGGACTCAGAAGAATTATTCTCTTTCCTGTGCTCTGGCTTTCCTGGGCTCTGATCACCCCTCAGGCAAGCTGTGCTGCTGGGCAGGGGCAGGGGGAGGATGGCTGGGTGCCCGTCTTTGGGGGTGAGAGACTATTTTATTAAATCTTCCCGGACAGGGCGTTTCAATTTCTGGGACTCCAGGGCTGAAACAGGCTCTGCTCCTCGAGGTGCCAGGAGGGATCTGCCAGGCTGGGAGGGGAATGGCACAGCCTTGGCCAAGGGCTGAGCTCCAGGACTCAGCCCACGCCGTGGTTTCCCCACTGAGGTGTCAGAGACACAGAAATCCCGTGGGGAGATGCTCGTGGGTCACGGGAGACACCGAGAGACCTGCACAGGACAGGGCAGGAAATGAATCGGTTTTGCACGGCTGAGTTATCACACAGTGACTTACTAAAGATGAGCTATGAAACTTGCAGAGTCTGGTTTACAATTTGCAGGATCTGGTTTACTATTTCATCCATGAAACCACTCTTTTAATATTCAGCTCCTGCTCATGGGATTGAAGGGATGGGGAAAACCATCTGCAACATGATTAGCAGTGTCAGTATAAAAGAGATCCTTTAACAAGGTGTTATGGCAGTCTGTTGTCTTTCTCCTGCTTCAGCCAGCCCCTCCACCCCAGTGTCTTTATTTTCCCTGCTTAGTCAGCAGGTTCTAAAGCAGATTGAAAGCAAGGATGAAAGCAAACAGCCCTAAAAATGCTGACTTCTCAAAGTGCTGCACCCTGTCATTCAGGCACCCAGGGACAGAAGTACTACCAACATCTTCCTCACAGCAGGCTTTAATCTCCCTCTGTGGAGAGGGAAAATAATTTACAAACAGCGATGCTAAAATTAAAAGCTTAGAAGAAATAATTCCTCATTCGACCTAAAGTAGGTGGTGTACAGAACAAAGAGGAAAAAAGCAAACCCAGTCTAGTTTCCCCTTTTCTGAATATATTACTTTTTTAAAGCCTGGGTGAATCACCCTGGTGTATTAAACTCTCAGGGTGGTGGAGGGAATGCAAACTGCAACCTGGTTTTTGTGAGTCCCTCTGCTCAGCAGCCTTTGCTCAGGTTGTATCTCTCACATTTTCATATTCCTGGGCAGAACAACCTTAGTCAGCCCTTTACAGCCAGGCTGGGAATAGGTCCTGAGTGATGGCTTCTGGCACTGCTTTCTCCAGGAGTCCCATTGGCATTCCCACTGACAAGACCATACTGCTCCTACTATTTCCCTTTCCACTGGCTGCTCCAGCCCCTTTCCCTGATCCCAGAGCAGTCTGGCAGCTCAGTGGGGGTGTCCAGGACTAGAAAGGAGGTCTAAGGCTGGACTGGCTTTCCAGGAGTGCTTGGAGTCTGTACCCAAACATGGGACACTCAGCTCCTCCTGATTTATTCCATGTGAGACTCTTTCCAACTGCAGAGAAAGTAAAAGGACTTGGTTAATGTTGATTTAACGCCCAAATTTTTCATGCCTTTTAAACAGGCACTTTCTATATAACACAGCTCCCTCATTTTCCCAGAGTTATTTAATTTTAATTGAGGACTCAAGGCCTCTGCACAGGTAATACAATACTATTCAATGAAGGAGCTTTATCAAAGCAAAGCAGAACAATATTGTGGGGGTTTTTTGTTTTATTGGCTTTTGTTTTGCCAGCTGGCTGAGGCACCAGGTAGTTGTGATTCTGCCTTTCCTGCTGCTGCCCTTCACCCTGCGGGTCAGCACTGTCTGTGAGCCACTGAAGGATGTGTAAAGAACACTCTCTCACCTCTCTGCCTTCCGTCCAAGCTTGTCTTTGATCCATCCTACCTGAACAGGATAAAAGAATCCATATTCAGTGTGTAACCTACAGCTCAAGCCAGAAAAAGAGCCCAGTAAAACCCCAAAGAGCAACAAACCCCTCCTGCTTTGGAATTCAGTGATGTTTCTTACCTTCACCACTGCTTGAAGGACTGAAGCTTTTAAAACCTTGATTAGAGAAGACACTAATGGCATCTGATTCATCCAATAATGTGTCTTTAAACTGCTTTGCTGTTTTCAACACAAAATGTTGGGGGTCCTATACAATGGAAGGTCAGAATTCTTCCCTTCTTCAAAGGAAACTGAGACACAGGCAGGATAGATGACTGAATCAAGATCACATCATGAGTTCTGAGACACCTACAAGAAGATGTCTGAGCTAATTCTGAGCCAATTGATGCAATCTAAAATTCACATTGTTTTCCATAATTGTCCTGTTCTGGAAGTCCAGCCTACATGACTTTATAGGAGGAGAGTGTGTGATTTTTCCCCTTTCCGTGGGGAAGATGAGTCTGGGAGATCCTGTGGATCTTTGGAGGTGCCAGAGAACACTTTTTTTGTAAGAATAAAGACTTGTCTCACTGCTTCCCCTCTGTTTGACTGTGACCTGTGAGAGACTCTGCTTGGGAGCTCCAGAGGAAGGAGGACGTGAGACCCTGACACATGGCCCAGGGTGCTGTAAATCATTGTTCTGGGCCTCTGGAAAAGCACAGGGAAACTGTCAGGAGTGGAGACAGGGCTGGTGTGCAAGGAAGGGAAGAGGGAGCTAAAATGGTGGGGGAGAATGAGAAGGAAGAGGGCAACAAAAATATGTGAACACGAGAGGTTCAAAGACATTCTTTGGCTTCTTCTGCCTCTGGGCCTGCACTGGCTCAGCCGGGGCTGGGGCCGGGAAGGCCCCTCTTAATCTGCATTTCCTTTTCCTCTTTCGCTGGGAATGGGAGTCCTGTGTAAGTGACCCTGCTCTCCCCCTCTCCCTCTCCATTTCCTTTCCCAGCAGTGTCTCTCTGGGATACGTGGCCATCTGGCTGTTTATTGCAGCATGAGCTGAACCCTTAGATGTATCCTTTGGAATGTGGTCCTGGTTTAGTGATTTCTCTGCCATCCCTTTGCATTCTCTATAGGTCTCACTGCCGCCCCCGGAGCCACTGCTGTGTGAGTGCACTGTCCTGCTCTATCCCACGGACTTCCACGGGTCCCCTTTTCCCCAGAACTTCTCAACATTCTTGTTTGGTTTCTATTATTTTTATTCCATTTTTTCTCACGTTTCACTGCTTCCTGTTAGTCCGGGGAGCACCATCCCACTCTGAAACAGTGACTGGCTGCAGGCATCAGCCTCCCTCCTGCTCTAATCCTATCCATCCTGGGTCAAGACTCTGACCTGGGAGGCATTGCTGGAGGCGGAAAGGGAAGATGCAAACATGATTCCAGAGGAAGTTCAGCTTTAAAAGCTTTTAGAGTTCAGCACTGGGATAATCAGCAAGAATCCTCACCCTCTGTGCTCTGAGTAAAATGCACAGTCCAGTCTGCTTAACTCCTTCAGTGCCAAGCAACGATGTTGGCAGAGAGACAGGGAAACAAAAAGGAGCATCTTCCATGACAAATCCAGCTATTCTGTGTTGGTAAGAGAGCACAAGGTACCAAGAATATAAAGGTGAAATAGAAGTCTGTCCTGGGTACTTTCATACTCCTTTCTTCTTCCAGGATATATCACAAAAGAATGTTAAATATACAGCTGCTGCAAAGAGATTTCTGAATGGATTTCTCATGAAAAAATGGATTGATTTTAAAGTTCGGCACAGACATAATCAGCAAGAATCTATTGGAAAGAAATCTTCTGGATCTGTTTGAATGAAATCTTCCCTTGTGCCTGGTGGTGAGATAAACTATGGCTGAACCTTTCTCTCCTCTTGCAGATTTGTTCTCTCAGGCACATGGTGTGACTCTTGGGGTGTTCTGTGCAGGGCTAAGAGTTGGACTTGGTGATCCTTGTGGGTCCCTTCCAACTCAGAATATTCTATGACTCTATTAGAAGGTTGGTTGTTGTTTTAGGCTCTTTGAGTATTCAAAGCTTTTCCTTTTCATGCCTCTTGCTGTTACAGTGAACTTCCCATAGTTGTTTCCTCGTGCTGGACACATCAGGGCAGGGCTGAAGATGAAGCTGATGCTTCCTGTGCCAGCCCAAGTGTTACATGTGACAAGCAGCATCCAGGGCTGTGTGCTGGGATCTGAGCCGAGGAGCTGGAGGGCCACTGACAGCTCCCCAGTGCCAAAGGATATGGGCCCAGGAGAATTAAACAACTGCGTATCATTGCAGCTCCTGACAGCTTCCAGCTGCTGCTGCAAGTGATTCCAGATGTGTTCTTCAGAACCTTTGGTTGTTGAGAGCGTCTCTGCCTTGGGAGGGGGAGAGCTGTGTCCTCTTCCCGGGGGCAGGTGGCAGCGCTGTCCGTGTCCTTTAGCCCTGAGAGGGGACATCAGCAACACTCAGAAACACCCCCAAAGCCCCTGTCCCCACAGTGGCTCTTGAAGAGCTCCCAGCTGTGCCCAAGGACTGTGTGTCTATGCCCTGTAAACCCTTTTCATCCCTCATGCACAGTGACCTTTGGGGCCCGCTGTCCCCGCAGTGACAGGTGTCAGCCCCAAAGGGACCCTGGGGATCGCCCCGTCCGACAGCCCAGGGCAGGGAACCTCCCTTGCTTTGCCTCCTCTCCTTGGTTATCCCGGCCTGACACCTCCCCCTGCTGTTCCCTGGCTGTTCGGCACTCCAGCGGTGTCCCGGCACTCCAGCGGTGTCCCGGCACTCCAGCGGTGTCCCGGCTCTCCAGGTATCCCGGCTCTCCCTCACCGCGGGATATTCTGGGACCTCCAGAGCTGAGCTCACGCCCTCGCAGGTGGCAGGAGAGCAGAGGGGGCACAGTGGGTGACACTCCATGGAACAGGAGGGTGGATTTAAACGGGGATCGTGGGCTTGGCATCCTGGATGAGCTCTCTGTGGAAGGCAGAGGGTTCGGGTCTGGGAATGCCAGGCTCAGGAGCTGAAGGCCGTGCTGGTGCTGCCTGCAGGCACTTCTCTCCGTTTGCCCTCCTTCATGACAACCTCACCTCCCACCTCCCTCCCAGGGCTGGAGCTGAACTGATTTGCTAAGCTTGGCATGTTTGGGTTTTTTTTTAATGATAGTTTCAGCACTTAGTCCCAGTTTCATTAAAGTCCTTCTTTTGTCCTTCCCAGCTTGAACACTTCTAGGCTGGACTGGTTTATATTTTAGTGTTCTTAAAGTAACAAATGTAATGATATGATTATGGGAGAATACAAGGAGGAAGATGCCCCATCCCTGGAAGTGTCCAAGACCAGGCTGGACAGGGCTTGGAGCAACCTGGTCTGGTGGAAGGTGTCCCTGCCCACGGCAGGGGGTGGAATGAGATGGAACATTTTAAAAGACCTCTCCAATGAGTAATGTATGTTTTTACAGATAATTAATCCTGCTCTCCATAAACATTTGCAAACTAATTACTTTTTTTAAAAAAATTACTTTTTTAAAAAAAATCACTTTTATAAATGCACTATAAAGCAAAATAATTAGTAAAAGTTGGACCATTAGAAATCAAATGCCAGTCTTATTAAATCTGCAGTGAGATGCTAAAGCATTTGAATTTGCATTCAAATGAGATGCAAATTTACAGTGGCACATCTCAGCACACCACTAAATTCTCTGTTTCAGGTGCCATCAAATGAAGGCTCTGGGGTTGCTTTTCTGAAGATGCTGTTTCACCCCAAAATCACTGACCAGGGCTGTCCAAGGACACCTGCACTGAGCCATTGGATAACTTTGTGACGTGCTTTGACTGTAGGAATGTGCTGCTGTTGCTTGGTAGGAGGGTGACTGGAATAGTGGGATGAGAAGGCTGGGCTGGGGTTCAGGTTCTGTGGGTTATCCTTCTGTCCATGGGAGGAAGTGGGTGGTGGTGGTTAAGAGGAGACTGGGCAGCCCTGTCTGCAGACATTTGTCCAGGAACACAGTTATACTGGTGTAACATGAGGGTGCCAGTTCAGTTCCAGTGAAGTTGGCTCTGATAGCTTCATTTTTGGCTGGAAACTGCCCCATCCACCCAAACCCTAAATCAGCCTGTGCCCACCCAAGGCTTGACAGTGCTTTGGGGAGAATCCTACTTAAATTGCAGGAAATCAAACAGAGCTGAGGGACACTGTGTGGACTGAGTTGGAGTGAACACTTCTAGTGTCTTCCCTTCTTTCTGGGATATGTGGATGTGGTTCATGAGTCTGTTCCTGTCTGTGGGGAAGAATTATCCAGAAATATGGATATGCAGGATAGTTCTGATATTCCTGATAGGCAGGAACTGAGTATAAGGCTGGTAGTGACTTAGGAACAGAATAAGAGAGACACCTAGATTTAGGCAAGATGGTTTCTATAACAAGCATAAAAGACTCATCCCAGGCTCGTTCCCTAATCTTCTGTTCCCCTATTTTCTGTGGCAGGTCTGTATCCAACACTGTTACTGTGGCCTGTTGCACCTTAAGAGTTTCCATAACTTCTGTGAGCAGAAGGATGCAGACTTTGGCTGTGATTTTACTGGTCCAGCTGGTGAACCTGTCCTTGGCTTGCCAGGAGACGAGGAAAGTGCTCTATTTGGATGAGCAGAGATCCTGCAGGGAAGAACTATGACACAAGACATCTGGTTGCATTTGGAGTGCTGCCCTGAAAATCACTCTTATTTCCCTGGACAAATCTCATCCTTCATCTTTGCCTCCAATTCCCCACGTGTGAAGAAAAGGATAATGTTGCCTGGTCTGTGGTTGTTGGGAGAATGAATCCAGCAGTACTTGCAGGGCACTCAAATTCTGTGGTAACAAGCTCAGGGAAAAAACAACCAATAATGAAAATGATGAATAACACAGGCCAAGCTAAACCATACCTTGGCCGCAGTCCAGCTCAGTTTGAGTGACTCATGGTCTCGTGCAGAGTAAAACAACACCCCAGTTTCTGACAGAACAATAGTTTGATGTTGCATCATGCACTCAGTGCTCACAGACGTGCACAAGAGAGGCAGTTTTGTGTTTTATACATGTATACTTTGCAGCCTTTGGAAAGATTTAAGGGGGGTTTGTTCCACCTCTGCAGCAAAGCTGGTGTTTCTCCCTGGAGATTAGTAATTAGATCCTGTGGCAGCACTTAAATATTTTGATGATGGGTCCTTTAAGAGCATCTTAGATTAGATAGTCAGATAGGAATGCAGGATAATAAACTGAGCAGACAAGGCCATGTGCTGAGTTACTCGTTATCTCTTCAATCCACTCTGAATTGTGTGAACATGCCAGACTAAAGAGGGAGAAAAGCAAAGTGAGCTTCTTGAAAATAATCCTACTTTTTGCTCCCCATAATTGATTATATAAATGTGTTACTGTAGAATGATCCAGAAGAAAGGACAAAGTCATTTTATCTGTCTTTTGCTGGCTTCCCTAAAAACCTGCAGCTCTGAATAGATCCAACGACACCCTGGAAGTCTGAGTGATGTTCTATTCAAATCTCTATTAATGGGCCCTCCATGAAATACCAGCTCCGAACGGCTGCATTTCAGTGGATTTTAGCTGGAGCTCTACTGCCTCCAAACCCAGGATTGGGCACTTGGAGAGGGGAACCTGATCCCAGAAAGGCCCTGCGGGATGCCATTCACAGTTATGATTAGAAATGTCCCAGGAATGTGTGGGGAAGGAGGAGTGCACAGACAGTGCCAGCGTGGTCTCCAGCTCTCCCCAGAGGAGCCAGATGGCACTGTCTCTTTTTCCCAGTGATTCTGATTCGATAAGGTCTCCTTTTCCATGTGCTCAGGGGTAACAGCTCCCTCAGTCTGGCTGCAGACCTGGGAGAGGGGGAACATCTGACTCGGATCTTTGCTGGGGATCCTTTCAGGATTTGCTGCCGACCCCATTCCCCAGCCCTGGCATTCCAGCCTCCTGCAGTGCTCCAGCAGGCAGGGAATGACACAGGGACACCACCCAGCAACCTTTCAGCCTCACAGCCAAATTTCCACTCCCAGCTATTGCCAGGCTCCCTAACTGGCTTCTGGCAACTACTGAGTCTCTACAAGAGGTTTCCCCTTCTCTTGCCAGTGCAAGAAATGTAAAGCTTTGAGATCATTGTACAAAAACCTAACACCACTGCAGCACTAGTAATGTCATTCCTGGGGCTAAGTCAGCCAAAAGTTACCGGCTGAGTATTATTTCTTTGCCTATTTGTCATTATCTCCAAATAGGCTTTGATTAGTTTTTTCCTTGACACGCAGACTTTGTGATTTGTCTGACATACTTAGCTTTGAGCTCACAAGGAGCCCTATCTCAGCCTTGGATTAATTGAATATATATATATATATTTAATTTAAATCCCGTTCTTAAAAGGCACTTGCAACTGCGAATTCTGCCAGAAGGTGGAACTGAAGCTCCATCTCCCAGCAGCTGCTCCGGCACAACTGGCAGGAATGCACTTAAAAGCTTTGGATTCAGTTATCCTTTCCCTCTTTCTCTCGAGGCAGCTGCTGGAAAGAGCTCTTGCTAACATTCCAAGTGGATTAATTATTCTATTAGATCAGTTTTACCGAAAGCCAATGATATAAAAATCCCATCAGGTCTGAAGGGACTTTAAGCACTCTTTTAGAATCATGAAGTTTTTATTATTACAGACACTGCTTGAAAGAAGCATCTGGTGCTTTTTTTAGTTTAATCTTTTGGTCATTTAGTTTCTCAGCCATCAGAGTCTATCTGACAGAGATGTGATCCTATTTCTAGTACCATAACTCAGGAAGCTGGTACTTTTAGAAGTGTCAGCGCATTTTGCAATGAATTATTGAGTCAAACAGTCACTGGCACCTGAAGTGAGGGCCCATTCCAGAGGCATGGATCAAGATGCAGGGCCTGCATGAAAGTTATTCCTCTCCAGTGTACTCACACTTCTCCAGAGAGCTGTCAAAGCAGACAACAGCAACAAAAAAAGGTGTGTTGCAATTTTTCTGGGATCACAGTGCCGGCAAGTAGCAGAGCAGGAATTGCATCTGTCCCCTGAAACAGAGTTGTTTGCAGACAGCACTGTGCCTTCCCAGGGCCCAGCAATTATCAGTTATTAATTGTTCACATAGCAACAGCTCCATTATCTGTCCCTCCTGGTTTTCGCTTCTCCATCCCCTCCCTTCACCCACAATCTCGAACCACAACCAATTCTGCACCTCTTTTTTGGGGCAGAGAAGTGCTCAGAGACTCCCAGCCTTAAATGTAATGGAAACATTTGCTAATGAATGAGCCCTCGTTATGCACGTTACAAGGAAACACTTAATTGACAGTGGCCACCGGATAACAGGGTTTAATTAATAAATCTATGTGGCGTCACACACACCACAGGAAGGGATTACAGGGGTTAAAGTGTCTGTCTGGTGGACTTTTATGGAAGAGTTGTGTTGCCTGTCTTTTAACACGAATCACCCGCATGTCTGTGACCCAGCACTTGCCCAGGGGACAGGCCCTGGTTCTGAGAACACAGCAGCCCTGTCAGGGGGTTTGGGCATGGCTGGGATGGCATCTGAGGCCGAGGCAGACCAAAGGCACACTTGTTTTCCTGCCCCTCCAGCCAGCATCTGGGTTTCTATGGTGCCGTGTGTCCCAACGCACCCACCCCCTGTGTTGGACTCCCAGGCTGTTCAAACTCAGCATTTTGGGGTCATGAGTGCCTCAGACAGGCTGTGAGCACCCACCCCCCCAGCGTGGGCAGGCCCCATGCAGGGTGTGCAAACCAGGGACCTGCTGGGTATGGATAACTGTGAAAAACTAGGGAAGCTCTGCTGACCTTCCTCTGCTAATACAGGGACTCCAGATCCAGAGGGAGACGAGGCTCTGGAGATCCCCCTGCAGTCTGTCATGGAAGACAGATTGCTGTCACTCTGACCTGGAAGCTGCTCTCCAAGTTTGCAGTGTGGTGTGAAAAGGTCAGAAGGATCAGGACTTCTGATCAGTCTGGGTTTTGACACTGGAAGGTGTCCCTGCCCATGGCAGGGCATGAAACGAGATGAGCTTTAGGTTTCCTTCCAACCCAAACCATCTTGGGGTTCCGTGATTGTCATTCTCTTCTGTTTGCATGTATTTAGAACAGTTATAAATTCTTATTCTAGAGCTGAAAGTGTTTGTTTGTAACACACAATGGGGTAACATTCCCAAACACCCCCAGCCCAGCCCTTTGCCCACTCTGCAGATTGCTTGGGTACAAGTCATCCAGACCTCAAACCCCCCCTCAGAGGAGAAAGAAAGCAGCAGCTGCCATGCACCTGCACCCAAGAGACCTGGATCTCCCATGTAAAGTTGGCTGAGCCCTGTGGAAGCAAACAGAACCAGCCCAGTTTATCCCAGCCCATGATCCAGGAACGCATCCTCTGGTACTGATGTGTGCAAAGTGATGGCTGGGCATGAGATGAACAAACCTGCTCATTGCCTGAAGTGGGGCCTCAGATCCAGAGAGCCCTTTGGAACATGACAGAGTTGTTTGTTCTCCTGTACACAGGAGCATCTTGAAGAAATGTGGCCATACCAGTTCTGCTTAAAACAATTAGGGACAGAGAAAACCCTTTAACCTGTTCTTTGCCTTTCCCAACAATCATTTCTGTCTTGCCAGTACATCTCCAGTCACTGTCCTTTGCCTGACTCAGGATGTCATTGTCATGCCTTTAGTATATATATGAGATAAAAATGTAAAACTCACTGTAAGTTTAAAGGATCAACTTTTCTCACGGATGCTTCTCTAACTCAGAGCAGGTCTTTATTGTTAACCAGTTACTTATTCAACCAAGAAAACAGTTGGACCATGGAGACCTAATTAGCTGGTAATTATTCTCAAGCTTTGCCTCATCTGGATCACAAGACAGATCCTTATCCTGTATCAGTGGAGCCCCATTGCAGGCAATGGAAGAGGGTTCATCTGTTAAACTGGATCCTGTTCACAATCCCAGTATTCTGGAAGACCCTGGGAGTTTTCCCACTCAGGCCTGCAGAAACATAGCAGCTAAAGGCAAGGGCTGAGTGGAAGACTGAAGTGCAGGCAGTGCCACAGACAGCTGGGAATTGCAGGTCAAAGCAGCAGCACAAAAAAGAGTGGGACTGGAGACTCCAGACCAGGGACTGGAGTCAGACCCCTCCATGCAGGGACAGTCATTCCTCCTCTCCTTCCTGCTAAGAGCTCCCTTTGCTTCTTTTTTCTCCCCCCATGGCCAAGTGCCCTCACTCCCCCTCACTGTCCCACAGCTCCCACAGCTGCTCTGGTGATGGGCAAAGCCCAGGCTGGAGACCATCCCTCTGGAATGGGCCAGCAGCTGCTCTCAGCTGGTTGATGTCCATGAAGTTGGTCCCTTGCTTTCCTCTGCCCAGATCAGCAAGGCCAGCTCTGCTTGCTGCTAACCTGTGCCCTTGGCGTTGGGCTTGGCTTCACATCCAACGTGCCACGATCAGACCTTACCCAGACCAAGCCCTGCCACCTCCCTGCCAGGCCCTCAGCCAGTGCTGCTCCTGCCAGGGATTGTCAGCCCCATCCTCCTCACCCCAGCTGCCCATCCATGGCTGCCCAGAAGTTTTTCCTGAAAGAATTGCAGCAGAGATGTTCTATATCTCCTTTATACATTATTCATTATTCTACTCTAAAACATAAGGGAATAAATCCTATTTCTGTTAATCCAGGAGCAAACATCTCACTGCAATTACTTTATTACTATTAATCACTAACAGGCTATGAAGGAGTCGTAATAAATGGAAAAGAAATGTGTTTTATTATGAAAAATTTTACTATTAAAATTTTTTTTATTTATTCTCTAGCTGCTTCTGAATCATTTCTTTCTGGTTTCTTAACAGGAGACTTTCTATAAGCCTTGACTCTTCTTCCATGTCTTACTGTATATACCTGGTTTAATATTAGTATTCTCTTAGACTTTAGATCTGCAACTGTGGTAAACAATATTTTTTTTAATACACAAAGCACAGGGTAGGATACAGAGAAGAATTAAGACTAAAAAGACCTGACCCTTCAGAGCTCATAAGGAGCTTTCCTACCTACAACAAGGATCCATGGCTGATGAAAATAAAATCTCATGTGAGCTAGTAAGACTTCAGAAACTAAGTCTTAGAACATTCTTCTTTCTGTGCTAAAAGATACATTCATTTGAAGTTTAGAATTGAGAAAAGATAATTCTATATAATAAAGAATGATCTGCAAGAGCACACCTTTACCGTAAGAGCTTGGACTTTTTTTTCTTCATGGTATCCTTCTATGCAAATGTTGTGCAATTATAGTCTATAGAAGCTCAAATTATATTAACCTGGCTTATTTTAATAGTTAAAACACTTTGTTTTCAATTGCTGACATTAGTATTGATTTATTAACACAATACAACCAGCAACCATAACTATTACAGGTCTCTAAGTCTGTCCTGTCCCCTTTTTAGGGGGGAGAGGGCACTAACACAGTGCTTGCAGGTGGAAATGCAGGAGCTTGGGCACTCTTCCTTTCTTAGAAAAGGGGGAAGATGAGTTCCCCTTCTGTTTATTTAGCAGAGATCTCGTTTTCTTCTTCTCCTTGGAGCAGAGAGACTTTCACAGTGAAGCATGAAGAGCTGACTAGGTAAGGAAAATGTTGCCTCAACTCTGGTAAAGTAATAAGAAGAAAACAATAGGAAATGAGAGCGTAAAATAGAGCAGAACTATGAAGAATTAAAATGTAAAATACTAGTGTAGTAAGTAGGAGTATGTCTGGAGTATGAAGAAACATTGATGGAAGTTGGAGACAGACAGGGAGCAGGGACAGACTCTCAGGCTGAGTCTGTGTCAAAGATGCTCTGCAATTGCTGCTGTTCTGTCCAGCAAGATGGAGAGTGGAACTTTATCTGCCACAAGAAAACTTTGAAATAGGTGGAAGGCAAATGAGAACAGTTCCTTCTTGCAAACAGACATGATCAGGATCTGTGCAGTGAGTTAAGCCCTGAATGAAGGACACTGCACCTCTGACCAGGGAGCAGCTGAGACCAGCCTTGAGGCTCCTGAGCTCCCTGGCAGCAGGGATTAAAGCCTTCCAGAAATGCCAGTGGAAAAGGGCTGGAGAGAGCAGGCAAGGAAATAGGTAATGGTGAGAAGACAAACAGCCCAGGGTCAAGCATAAAGCTGAGACTGTGGGCAGAAAAATGGGACAACTGAGTTAAGGAATTTGGAGGTGCTCCTTCAATGCAAGGAGACTGGACTCACTGGACACATGCATCAGTTGTTTGATGTCCTGCCTCCCCTTGCACTGATAAAACAGTGAAAGCTCTGGGGCTTAACTGTTGGCACCAGGGTCTTAACAGCTCTGTGTGTTTGAATGTCCTAATTACACTGGATGGCAGTGGAATTAGAGCTGATTCCCCCTGTTCCTCACAGGAACCAGCTGGTCTGTCTGATCCCTGGGCTGGGCTCAGGGCCTGTCCCTGCCTGGCGCTGGGAGCACCCAAAAAGCTCTGTCTGAGAACACACTGCAGCCCAGAGAGGGGAAGGGAGGCAGAGCTGTGGGGTGAGCAGTGGCACAGCCTGAAGGATTGCAGGTTCCTGAGGCGCCTTGGCTGGTGTTGAGCAATCAGAGTTTGACAGATTTGCTCCTGGAACGTGTGGTGCAGTCAGGTCGTTCTGCAGGACCAAATCTTTTAGTCCAAGGCTGCTCTGAGGGTTTCAGTGTCACAAGTAGTTTTGGGTGATGAACCTGAGTGCTCCCCAAGCATCCCAGAGTCTCCCATGCAGAGCTCCTGAACCCCTGGAGCTCTGGGCTGGCTCCCAGCTGATGTTGAAATACCCAACTGCTGCAATCCAGGCAACAAATCCTTCTGAGAATGGCACTGCTCTTCAGCTCTGGCCATGGAATGGATTCCAGAGCTGTTCCACAGGTAGGAACTTCATGTGAAATTGTGCAGGTCGAGGAAGGACACTGAGCATTACAGGCAGCCAAATTAGGCACTTTTGATAGGAAGGAGACTCTCCTGTGTCTCAAGCCCCAGCCCCTCTCTTGGCTGGCTCCATGCACACAGCAGCCCTTTGTGTGAGCAGCCTCCTCAGGACAGTAAATTTGCCCAGGACCTCTGAGAAGGACTTTTCACTGTAGCTGAGGTTTTGCTCTTTCCTTGTTTAGAAGGAATTAATCTATTTATAGGCATGATCAGGCTCTGCCTCTCTGTCCTTCCCTCAGCATTAAGTAATGAAAGTTCTGGCCTTACCTGTGAACCCCAGGGACCCAGGAATGCTACAGCTAATTCTGATATGTTTTGTTATTTATTGACTCCCAGAACCCCTGTCTCTCCTTGTTTGTCCTTGTATTAATCAAGTACAAGTCTGTCTGTAGCAGGGAACTGCACAGCACAGCCCCTGGGTAAATGAAGAGCAAGTCCTGTTCCAGCATACTGGGGTAACTGGGCCTCTGGCTGGCAGATCCTGACTCTCTGCAGCCTTTTGGGAGGGGATCCTGTAGGACACACAGTCCCTGGGCTCTCTCTGAGATTGGTGGTCTTGGTTTCTCTTGAATGGCTGTGCAAAGATCCATCTGCAGGTTTGGATTTGGGTCCTGCAGAGCCCAGAGTGATGAAGGCTGTCTAGAAACCATTAATAAAGCTCAGTCCTTGATGGCATCAATAACCCCCTCTGGGCTTCTTGCAGGCTGAGATAGTGGCAGATTGTCAAAATTACTTCAGGTCCTGGAACACCACCCATTCCAGGATGAATAGGCTTCTTGTGTACAACTCACATGATCCTGGTGTTTTTCTGGTGTCTCTATGGAGACTGGAGACATTCTTCTGGTCTGTTGGTTTGGGATCTTTGCTGCTTGCAGGTAAATTGTCTTGTAGCAAAAACGAAAGTAGAGATAATCCCCTGAATAATGAATAAAGCATCAGTCACGGAACACCAAAACATCCTGGCTGTTTTATAGAAGGAGTTGGAAATATTTTGATTTTTCCTTTTTAACACGCTACCATCCAGCTTGGCAGAGATTTAGCAAGACTTGTGCAAAAAATAATTGGCCTTAGGCAAAGCTGGATGAAGCAGTGAGCATTCACATGTGGATCCTCACCCAAATGAGGCTGGAGCAGGGATTAAAGAGTGAAGCAGTGTTAGATTTGGGAAGCCTTCCCTGCCAATAATTGGGGGTGCTTTTTGAAAGATGTTCCAATTCCAAACACTTTTTCTCATGAGATCAGAAACTTCCCCTCACCATTGGCTCCAGTCCCTCTAGGAAAGTGGGTTAAATGAGATTTTTGTTACCTTGGCCATATTAAAATAGTTGTCTCTGTTTTCATTGGCATCCTGAGGACAGCACTGTGGGGAGGGTGAGGATGAGGATGGTTTGGTGCTTCCTTGCCCTTAGGGGTGGGTTGTCACAACAGTGTGGAATTCACTGGAGAAATGGATGCATGGAGAAAATACTATTTATTGTCCCACGGATATTTGGGAGGAATAGTAGGGGACCAGGTGCTTCTGTCTTGCCCAAACTGGCCCCTCAGGTGGTGTGATTAGGACAGGAGCAGAAACAGTTGCCTTCTGGGATGTTCTCCAGGATTTTTTCTTTCCTCCTCAGCAGTGGCCTGGCCATGACTGGTACCATCTGCCACCTCTGCTCCACAGCCAATGCCCCCGTTGTGTTTTACTGCTCAGGGTGACACAAAATGCTCTTTGCATTCCTGGTTGCCGCTTCCAAACTCCTTAGCCCTAGTTTATGAGCCCAGATCCTACCAGCCATAGCCTGGAAAAACAAATTCCACTTGCGAAAGACGGCAAAACCTCAGGTGTGTGTGGTGTCTGTGCAACACCCAGAGAACCAGAGCACCCCATAAATATCTCTCTAAACACCCCTGTTCTGCCAGTGGGGCTGTCTCAGCATTCATTAGCATTTATTCTGTCCAGTTTGGTTGTTCTTTGGTGCCCCAGCACAGCAAAGTCCTCGAGGAGCTCATGGAAACCACTCCAACCCCAGTGCCAGGGGTGGGGCTGGTTGGATTTTGGCAGCACTAGAGCCCAGGAAAGGAGAAGCTGCTCAGGTGTGTGTGTGTGTCCCTGCAAAGGGGTTACTGGGAAAAGATCAAGACACTGTGTCACAGCCCCCAGTGCTGCTGTGGGGGAAAAATAAAGTCACAGGGGAAAATGCTGGGATTCAGACCATGCTCTGCCCAGACAGGCACGATGGTGAGTGAGGCCTTTGCCTCAGTTTCTCTCCATGTCAATCTGAAGCCGCATCAAGATCTCCTTCTAAGGGACTTTACAATCTGTGGGATGAACTTTGTGGCTTGTGTGTTCTCAGCCCACTATCAGCACCGATAAAAATGGTTATTAGCTGTACTATTACTTTAAAGCAGAACATCTTAATTAATTTGGGGACTGGCCAATGGATCACTCACATGATAAATACCATTATGCTCTATTTCTAGATGATTCAAAGTTGGCTCTAAGCAAAGCAGATTAGCTTTAAGGCTTGGGGCTGAACAGGAAATAAAACAAAGGTGTCCCAACTGTTAGTTCAGCTTTCAGTATAATTTGGCACCTTGGTTTATTCTGACCATGTCAAGGGCTAATTTGTAGTGTTGCTGCCCTAAGCCCAGGGCTGTCCCTTAGGGACAAAACCTGCCAGTGGAGCCAGGGCTGGTTTGGGCCACACAAACACTGCAGCACCTCAGTGGGGTGAGAAGGAACAGGGGGACAATCAGTTGGGCTCAGAGTGAGGTGTGGTGAGACCCCAGGAGGCTGCACACAGGTTTGAAGGTGACAGGGGGAGTAATGGCATTGAGGAGTTGAGACAGGCTCCATAGCTTTGGGGGCTGGAACGAAATTCCAATGAAACTGCTGGAACTGGAAGAGTTGTATTCCAGAGTCACTTAGGCCAGGAGTGAATGTGCTTGTCAAGGTGAGCTGGGAGCAGCAGCCTCCCTGCAGGGCTGGGGTGGGGTGGGAGGATGTGCAGTCACTGCTCTGCTCTGGGGTTTCTGTTTCCTCACACACTGGGGTGCCCCGAGGTACCATCCTGCCATCTGCAAAGGGGCCAAGGTAAAGTTCAGGGTCAAGAAACACTAAATTTTCCCCTCCATCCTTTGGTGGGATCCTGCTTTTTCAGAGGCTTTCCAGGAGATGGGGAGGAGACCCTGCTCAGAGGTGTCTTGGAAAAAGCATTCCTGTCAGGGGAACAGAGAGGACCAAGGGCTCATTAGCCACACATAAAGTGGCTTTACCTTCTATGTGGGATGTTTTACACTCTTACAGGCTTCAAAACAGTCTTCCTGGCATGGGGCAGATACTACAAATTCACTTTATTTATGTGAGGCAGATGCTGAGATCTTTTACTCAAAGGCATTTTTATGCACTGAGACCTTTCACACTGAGAGGACAAAGCCTCTGGATCCCTTGGAGCGAAACACTGGCCCAAATTGTGCCTCCCTCTTTCCAACCACACATTGAATTTTTCTATTCTGGATCAAGTATCCAGCCCAACATCACGCCGAAAAAGGCATTCACTGGAGATCAGAATGCTGGTGTTTAGCAGGATTGGTTATGTCTGTACATATCTGTTTTCAAAGGTGGTTGGATTTCACTGGAAAAGGGACTTTTCTAGTGATTAAACCTGGTAATGTCAGGGGCTTGGAAAGGTATCTTTGCCCTTTTGATATGGAAAAAGGAATTCAGAACAAGAGCCAATGCACTTTAAGGCTTTGGCACTTTAGTTTGTCCTGCCCATTCTGTCAAAAAGGGTTTGCATTTTAAATTCGTGTTTGAATGTGGAAACCAGTGAGCTGAAAACCTACCACAGAATTCCTTTCCTTAGGGAAGCGATCCCAGGGTACTTGGCAATGTATAAACACAGAAGCAAGAAATCACAACCAGCTAACTCTGCCCCGAGCAGAGCCAGGTACTGGGTACTACCTAAATAACAACTTCAGTAATACAGCAGCAGCTTCATTCCCGTTGCCTTAATCACTGTCTTACGATACTGTTTGTGCTGGGACTAAACAAGACAGCTCTAAAGTGCCTCATCCTTCTGCCGGGGTGCCCTGCACTGGGGCTCCAGCGCTGCTCACAAAGGGCCTGGAGCAGCAATTGTCACAGAATTAAATCGTCTCCAGAAGCCCAAGTTCAGAGCGTCTCCTGCCGTGTCTTTCTTGACTGAACACGACCGCCCTCCTGGAGGATCTGCTTCCAGCCCTGGTGCCGGGCTGCCCTCCCCGCTCCTCCTCAGGAACAGCCCTTGCTGACTGCAAGCTCAGAGTTCTATTTTCCTCCTCAATTCTGGTTGAAAAACGCTTCAGTCAGTGAATTGCGGGATCTTGTCCCCTGGGGTAATTCCCTGGTGGAAAAGGCAGCGATCCCGGTCCCTGCTGTCCCCCCGCATTGGCGCCGTGCAGGTGCGGGGCTCACGCACCCGAACCGCGTCAGGGCTCTGCCCCCAAACCTCCCCGAACGCGCCTTTCCCTTCCCAGCCTCCCGGCCCCATTCCCCGACCCCAGAGACACCTCCGGGAGAAGCACTTCCCAGCAGGGCTGTCCTGCATGGGAAGAGTCCTGGGGCTCCAACAGCTGCTCGGGGTTTGAGTCCCCTTGGCAGATGTTCGCTATTCCAGCCACTTCATTAATTTTGGAAACAAAACCCCTGATTATTCACGACCAAAGCACCCCCTTTTTGATTGACAGCCAGCGTGTGTTTCAGACAACATAACCCACGTATTGCTCTGGCCACTTGCTTTTTAAAAAATCATAAAAGAAATCAAGTTTCGCGCTGATCCCACCTGCCAGTTCACCTCCCTGGGCTCAGGTGAGGGCACTGCGTGCCCAGGGCACTGCAGAGGTGCCAGTCCCTCGTCTCTGGATGTTCAGCTCTTCAGATGGGAGAAGGAAAAGTTTAAAGACAAGCAGAGACTCTTGTCCTGGGATCAGTTTGTGAGTTCATCGAGCCCTCGCTTTGCTTCCCCTCTTGATTTCTGATCTAGTCAGGATCTTGGAATACTCTCGGATTCCCAGTGTTGTGCTCTCAGTTTAGGAAACATTGCTGTGCTGTCGGGTTTTGCACAGGCAGTGAATGCAGGATGGATTTGGGAGGGGGTGGAGGGGCTGCAGCCCCTGCCCGGACATCGAGGGAACGCTTTGCTGCGGCTCCGGGGGTTAAATCAGTGGCTTGCTCAGAATGTTGCTTCCCAAATATTCTTTGCAATAATGCGCAGGAAGCACTAATCGCTGAAGGTAATGTTGCTGGTAATTATTTTGTCTCCTAAAAAAAAAAAAATAAAGTGGAAAAGGCAAAGAAAGTAGCTCTTAAAATGGTTTACATGTGAACGAAGAGGTGAGTTTTCATAGAGTACATTCATAACAAAGTCAGTTCATCTCCTTAAATATCCATAGTTGGTTTAGGAATTAAAGCAACTGTTTAAGTAATTTAAAAAGAGTTATACCATCAGGGAGGGGAGAAGTTCTTGAACCCCTTAGTTGTTATCATACTAGTGAAACTCCTGGTACCAAGATGGCTTTAGTTTCTCAAAATAAAAAGAAACAAAACCATTTCCAGCCAATTTATTTTAAATTGGAATGTCCTCCCAGTGATTTAATGAGTGAAATATTTTTCTTTAGCTTTGTTTTATTATAATTTGCTGTGCTGTGTTGTTTTTTTTTTTTAAGTAATAAAGTTTTAAGAAAATAAGTTCAATAGACATATCAAAAGTCTGATATTTCCTTGCATTTGCCTTCCAGTTTTGACAGCGCGTGGACAACACAAATTGTGTTATTTTGATTTTGGGGCTCTCCAACTCAGCAAATGTATCTCTGAAATGAAAGGCAAATGGTACTTTCAATTGAAAAAGAAATATCGCTTTCACAAAAGAGGTCAAAGATAGTTTTGTAGTTTTTTGAGGGCTTTTAAAAAATACAGTTGACAAAACGAAAGTTGCCCAAATCGTTGAGGAGAGTTTGAGATGGTTGTTGCCTTCTGCAAAGACAGGTTGAGTTTTCTATGAGTAAAAAAGGAGTTTGCTGCCATTTGGATCACCGGAGCATGAGAGCTGAGGGTGGCTGATGACTTTTTGCAGATTATATTTAAATCCTTGTATGAAGTCTACAAATAATAATTTTTGGGGGGTGGCAGATCTCCGTAATGAGCCTCTCTTTTCCCATGTAAAGTCTGCGAGCCGGCTGTGGCTTCTGGAAAACCTGCAGTTCATCGGGAGGATTCCACCGATTCCCCGGTACAGGGTGTCCTGGTGATTCCTGGGCTCAACCAGGTGTCCGAGGCCACGGAGCTGAGAAATAAAACTCAGAGCTCAGCCTGGGAGGGAAATTTTCAGTGGGGAAAACTCTGCCCTCAGAGGAAGGGGCTCAAAGCTCAGCTTGGCGAAAAATCCAGCTGAACTAAGCAGGGATCCGCCAGAAAATCCTCTCGGGCTCGGGGACAGAGTAACGCCACTTCGGAGAAAAATATCTTCTATGTATTAGATATATATTCTATATATACCTATGGGTGCAAGGCACCTATAAACAGGATTTTTTTCTCTCTCTCTGCCGCTCTCCAGCACTTCGCGGCCGGGGAATGGGTTTGATGCCGGTCGGGGGAAGTTGTCGGGGCCAGGGATGCGGCATTTTAGGTTTTTTAAGTAATTACAGTCTAGAGGACGGGGAGCGGAGGGAGAAGAAAGGAGGAAAAAAAAATCCAGCCCCAATCTGGAACCTTTCCAGTTTTTGCACCAAGAAGAAAAAAAAAAAAAAAAAGCCAAGCCAAGCCACACACCCCGGTATCTTAAAATAGCGAGCAGGGAGGGGAGAGGAGCGGCGGATCCTCCCAGCCCGGCGCGGGGTGACAATGGGGCTCGGCGGGGAGCAGCGGGAGCCCTGATTGACAGCCCGAGCCTCCTAAAAAGGCCGCGCGGCCATGGCAGAGATGCTTCTCGGAGCCTTTATATAGCGCGGAGAGCGCGGAGCGGCCGCGGAGGGACCGGCGGGGACACCGCGGGGACACACCGCGGGGAGACAGGGGACAGAGCGGGGACAGAGCGGGGACACCGAGGGGACAGAGCGGTGACACCGCGGGACACAGCGAGGAGACAGGGGACACAGCGGGGACAGAGCGGGGACAGAGCGGTGACACCGCGGGACACACCGAGGGAACAGAGCGGGGACACAGCGGGGACACAGAGGGAGACAGAGGGGACACAGCAGGGACACAGAGGGAGACAGAGGGGACACAGCGGGGACACAGCGGGACAGAGCGGGGGCACAGCGGGGACACAGAGGGAGACAGAGCGGACAGAGTGGGGACTCAGCGGGGACACCGCGGGGAGCCAGAGGGGACACAAAGGGACACCGCGGGGTCCGCTCGGGGCGCCGGCCGCCCATGCGAGCCGGGCGCGGCCCCGGCAGCCCCGCGCAGGGGTCCCGCCATGCACGGCCACCCCCAGCCCCATTCCCAGCCCCATCCCGAATCCCAGCCGCATCCCCAGCCGCGGCTCCCCGCGCCCGGCCGGCCCAAGGCAGGCAGGAGGCGCTACAAGACCTTCATGATCGACGAGATCCTCTCCAAGGAGACCTGCGACTACTTCGAGAAACTTTCGCTCTACTCCGTGTGCCCGTCGCTGCTGGTCCGGCCCAAGCCGCTGCACTCCTGCGCCGGTAAGCCCGACCCCGGGGGGCCCGGGGGGTCCCCGAGCGATGCCCGGGGCTCGGAGAGGTCGGGGGGGCTCGAGCGAGCGGCTCCTGAATCTCCCACCGCATCCCAGCGCTGCCCTGGATGAACCCCGGCTTTCCCATCCCAACCCCGCAGAAGGGATTGCTCCCACTGCCGCTGTTTGCCAGAGCAGGGATAGTTCTTAGTTACCATCTCCTACCGTTGGTTACTATCGGTTGTTAGTTACCATCTCGTACAACCGGTCACCCGTTAGTTGCTCTCCGTGTGCAGCGCTGGGTTCAGCCGAATCGCCCTCGGGGTGGTCACAAATCCACAATCAGCTAATGACGAGGAGTTAAAGAGCTCCACAGGAGCAGAAATCGCCCTTCACCTCGTGCTCACGGAAACCTCCGGTGATAATTTCATTGCGTCTGTGGGAGTGCAAAGAAATTAATAGAAATACTGGGAAAAGGAGGAAAAAAAATGCTATAGAGGTACAGCTTTTCTACCCTAAATTCTCATGTCTTTGAAAGAGCTTAGGCTGTTTTTAACAGCAAAGATAGGAAAATAATTCTGATGATTTTGCAGACAGAGACACCACAAGTAAATACACCAAGTGGCTCTGCCCTGTACAGGCAACACAAGGAGTGACTGGGTCTTGACCATGGGCGTTATAAAATTTCCCAAACAGATTGGTCTAATGTGAACCTTTAAAAATCCACATTAAAAGTAAAAATAGCAGTCTTAGAATGTATTTCAGATGGTAATAAATAAATAACAATAACAACAATAATAATAATAATAATAATAAAATCCCTCTTTCTGGTGAAGCAGGAAGTTTTGCAGGTTTCTGTCCTTCTCATAAGGTCATTCTTCCAGTGGTGACACCTGATGTGTTCAGAGAAATGAGACGATGAAACTGCAACTTAAAAAATACAGTCTTCAAAAAATCTTGTATCTATTGACAAATATTTGTAAAGGACTAATTGCCAGTAAAAATAATATCTATTTCAAGGTCATAGAATTCTAGTTTTCCTTTTTCTCTTTCCTGGGAAAGCTCATTTTGTATTTGTATTAAGCTGTGTTCAAAAACTCCATGCCTGCACTTTGCCTTAGGTTTGTTGGTTTGGTTTGTGAGTTTTTATTGCTTGGCTGAATATAAATAAGAAGGATCTTTTCAGCTCTTAGCAGAGCTGTGCTAATAGAAAACTTGCTGTTGGGGTGTATTAAGAGTTTGATGAGTAGAGTAAATCCTTGGTCCAAGCACAAATCTTCCTCCAACCTCAATATTTATTTTGTAAATACAAGTTATTAAAGATCCAGAAGGGATTAGGAGGTTGGATCAGAATTAAGGCTCATTATGACCAGCTTTGGGGAAGAAGAAGTTGCCTGAAGAGTGTGATCCTCACTCAACATTTCCTTCTCCCGATGGGTTTGCCCGTGACGTCCCTTCCCTTCCCGAACGAATTGCTGACATGTTTTTATATAGGAACTGGTTGTTAATCAAGATATTGCTGACAAGGGAATTTTTCAGAGCTGATCCCTTGCTACTGCACAGACAGGGAAATTCAGTGCTTGGCCAAAATAGGCACGAACATCCCACGGGGTTCAGTGTGTAACACGCAGAGGCCCCGATGCCGCCCACAGACCTCAATCCACCAGGAAAAGGAAAGAGGTTTTCCTCTCCTTCTCTACAGAAAGAGAGAGAATTAGACAAGAAAGTCTCTTTAGCACCCAAAAGGAATATTATCAATGTCCAGAAGCTGTATGAATAACTCGACCTGGGTGTCACCTAAGGGCTCCTCGGGATTTGGGATGGGTGAGGAGCTTCCCAGCAGCTGGTTTGACTCTCACCAGCCCCATGGGAAAAAAAGAGAAAAATTTTAAATACATCGTTCTGGATCAAGTATAGCAAGCGTTGTCTGTGCAAGAGGAATATATATTAATGAAATAATCATTAATATCCTTGGATGATTCAGCAGTGGATTCGGAGTGAGGCTGCTGTGCCTCCTGTGCTTACTCTTCAATTAAAGCCTTATTTCTCTTTGTGCCTGGGATCTTTAATGAATTTGCCTCAAGGTTGTGTTTCTGGCCCAAGCTCTGGCCTGTCCCCGTGTCAGCCTGGTTGTGAATATCTTGCTTTTAATGGAATAAGCTTCATGGACTCGCAGTGCTCGGGAAGTGAAATACAGAGAGAGATTGGCTTGTGGGATTAAAACTAAAGAATAAACTGCTACAAAAGTCCATGGTTCCAAATGGTCAGATCCTAAGGTTTATAGGCACAATTAAAGGATTATGTGTATTAGGTAATGGGAATTTTTTTTTATTGTAGAAGACAGGAAATTATTGACTAAGAAATGGACAGTACCACAAAGGAGAACTAGATGTGAAAGACCTTGAACAATACCCAATACAAATCTGTAAATAAAATTAAAAAACCAAACAAACACAAAAAATAACCCAAAGACACACACACAGAGAAAATAAACAGAACAACCCCAAACCACCTGGGGACTAAAGGCTGCAGAAATACAGCACTATGGTATTTAACTTACTGCCCGCCTTTGCTTTGCCTCTGGAGTTAATCAGGACGGAGTGAGCACTTAGTCTCTTCAAGATCTAAAAAACCCAGTCTTAACCCAAACCGAAACCACAGAAATTTGCCTTACTGTAAGGTAAGCTGGGACCTGGGAGGGTTTGAAGCAGAGATGAGTAACAAGTTTCTCCAGCTGAACCCCTTTTCAATGGCTTTTTGTCGAGTCAGGAGTCAGGTTTTGTAGCTGTTTTCATGGGCTAAAGAGTTAATATTTCTTTCATCTTGGGTGAAGTCAGAGAAGGCTGATCTGCCTTTATAATTTATTTGGAGGTGAAAGATAGAAGCTGTTGTACGTGTGCAGTCTGTGTGTTCAACTACAGCCCTCGGGAAGTGACGAGAGATCGGAAAACTTCGGTGACCCGGCGGAAAACGGGGCTCCTTTGGCTCTGATGGAATGTTGGATATTTGAGCAAGCGCAGCTGAATTGGGACAAAACAGATCGGCCAAGGAGAGGGAGAAGGGGGGTGGAAGGAGCGTTTGGGACTTTTCCTGGGCATGGTGAGGTTGCAGATTGACAGTTTAGTTGGAAGGAGCATTCGGGAGGTCTAATGCAAAGCCATCGATGTCACTGGGGAGATTCCTATTGCAGAGAGCCCGGAATAACCCCCAACCCAAATTTTTCTTTGGAAAAAAAACTTTTTGCCTGTGAAAGGGTTCCATCATCAGCTTAAAATTTGGTGTTTGAAATTGTGGCGTTTATTGAGCAAATAAACAAGGCACACACCAAACCTGTAACAAAATGCTGGTCTGGGTTCAGAGCCACTAAAAAAATTTAAAATAAATATTAGAAATATTTTTGGATGGTGGGTAATACTGCTTTAACTTGTGACTTTTTAGGTTGTGAGAACTGAAGGAAAATACAATTTTGTTTCATGGTATTTGTATTTTTATTGGCTTTTCATATTCTGTCATAGCTAATTAATTTGTATAAGTGTTAATATTCTTGGTTCGTTACACTGATTGCTGAAGGTTTAGCAGACTCTTATAAGAATCACTTTTCAAATTGTTTTTATATAATTTTTCAATTTTGCATTTTAAAAGATCCGCTGTAGAGTCTGTTTCAATTCTGGTTTGTCTCCTGTATTTTTCATAATCTTGGGTAAGCCATACATTTAAAATCCAGTTGCCATATTTGTAGTTTTGTGCATGATAAAGAATTCAAGGACATTGTCAGCATGTGATGTTACAAGGTAAAATTGGAAATGCTTCTTATTTATAAAAGGAACTAAAATAGTTTACAAATGAAATCCAAGGTGGTCGTGGCTGTGGTGTGGAGGGGAATTGTGTGAGATCCCTGGTCAGGGTGGAATTTGTGACATTGTGTATTAATAATCAACAATATTGCTCTTGGATGGTGTTTTTTAAGCTCTCCAAACAAACTGAGATGTTTGGATTACAAAGCCTTGCCTTGCTCTCAGTCACAGACTCTGCAGTTATTTCAGCAAAGTTGGTCGTACAAATTGCTCATTGTCTGCTGGGTGTTCATTTTTACCAGGCCCTATTCCAGAGCTCATAAAAAACCTCCAAATTTGAATGTATCTTAGTGGTTTATAATTTAAATCCTAATGAGCATCAGCGTAATTTATGTCTGTCCTAAGCCAAGGTTTTTCCTGATGCCTGTCTCAGTGTTTCTCTTTAATTGCTATGCCTGAACACCACCTTGGAAGGCACAAATATATCAGTATATTCTGAGAGAATTAGCTACTGAACATAAAGATATTTACCCCTGTGAAAGGGGAGTTGTGTCCAAGGGGATTTTACTGCTCCACGTACATTTAAAAGCACCACAACTCTGGAAGTGGAACTTTCATCTTCTCCTCTTGTTTATGTAGTTTTGAAAATTTACTACTCTTCTTGATGTGCAACAAGTTGCCTTTAAAGAACACTAATAATTATTATCATTTGCTTTCCTTGAAATTATTATTGGGATTTTGACTTGGTGGATTTTTTTGTTTGGGGCTTTTTTTGAGGCCAAGACATTGCTCGGTGTTCATGTGATTGGGGTTTCAATGTAGGCAGGTGTCTAAAATTGTTCAAAATTTGAATTCTTCACTTCCAGTTCTGTGTCTGTCTTATGCTGGTTTATATTAGCACGATATTAGGAACTGCTTTTTTTTTTTTTTGAACTGTCATTTTCCTTGTGTCCGTGGTATTTTCTGGATTAAACTGAACGATACCCGCCAGGGCCTGCAGGGCTTCATTGCTCGGGAGACAAAGTGTGACCTTTGATGTTTCTGGTTCCTCACTCAGCCTTTTTAGGGAACCACAGTGAGAAAGTAGATTTATTTTACATTCCCTCAGCCTGGAATCTTGAGCTGGGGCTGGATTGTTGTTCCCCAATACACAGTGGCATCCCAGTCAATATTACAAGGTGTTGGAAAGAGTTTTGCTCTTGCCCGGTGTGAAGTGGGTGCTCAGGAGACCTAAATGTGTGCCTGTGATGCCTCATAAATCCATGGAAAATCTGTATCCTAAAATGTTGAGGGAAGCGGGTCAAAATGAATGTGTGTTTTTATACAGGATTGGTAGGGGCAGACTTAAATTCCAAAGCTGGAAGTGACTCCCTGTGGAAATCTGCTCTGCTGCAGGGCTGCCTGGGGTTTTTGCTGATTATTTGTGCAGACATATGAGGAAAAACAAGATATTTTGAAAATTGCCTGCATTTATTTAGTTTAGCTTGCAAAGATCTGTATAAATCTGCAGTTGATAGCAAAAAATAATGGCAAAATGAGAAAGGAAATCTGTTAATCCTGGGAAATACAAAGTGCTGCTTATGTAGATGTCTGGGATTCCGTATTAGTGAAGCTATTGAGTATTTTTAATAAATGTAAGAGAGTTCAGAGATGATATTACTGCAGAGAGATTGCAGAAGATGCCATCACATTCATGCTGGTGTCTTGGAGTGCTCCTGGAAAACTCAGAAAAGTCAGGATTTGCTGTCAGGAAAAAGCCCATGTGAGGAGCAAATGGAACAAGCGTATGGAGTGAAGGGGGATTCCTCTGTAGCTGCTGCAGATTGGGCACAGAATGGAATTTTAAAGAGCTCAGTGTTTTTCAGGGTGGCCACCGTGGTTTTTGCATGTTTTGCTGTCTTTAGCAGAAAACATAGTTCAGAAATGCCCAAAAGTGGCATATGGGGGAGAATAATGGGCTTGGTGATGCTAAATAGGTACTTGGAGAAGTGTCTGCTAATTTTCTCTGTTGGTTTATATCCAATATTAAAGGTGGTATTTCAGAAGCAAAGCCAGATCAGAGTCTGAAAACTGAGCAGGGAAATCTGGCTCTAAAGAGGTTTCAATGCTAAATATTAAGAAAATTGGAATCAAGACTGACTTTTGCTGTCTTTATCTCAGCACTCTTAATAGAGAATATCATAGTGATTAAAAGAAATCAGTGAAAGGCAAAGCTAAAGAGAACAAAACAAAGATCACACCCCAGTGATTGCAATAAAACCTACTGTGGCAAATAATCAGCGTTGTGGTTGTGGTTGGGCACGAACAGCATTGTGGAGGAATGTTCTAATAGGGGGTATTAATGAACGTGGGATTCCACTGGGAAAATTGACACCTACACCTCATTTTCTAAAGCCTCTGGAGCACAGTTTGAATCCATCTGCTCAGCGAGGGAGGTTTTCTAGAAGGTGTCCTCAGTTTGGCCACTGCTCGTGGAGACTGTGCAATGCAGATTAATGCCTTTATTATTATTTTGATGAATTTAATTCAACTTGCTGCTGTAAAATGAAGGAAAAGACAGTCTCATCTGGTAGAACCAGTGATCTCCAGCATTGCTGCCCTCAGGACAAGCTGGGTATGAACAAGGGCAAAAATCGTCCCTGGAGAAGGTGGGGAAGGAATTGAGAGTTCAAAGCAGAGGTGTTGTGTGGAGCTCCCAGTCCTCCCCAGGCTCAGGGAACAGATCAGTCAGAGCAGTAGCTAAGGAGACTTGTTGTTTTTCCTTCTGTTTACTTGTGCTGAGCAGTACATTGGTTTTCCACAGGGAAGGACAGCTCCCTGGATCCCAGCCCTGGCAGTGTGGGGTCAGCATTGATCCACCCTCAGAGAGGATTTGCTGCTGACAGGGCTGTTGGGAGCAGGTTTGGGAGATGGAGGGGAATCTCTGCCTTCCCAACTCACACTTCCACACTCTTGGCTCGGGTTAGTGGGGAAGGAAGTTTTGCACGGAACTGCACCAGTGGATGGCAGAGCTGATCCCCGGGAACTGATCTTCCCATCACAGCTGATCTCTGGAGGCACTTGCTCAGTGCTCTCATGAGGCTTGTTTCTAAACCCACTGCTGGCAGTTCCTGGGCTAGAGAGGCTCTGCTGCTCCCATAATCCTCATTTCTCCATTCTGATGATCATTTCTCCTGCTCACTCCCTTGGTCCCTTGTCTGGTCAGAGGTGACTGTGCAGCCCTGCTTGGAGGAACTGGAAACTTGGGATTTGCATCTGCAGACCCTGCACAAAAATCTCATCCCATCCAGGTGAAAATAGGAGAAGTCAGAAAAACGGAGGTTTTGGTTTGTTGGTAGATTGAAAAAATAGTCATCGCTTGTCCATTTTGGTTCAGAGTGAAGGAAAACATTACAGATTTTGCTTGGCAAGGTAAAGGTTTAAAAAGCGTGTGTGTGGAAAATCAGATCAGAGAAAATACTTGATCTGTAATAAAATATTGAAAAATTATCTTCTATAGGCTGAAACAAAACTTTATAGCTCTTGCCTTTTTATGAGACATTTGGCAAAGCAATGAAGTATTTGGTATTGCTAAATTTTCGTTCTTTTTCTTTTTATTTTTCTTTTTTGAGGAAAGAAAATCATTTTCAGTCAGTTCTGTGTAAGCATTCTGGATTGCAGGACCCAGGACATGTTAACACAAGCTTCATCTGCTAGGAAGTAACAGTTCCTTGGAAAATCTGGGACCTATTTTGTGATCTCAGCTGTATTTGTGTAAGTCAAGTCAAGACAAGGCCTGTAACAGGATGGGATCACAAGGACAAGCTCAAGAGAGCTGGGCAGTAGAATTCCAATGTTATCCATTATTTCTTGAGTTCCCAGGACTGTAGGAGAATCCATCTGAAATGCCCAGTGAGTGATATGAAATTCCCCAAACTGCATTTTAATCACACCTTAAAACATAGGGCCCAGTGGTGTTAGGGCCTGGCTAATACAGTAAATACTTAACATTTTCCATTTTCCAATATTTTCCCACCTTTATGTTTTGACTGATTCTTGGCCAGAAGTCAGCTCAGAACACCAAGTCACCAGTTGCAGGTACTTTGAACAGGTGTTTGGGAACAACTGAGACCCATTTGAGTGGCTGAAGGGAAGGGCAAAAAATACCCTTTCCACAAAATATCCTCCATCTGCCCCAACGTGGACTCCTGCACTGATAGTCAAACCTCACTGGACTGCAGTGAACACATCCCGAATATTTAAGCTCTAAAACCAAAACCTGAAAGAACCCTGCCCTTGACAGACAAAACCTCTGCTTTGCTGTTCTTTTTTCTGTTTAAAAACATCACATTTTTTTTCTGTTTTCTGACGGAAGGAGGAAAACCATTTTTCCACAATTTTCTATGTAACAAAATTACAACTCTGTTTGGAGACGTGATGACAGAAAATTTGTGAATATGGGGTCTTTTTGTCAGAGCAACAACTTTCAATGATCTTAAAATGTGCTTGGATGTGCGTGTTCAGGTCTTATCCTGTAAATCCTTTGACAAGCCAGTGGTTTTTATTCATGTAGTTGATTTTCTGACTCCAACAGGACTGCTAATGCAGGGAAGGGCTTGAACTGGATTTATATTTGCCCTGTATCTTGGATCATCTTGCTACTCATTTTGTGGATTTTCTCCAAAATCAGAGAGTTTTCCAAGTAGTCACCAACTCGTCTTTAAACACTTGGTCACCATTTGGCTTTGGACATTCTACTGTTGGGATATTCTAATGATAATTTTGCAAGTCCCTGGGTAGTTAATGCTACTTTTTTTGCCAGTGCAAACTATTATTATTTTTTTTCAGCTGAGATTTCACCTTACAGGGGTTGAATTTCATCTCAATTCAATTTTAATAGACATCTTGAAAACTAATGTTGAAGCAACAAGTAGCTTGGAGTGTACAGGTACCTCTTGCCATATCTTGTGTAGAGCTGCCTACGTTGATCCATTAAAAGCCAGAACACTCTTGTGTAAGCACAGAGGGTTGAAGCCTTAATAAAAGCATCTCCTTTTCTTTTAGAAGACAGAGAAGTGTGTGTGATGCTTAAGTAGGGTATTCTATGACTGATTAGCTTGTCATCTTTACAGCAAAATTAGCAGTGGTGTACTTTATTGTGGAAAACATCTCCTTCCATGTCGTGCTTAACATGATCCATCTTATGGACAGCCCAGTGCTCTGGGTGGGGTTTATTCCTGGGGCTCAAAGAGCAAAAAGATGAAAAGTCCCCCTGAAATAGAAACCAGTAATGTAATCATTGAGACAGTAAAATGGGATTTTTTTTGGCCACAAAACATTTGTGTGAGTTTTGAATACATTTCACTTCATCCTTCTGCCTGTTTTGTTCCAAACCTCCTCCTGACAGCTTTGCTAACAGTTCATTTTGTTCCTGTGGTGACTAAAGGCTGGAGGAGCTGATATTTGGAGGTTGCTGTGACAGCAGAGGATGGTACCACTTTGGGGCTCTCTGTGTTCTTTGCTTCCCTCAAGCAGAGCTGCTTTAGGTGGCTGCTCACAGGCAGGTTCTCCACTGAGGGACAGGAGGCTGTGCCAGGAGTTAAAAGGGTTCGTTTCACGTTGTTGCAATAAATTACAGGGCAATCATAAATGATAGGAAGGAGCTTGATGAAGTGGGTGAGGAACAATTGATGGATTATTTTAGTTAAAATTACTTAGAGCCCAGTCCAACTCCCACTGAAGTCAATTAAATCACAGCTGGATCAGGGCCAAAATGAGTCAAATTCAATTATGCCTTAACTGTAAACATTTGAAAGCACGTTACTGTAAGGTAGTTCAGCACTTAAATTACATTAAACCAAAAGCATTTCTGAAACCCCAGCTGATTTTGTTGTATTTGTACAGCTCTGGTGAAACACTTTTTCTGGGGGCTGGGACACAGGGACCTTTTCCAGTGGTGCCTGATCCCCACAGCACCTGCCTGTGGTGGAGAGATGGCTCAGACACTGATGCTGGGGATGGATTTCTGTCCCTCACTGACTCGCTGGGGGAGCGATTGCATCACAAGAGGCAGCAAAGATGACTGAGAGGAGCTTGTAGAAATCCTGGTGCTGTTTCATCTAATTGTCAGGATTTAGAGAGCTTACTTGTGTAAGTATCAGCTCATAAATTAATGGAACTCTCACACGAGCTAATCTCAAAGCTCTATTGCTCATGGGTGTTCATCTGTGTCTCAGCTGAGCAAAGTACAGCATCCAAAATATTAGTTACAAAGAAAGAACCTACATGATAGAAAGATGGAATTATAAATAATTCAACTCATCAAGTTCAACCACATATGGTGGCTTTTTCACAAAACTGGGCAGATTATCTTTTAAACTGTGATTCACAAGCCTCATTAAAGACAATTTCTGTATTTTTTAATAAATTCAGGATTGATCCTTTTTGTTCTGTCCTCAGGATTTCTCTCCCCATTCCTTTTCCAGCAGGGCCAAGGCTCCAAGTTGCAGGTTTAGGATTTGTCTGCTGGGGTTTAACTCCACATCCCGAGTGCCATCCCATCAAAACCTTGGGATGTGGGAGGCTTGTGGACAGCAGGGAATAGCTGTTCACTGGGGTCATTCCCATCTCCAAGTGAGCTAAATTCATCCCACAGACAGATGAGCTCCCAGTCCACGCCAAGCTCTTCTGGAGGGTTGGGATCAGTCTGGTTTAGCTTCTGCCTTTGTAGCAGTTGTGTTAAAATGATTGCTTTTTTCTGAATAAATTTGAAATCAGGCTACTGCTTAATTTTGAATGGCCTCATCAGGGGGAACTACACACAAAATGGGTAAAGACCATAATGCAAGGCAGAGGATGGAAATGTAGGTGCCACAAACCCTGTGGCTTTACTGGCTTGCCCAGGAACTGGTTCTCCAACAGGAAAGAAGCCACTCCATGTCTGGATAGTTATATTTGTATCCTTAAGAGAAATTTCTGAACTTTACAATTAAAGTCTTCAAAAACCCTAATTGAAGTATCTCCCACATGACAGTCCAATAGTGCTTGCTGTGGTAATTCAGAGAAGAATTTATACACCGCCTACATGTGTTAAAATGACAGATAGGCCTGATCCTGGTTTTAATGACAGGACATCTCTCTGACTCTGTGAGAGGTCTTTGTGGGGGATGGAAGTGCTGGACGTTTGCAGAGCAGTGAGAGGACAGAAAATGGGACACGGGTGGGAATTAAAAAGCTCAGTTTGGCTGCTCGCCCAGCTGGCTCAGGAGTGCTGGAGTGTCTTAGAGCTGTACCTGGCTCAGTGGACTGGGTTTTAGTCTCAAAACTCAGTTTGGTAAATTATTTCCTTTTTTTGCTGTTTTTGTAGGCATTTGGCTTTTTTTTTTTTTATCCTTTTCTCTTTTCCATGCCTTTCTATTAATAGCAGGATCAATTAATAGCTTCCACTGACACATTCTAAAGAGCTTGCAACTATGAAATAGCAATTTGTCCTTTGGAGAAGAGGAAAAGTGATACCCACTCAGCAGCTTGAATCAGGAGAAAGGGACAGAACCATGATAAACGTTGGTACAGGATTTCCATGGCACATTCTCAACTCAGAAAAAGTACTGCCCGTTTTCTTCCCTATCAGTGAACAAAACCACCACCAATGAGACACTTTGATAGCAATAGGTGACTGTGGCTTTAATATGTTTGAAAAAGCTGATTTCTGTGATCCATGCCTTATGCCTCTCTTCTTAATATTAAGATTAGCCATGTTACAACTTGCAAAAATGCATTAAAGTGGGTTGACAGCTATTTAAAACCCAAGCTTTGCTGTTCCCTGCTTCCAGATACTGCCCAGCACAGCTCTGGCATGAGGGCTTTGACTCATTAACTCCCCAGTGAGCTCCAATTTGGTGTTGCCTTTCACAAACCAAACCCAGTCATAATGTGCTTTCCTGCTGTATTTATCTGAGTGTACACCTGCAAAGTGAAAATGGTACTTTCCTGGAGTAAATTATGGGATAGAAAATCCTTTTGGCAGCGAAGGTTGCCCAGAACACTTTCATTCATCACAGTGCCTTGACGGCGACTTCGCTGGAAGAAAAGCATTTCCTTCAGGGGAATTACCTTGGGAAAACTCCCAGTATTTCCTAGGAAGCAGAGCTGGTGATGAATTTCTGAGTACCTCTGGTATGGTTTTCGGGGTGTCCTGTGCAGTTGGACTCTATGACCCTTGTGGGTCCTTTTTAACTCAGGATATTGTGTGATTTTGACTCCTTGCTGAGCATTTGCTGGGGCACATCCCACTTGCCTATGAGATATTCACCAAGTAAGTTATCATGGAATTGCTGCTGCCACCCAGTGCTGCTTTGTTAATTAACTGAAAAATCCCCCCAGAACTTAAATGTTCATTTCCAGTACCTGGTGCATGGTTTTAGTGTATCTTAAAATGCAGTGGACTCTTAATCTGTCTTCTCAAAATGTTTGTTTTCCCCAAAGCCAATAATGGTTCATTTGCCTCCAGTAATTGATACCAACATTGGAAATATTTGTCCAGTTGTCAAGAAACTTAATTGAAGTGTTTGACACATTACTGTGTCTGGTTAAACTGGGGCCAATTTTCACACTGGGAGAAAATTCAAGTACACACCTTATTTAGTTTCTTTCCATAAGAATCGTCTTCATTCAGGTGTCTCACTTGTTCCAACTCTCAGTAAACAGTGAGGCTTTGGTATTTTCATGCTGCACATGATGGCAAAACACTGCTTTTCTCAGCACCTCTTGATTCCCCTCCTGTCCCCACTTATTTACTCCTTGAAGTCAACAGAAGTTTTGGGTGTGTAGAAAAAGAAAAGGAATTGCATCAGACTGCAAATATATCAGCATTTTCTGCTGAGCATTCATTTACTGGCAGCCTGGGCCACGCCGTGGATCCCTGACTGGAGCCGGGATTCTGCAGAGCCCATGGAAGAGCTGGGAGCTTTGCAGGTGTTTTGGCCATCCCTACTTGGTTTTGTTCTTGACTTAATGTATGCCATGGAGCTGTTACATGCTCACTGAATTCCTCATCCTTCCCATTTTTTAAAGAAAAGAAGTGTTTCATTACACACTTGTGTGAAAATCCTTCACTAAGAAATGCAAGAGAAGCCTAAAGTAACGTGGGCAGTGGGGACTGTGCATGTTTAACATGAGGATTAATTAAGCACAAATAAAATTCTGCAGCTTATTCCCAACACAGTGAAGTCTGTAGGAGGGAAGAGACTTCCCCACAAATCACATAAGTGTTAAGACAAAGTTGTTTTGATTACTTTGTAGGGGTTTCAACTCATTCATCACCAATTTTTATGCATCCTTTGACTCTTTACTGGATTTTTACACTTTGTCCATGCCCTGTGGGTTTTCAGGTTTGCTCTTTCACTGCCTTCCTCCCCTTGAGCTTCTTCTCCCTCAGCACAAACTGCACCTGAGAACGTTTGAGTTCAGGTCGAACTTTCGAACCCGTGACGTCAAGTTGGTTTGGAATTAAGCAGAACCAGTTTGCCCATCCCTCGCTGTAAAAGGGTTAAGCCTCTAAACTATTGAGAACCAGGGCAGGGAATTATGAAAGGAGCCCCTGTTTTATAAGCATTTGTGTTGCCAGTGCTTGAATGCCCGTAATAAGTGGGTTGTGCAGTGATTAATGACTGTGTTTTACACGCTGACGATGGATGATGTGTCTCATTGGAGGAGCCATTTATTTTTATTCAGGTTCCTCACCCAAGCAGTGCTGGAAATGAGATGTTAATGTCTTGGTGGGAGTGTGTTTTGTTCTCAACAATTGCATGAAAGGTGACCCACAGAGAGGAGAAAATAATTAATACGATTCCTTTTTCTTGCCTCTTTTTAATGTGTGCAAAGACAACTCACATAATTTTTTTTTACATGGGATTTTTCTTTTCCTTTTGAGATTCTTGTTTTGTTCCCTCCAAACTGGGAACAAGTAGGAATGTGTTGACATTCTGAAACTATAAATTTCAAAGGGCAAAATACTCAAGTGCCTTAAATTCCATTGGTCTTTGTTTTCTTCTTGTATTTTTAATAAAGGACTAAAATAATTTGAAATCTTTGGGTATTTTGAGCCAATTCTTGTATTGGATTATAAGTTTCTGATCTTGCTTTAGTTTCAGCTGCACCTTTCCCTGCACTATGTCATTGTGTACATGTAAAGGAGGTGGTGGTGGAGTGTTTGCAGTGGTTGGAATGCACAGACCAGACACAGAACTCATCATTTTATTAACAAACTATACATTTATATCTGTATGGATTCAACATTGCATCCATCTAATGTCAAGATTGTAATTTCTGTAAAATGGCTTAAAGGAAGGAGGAAAAGGATTTAAAAAGCACTTTTTAATTAATTTGAGGAAATCTAGTTCAAGACAGTGAAACGAGTTGCAGTGTCCAAGAAAATCTTTCTTAAGTTCTACATAAACTGAAAATCTTTCCCAGCAGAGCTCCTGGGATGGAATCAGAGCCAGCTGTGGGCATGGCATCAATACTTCAACAGAGAGCAAAACATGAGGAGGATGTTTACAAAAATGTTCAAATTGAAACTGTTTTTTTCATATGTGCTTCACCAAACCTGAATTAAAGGCTCTCAGAATTTGAAAGATCCCTCCAAATTATCACACCATTGTTGAGCAAAGCAAACCAGTTCAGGGAGATGGGTCAGAAGTGTTGGTTGTTTTGCATCATAGAGCAGTAAATGCCAATAATTGCCTAAATTCTCTGGACAGGTGGGGTACAGCCCCTCTTTCAAAGCTTAATAAAAATACTGGGAATGTACAGATTCTGTCTGCTAGAGTTTCACCCCAGCAGTGCCCCATAAGAGTCTGGGAATGGCGATATTTGGGAAACATAAAAAAATATTCCCTGCAGACTCATTTAGAGTAGCAGCATCATGTTAAAATTGGCAGCCACAGCTGATCTTGGGCAGAATATTTTTCTTGGGTCGGGAGAACTTTCGAAAATTGAGTTGAAAAAGAGCTATTTTGGTTTGAAAAACCACGCGCTGCATCTGTGCCTGGTATGGGAGGGGTTCCCGTGGAAACATCGAGGGTTGCACAAGAATAGGACACAGGCATGGCTTCCAAATTAGCATATATATTAATGGCACATTAAGGGATTTCGTAATCCTGTGACACAAAGGAGAGTTCTCAGCACAGGCCTCACGCAATCTATTAATGGGCAACGTCTGCAGCAAGACAATAACACCTCTGCCCCCCTCGTGGCCGTTCTTGGAGTCCTTTCCAGCCCAGACAAAGTGCTTTACTGGGTGTTATCTCCCTCATTTTGCATGTGGGGAGAACAGAAATCCAGTGGGATTCAGGGATTTGGCTGAGATGGAACATTAAGGCAGTGGCAGGGTTGGAAACACTGTGCCAATGTCCGGTTTCCCCAAAATCTACACCAAGTGAGCAAATCTTTGTTCTTTTGGTGCTTTAAGGGACAGGGTAAAGTCGGTGGGAATGTGACAATATTCCCATCAGCCTGGAGCTGTTTCTAGTGCCAGTGGGAGCTGCACACCCACCCACTGGGGGATGGAAGAAAGGGCTGTATTGTTTTTTTGCCTGTTGACTTCTCTGATTGGTATTTAAATGAGATTATGGAGGCCCAACATACCTGTGGAACACGGTGACTCTGCATTCCACAGTGACAGGGCCGTGGAGATCTGCAGGGAAATAGATGTGCTGATGGGTGAGAACCAAAGCTTGGACTCCAAACCCTCCAAATCATAGACTGAGGGAGGGGTTCCCACCTGGATCCCTAAATTAGAGTATTTCTATGGCATGTTTGCAGTTCTAGATTGGATCTGTCAGGAACAGTTGTGCTTCTAACATTTCTGCCCACAATGGCATTAATTCACAGTTAAAGCTGGCAGAATTTGGGCACTGTTGAAACCTAATTCCATCCCTTATGATTAATTAGGGCCTGTCTCCACCCAAAGTTTAATCTTTATTTGTCTGGAGATGTGAAAACAGTGTCTCCTTGGCTGACTTCCTATCAGAACAGAAAAAACCTGCAGGCTGATGTTGGACATGAGAGGGGGCTTGTATTTGGAGCTTGTATTTGGAATCCCAGAATGTTTTCAGTTGGAAGGGACCTTAAAGCTTATCCAGTCCTACCTGCTGCCATGGGCAGGGACACCTTCCACTAGCCCAGATTGCTCCAAGCTCTGTCCAACCTGGCCTTGGACACTTCCAGGGATGGGCCAGACTTCTCTAGGCAAGAGGAGTTCAGGACACCTAGAGCTCACCAGCTGGAATTTCTGGCTCATCCTTCTCTCAAAGCTGTGGTGACTGGGAGAACCTCATCATTGCTTTGCTGACACGGATGTGGTTTCACACCTCCAAAGCACTTTGCAACTCCCAGATGGACATTTTTCTCATAGAACTGCTGGTTTTGGGTGTGTCCTTTTAGGGACTGCCCATTCTTGGTACATTTTCCCAGCCTGCTTTTTGAGATTGGATGAATTTCAGTAAGAAATTCCTTGTCTTGTGTTTCAGCTGAAAAAGCCCAAAATGCCACCAACGCTGACATGAATGGCCTGGGCCTTGGCTACTACAAATCAAGCTGGAACAGACAGTGCACCCTGACTTAGAGTGGGCTGAGTGATTGTTTGGAGTCCTCTAGGTCCCTCTCCACCAAGAAATGGGCTGTTCTGGTTGTTGAGCTTTCATCCTGTGCTCTGCTAACAGTGACAGGACACGTGTGATGTGCTGCCCAACAGGCTCTTTCCACAATGTCTGTAGGACTTAGCACAGCTTTCCTTGTCCTCACTCACTCACTCCTGGGCCACAGGGCAGGCTAATTAAACACAGTTTGCCTGGAGATGGGGGTGTAACCCTTGGGAGTATCCAGCTCCCAGTGCCCGTATGGAGCAGCTACGGCTGCAGGTGCGGGGGGGTGAAATCATGACTGAGGGGTCTTGCAACATCTCCAGCTCATGACTGACTGTACATAATATAAATAGACCTGAAGTCAAGGATGCTGCTTCGGGGTTGAAGTTGCCAGCACTGATTTTTATGTTCCAGAATAGTTGGCAGAAAAGTTTCTATAAACTGGGAATTCAGCTGTATTTTTTCCTCCATCCAAAAAGTGAAAGCTTAGCTGTCCTTTTTGGGTTAAGGTTGAATACAGGGGGTGACATGGGTGTGCTGTTACTTGATGTGAAGGGAGTAAAAATAGCCATGCCCTGTGCTGGTGGAAGCTGTGACATAGTCTTTGTCAGCTTATTCAACCGAAGAGATCAGGTTTGAAGGAAATGCTGTTCCAAGGTGCTCTAGATTCTGATAATGGGGCTTCAGCTTCCTGGAATAACTCTGTGATGTGCGTTATGCTCAGCTTTGTTCCCTGTCTCTCCTCCTTACCCAGCCACAAGAGCTGGGTTAAGATCACTGATCTAATTGGCAGCCACAAAGGACGGGCAGGCTGTGAACAAAACCTGCTCGTGTATCATTTGCATCCTTCTAAATCGCATTGTTTGTGCAGCTGTTCGGCCAAATCGGCCACAGAGTTTATTTTCGTCCATAGAGAAAACAGAGATGAGTTTTCTCTCTACTAGGGCAGATGCAAGATCAAAGAATCATATATGCAGCTCAGAGAGACCAACCTCTCTGCTAAATGTGTCCTGATGGGGGCAAGATTATTAATAAAGCAACCCTTGAGATGATAAGCCACAGTTATAAGAGGCAGAGGCTTTGCCAAGATGTGACACGTCCCTTTCAGGTTAACAGTGGGACTTGCTGAAGTCTCCCTTTCATTTCAGCCAGGAGGAAAAGAGGGGGATGTCTGTGTATTTTAAACACTGATCTACTATTCTCCTGAGAAGAAAAAAGCATTTTCCAAAAGATCCATCAGGCAAAATTTACACAGTGTGGTGTTGGGAAACAATTGCACTCTCTTCCTTCCCATGTGTCACTCAGCAGCATGTTTTAGAGCTCGGAGCAGGAAGAGGTGGTGATATTTATGGGCAGCTCTCTGCTGGAGCCACACAAGGGTGGGCTTGAGAAACCTGAAGAGTGCTTTTGTGTGCACAGCCAGTCAGCTGGCCAGGGCTGGTGTTTGCTTATGGATGTTGTGATAATAATTAACAGAGCAGGAAGTGAGGGGCTGATTGATTTATGTGCTCGTGGCATTGTGCCTTTGAACTTGGACAGAAACTGTGAAATCCTGAGAGGAGGCAGATTTATTTCTCAGATGTGTGAGGATGCAAGAATGGCCATAATGTGTGAGCCCCAAGTCCATATAGACTCAGAGCTTGGGTGGTGGCCAGGCAGGGATGCTCAGGGAGCCACAGAAAGCACAGAACGTGACTTACCCTTCCATTAAACTCCACCCTCTCAGTTCTGATGAACTGTTTCTCGATCCAAGTCCAAATCTTGCTCCTTGACCAGTGACACCGTCTGGACAGAGGGTTGGATTTGGCCTCCTGTGTTGCTCCCCAGTGCCCCTGATGTCTGCTCATGTCTGTCATCAGGGAAGACAGAACTTTGCTTTGCCGTAAGCTGAGACACCCTGAGAGTTGTGTCATCCCAGCGCCGTGTTCCTCCTCCCCCCAGGAGCCCAGACCAGACTCCCTGTAAAGCCTTTCTGTCATCCTTTGGCTACTCTGCTTGTTCAGTGTGGGTCCAACTGGTGATGAGCTCTAGAGCTGAGCCTTCCCCTTGGGAATGGAGGGAACTCCTGGCTGACGTGTTTTAACGTGACTCAATCCAACAGAAGAAGGAGCTTCAGGCTGACATTGGTTAATGGAGCCCAAGTGTCCCTTGGTACAGATCTGGTGGCTCCTATCCCAGGAACTCCCCTGCCCTCCTGAGTGCTGTCATTTATGGGGATGTGCTGGTGGTTATTTCCCTGGGACTGGTGTGGCCTCATCTTAGAACTCCCTTGGAGTCCCACCAGTGAGGGTCTGGAATGGAGATTCACTTCCAAACCCACCATCCCTTGGGAGCTGTTTCCAGCTCTGATGGCCTTGGACCCATATATCCCAGTAGGAGATATTAGGGCAGATCTGCTTGTGTTCAGTGCACCTCCTTTCCCACTGAGTAGGATTTAAAGGAATCATCAGCTAAAGATGAGGAGTCCCAGACAGATTCCCTCTGTGTAGCCTCAGACAAAGAGCAGGATCTTTCTGAGCCAAGCTTAGTTTGGCTGGAGGGTGTGGGTTTGAGTCAAAGGGGGCACCCACCCAAAAGGCAGGTTGTCATTTGAGTACATGGAGCAGAATAATTCAGAATAGAGCAGTGGTGTGTGTTCTGATTCATTATGCACTGATGAAGCCACATTTGCTGCAAAGGATTTCTGGAGTGCTGGTCAAATAGATTCTTTAAATGCTTCTTTAAAACAAAATAAATCTTCTTTACGTATACATTTTCCTCTTCACTGAGGATCTGACAAGGTCCTGGCACACTCCCCTGCTTGACAGACAGCCTGGAAGAAAGGCTGTGTGTGCAAGGAGAGCAACCCATGGCACCCAGGTGGTGCTGGCTTATATCCTTCCGGAAACTGGGAAGAAACTCGGCAGCTGAGCATTGCTGGGATACCAGGGAACCACGGCACAGTGACAGTCCCAGGACAGCAGCACAGCCAGGCCTTCCCATCTCCTCCCCCTCCCATGGCCCTGAACAAAGGCAGCTGGTCAGAATGGTGATGGCCAGCCCTGCCAGGAGAGCCCTAGTGCCATCCCTCAGGGATCTGCCAGCCCTGGAGGCACTGATGCTGTAGGAGAGTTTTGGAGTGTGGTTTTAGCATAGATGCTTGCCCCCCATGCAGCCCAGTGCAAGGCAGGGTGTTCCACATCTGCCCTGGCAGCAGGGAACGGGATGAGTCTCAGTCAGGGAGGCTCTCGGGCTCCTCAGTTGTTCAAGGCCAATTACTTACTGTGGTACAGGGCCTCAAACATATAAACCCCCCCAGTATGAATATTAAATGTCATTATTAAGTCAGGATAATTACATTACTAGTTAGTTTTTGTGGAGGCCTGTGGCACACACACCTCACACCTTCCAAACTTACTCATTACTGTTATTATATGGAAGTTGATACATTGCTAATGGGGACAGGCTTGAAGAGGAAAACCTGGATCTCACAGCTCCAAGGCCTGAGGAAATTTCCTTTGTGGTTTTGAAATTGGGCTGAACTCAACCACAGCTCAAAGTGCTCCAGAGCCTGGAGAAGGGCAGCTGGAGCTGTGTCCAGCTCCATCATCCCCAGGGAGCTGTTCTGGAAGTTGCATGGGAAGAGATGCTTTGGGGAAGAGCATCTTTTAATTTAACGTTTACAGACACCAGTGGTTTTGTTTGAAACTGAGTGAGCTGAAAACCTACTCCCTCAAAAAACTGATTGAAGAGAGAAGGGATTGTTCTCTTAGGGAAGGCAAAACAGGACTCCTGGATGAGCCCCAATTTCCTCCCACCTGAGAAGCTGATGTCAAAATGTACCATTTGATCAGATGCCACTTATTTCTGCCACTCACACTTGGCTCATACAGAAGGTGCAGGTCCTGAAGAACTGGCCTTCAGTCAGAATCCCTGTAGAAAGGATCATTTTAGCTGTGCTAAAATTAGCTGCACTCATTTTATTTTTTTTTTTGTTTTCTGTGTTCCTTCTGTGGACACACACAGGTGAAATCCTGGCTCCACAGCAGCTCATGGGCATTTTGCCATGGCCACCAGTTGGGTCTGGATTCCTCCACAACAGGGAGAAACCAGTTGTTACCCAGCAGACTTTTTGCTGCGTTGCAGATCTGCGTTTAATTTTTGCAAGACTCTTGGTCCTTGTCGGGCTAATGGGGATTCATTGCAGGGAAAATAGAACGTGGTGTGAACTGTACCTGCAGTTGAGGAGCAATTAAACTTTCCTCCAAGGAACCTCTCTGATGCTATTTTGGAGCCCCAGCAGTGTCTGTTCGTGTTCCAGCTCTGCACTTAAGATTTCAGGGTGAGAGCTCTGCTTTCCTGTGGCGTCCGTGACATGATTCCCATGGAAATTTTGTCTCTGTGCGTTTGGACTGAGTCTTGAGACTATTTTTGGAAGCTTTCAAAATGTCCCAGAAGTGCCCTTTACCTCTGCTCTTGTGTAAAGACTTTGGCTCCAGCTTAGCTACAACTGGTTTTCACGTGTAACCAAAGAAAAAGAGAACAAGTAGAAAAAGAAACAAACCCAAAGACAATTCTCCTTTCTCAAAACAGGGTTAATTCTCAGTGACTGAACTCTGAGTGCTGGAGAAGAGGAATCTCAACAAAGAGCATTTTCAAGCATTCCCAGTTTCAAGATTCCTATTTAATGTGCAATAATCACAGAAGAATCTGATTATAGAGTTGAGAAATTGGCACCTGAGGATCTGGCTTTGAGGATCTCCTGCAGGTTTTCCAGCTATTCCAATATTCAAAGAGGTGTAGGAAGCGTAAAAGAGTATCTGAGGGTTGTCTTACAGTAAGACTGGAAAGAATGAGAAGAGAATCAATGTCTGAACTGGTCGATACAAGTGTTCCTTACAAATTACCTGCCACCACATCTCTGGCCAAGTTTTTTTTACAGGGGTGCTGAAAACATTGAAGTCCATACATAGGTATCACCCCTGGGCTGGAGGCTCAGTTGCCTTGTGGTGACAGCTTTAGGAAGACTTTGTGGCTGTGCCTGGACCTCCAACCCATTCCAAGAGGACACGAGGAGTGTCCAGCCCTGGAAGCCCCTCTGTGTCCCTGTGTTCCCAGGGCAAACACCCAGGCCCATGTGTGGTGTGTGGAAGCTGTGGAGCTGCCAACACAGTGCTCAGAGCCTCCCTGGCCCAGCCCTGCCCAGACATCCCGGGCTCAGGTCCCATTCTGGGGACGGCTGAGGGACCTGTGTTCCCACCACACATAGGGCAGACATCACCCTTCAGAACTGGCATTCAGGTGTTAATGGCAGTGCTCCAGACTGGATCTTGGGCTGTTCACAAGGAGTCTGGCAGACCTGGTTATTCCCCTCCTAAGCACTTGTTCCTAAGGGGATATGAATTCACCTGGTATATGCACAGCCCTCTGCTGTTCTCGTTCCTTGTGCCTCTCTGTCCTTACCAGGGTGCTTGGTGGAGCACAGCACTGGTCCTGGGAGGAACCTGATGCAAGCTGATTCTAATAGTTAATAGAGAAGAGACCCCCATGTCTGGGGACTGCTCAGTGCCTGAGCCTGGTGCAGATGGAGCAGAGAAGTTTAAATCCAACATCACCACAAACAGATGGGCTGGGGTCACACCTGAGCACAGCAAGTGCTTTGCTGCCCTCAGTGGGGTTTCTGATGGACGAGAGAGGTGCTGCAGGTCCATGTGGTGCTTGCTGGCTGAGGAACTCAGCAGAGGAGCACAGCCCTTGCACAAGAGTCCTGTCACGTCCCTGGTCAGCCTTTGGCAGCTCTGGCAACCCTCAGCCAAGGCCAAGGAGCCCACTCTGACCCAGAGGACGTCCCGTGTCCTGGGCACACAGTGGGCACCTGGCTGTTGTCTTCAGCCACTTGGCTCCTGGGCCACCTTGAGTTTCTGGGCTGTACCAGCTCCCTGCTCAGCCCTGGCTCCGGTGGTATAATCCAGCCAAGATCCATGAGAGTGGCATGGCTGGCAAATCCAAGCCTTTGGGGCTCTGTGGTGGAAAAAGGAGATGCAACACCCTCCCCACTAAAGAAACTGTGTGTGGTTCAACTGATTCTCAACATTTCCTTGCTTCCTTTGCTTTCTTTGCTTCACTCAGGGCTTGTTCCTCTCTGTCAGGAGGCTGCCTGCTGCAAAAAGCAGCTCTTTGCTAAATGAACTCAACTCCTTCTTGGTTTCCTTTTGTTTTGACACTCAGGAGATGATGGATTTATAGACCTTCCTGAGTCGTAAGTTCATTTTCTTTTATTATTTACCTTTCAGTGCAGCCCATTCTGACTGAGATTTCATTCTGCCTCCGAGCAGGGCTGACCTGCCAAGAGGAGCTGATCCATAAATCTTTCCTTCCTTTTGCTTTCTTTCTTTCCAAAACAGCATTAGCTGAGTTTGCCTGGGAGGAAAACTGTTCTGCCATCGCCAGCAGTCAAACAGTGCAACTAATTAGTGCTTTCCCTTTTCCCTTCCCTTTAGTCTGTGTCTGCTGGGGTTGAAATTAAGCCAGGGAGGAGGAGGAGGAGGATGGAGGGAAAAAGAAGGGGAGAAGATTTGTTTGAAGTACTTATTTTAATTAAAACTTTTGCAAGGTGATTTGGTCTAGTGGTGGTGATACACACTGTGCCATATCCAGTGGTGAGAAGGAATTTAAAGGAAGCAGGTGATTAGGTCATCTGGACTAACACCTTCTGGATGTTGCTGCTGAAAAGCAAAACAAGTGAGAAAAAAATTTTTGGATACATTAAATCCCAATATATTTATAGGACAAATATTTTACATCTAATTAGGAAAGAGGAGTCCAGGGTTCTCCCAGACCTGTGTGGTTTGAGTGAGTCAATTCATTTCAAGGTGGTGTGTCAGTGCTTAGTGTAGATCTATTATTCACTGCCCAGGGGCTGCCAACACAGATCAATTTAAACAGCAAAGCAAAATGTTTTCAGATGGTAAAAAACACTCCACAGATCCAATGTCCTCTTTGTTTTTAGCTCTTGGTTGGTTCAAGCAGCAGGGTGGCCAGATGTTGACTTTATGGAATGGACAAGAGCTTTCTTGCTGCTTGGAACTGAGGTTATTCAAATCCTTAAAAAAGAACTCCAGGAAAAATTCTGTTGTTGAGGCAGCACTGCCTCAATTGTGAGCAGTGTGAAGTGTGGATGACACTAATACTTCCCAAGCATTTAGCAGCAAAGTGAGCCCAAGACTACCCCAGGCTTTGGGGTGATTGAGACTATTCCAATAGATAAAACTGGGACTTTTCTGTATGAAGCCCCTGTCCCTGTGAAGAGCACTGAGACCTCCTGAGTCCTAAACCACTGGTGGCTTTGGTGTTGCACTGGGGGTCTCTTGGTTGTTTTTGATGGAAACAATAACCCACAGGAAGTGTGTTCCTAGGGTAGCAAATTCCTCACTTTTGGGCTTTTGTGGGAAGCTTTTTGGTTTTCATGTGCAAAAGACCAATGGGGCAGGCCTGGAAAAGGTGCTCAGGCAACAGTGCAGTGAGTACACATTGAAACAACAGCTGGAACTGCTGGGAAAGGCAGGGATGGAAAGGAAAGCGCCCTTCACTTCCATTCATCCCACCCTGGGAGACAGAGCATGTCCCAACAGTGCTGAGCAGACAAGAGCTCCTTGCCAGCATTTAATTTGCTGAAGATTAGGGAATTATTCCATTCTTATAATACCATGTCAGTCTCGAAATACCTTTGAACTCTGGGGGATGTGAAGTTTAGATGCAGCTCAGATTTCGCAGTGTTTGGAAGGCACAGCTCAATCAGGGTGAGAACTGTATGGACGGTTTAAGGGGAGTCATGTTCATGAAGACAATGGGCTGGCTCAACTTCAGCAGCCTCTGAACTGTGGGATAACTAGATCCAGAGCAGGACACTGAACCTGGGCTTTTTTCTTTGGGATCTAAAAGCTGGCTAGTGCAAAGCAGGGGTCAGGTAGCTCTGGTTTGCTCTGTCTGCAAGGAGTGTTGGCTGCTAAAGCATTGCCCCCTTTCTGACCTGGAGCTTTCCCCCCCCGAAAACATCTGCAGCCCTGAAGCCCCATGTTTCTCTAGATGTCATCCTCACTCCATGCCCCAACCACGCTGTGTCCTCCTCAGGCTCAGGGCAGAACACTGAGCTTGGATAAGCTGGGCTGAACCTCAGCAGGCGATTTCATTATTTATGATGGTTTCTAAGAGCTCTGTCACAACTCTTGGTGTCAAACCATAAGCAAAGGCTTCTCTTAGGGACACGGATGATGAACAAATACATGACACTTGGTGTCAACAGCCTCCCAGATCTGTTCCCCACCTGGAGCTCGAAGCAGCTCAGCAGTTACAAACCACGACTCGTGCACGAGTCGCGCAGCAGCTTCAGAAGGGCTGTAAATAAATTTGTGTCCTGACGTGGGCACCAAAAATAAGCCTGTGCTGAGCCTTTCTGAGCCTTGGGCCAGGGCACAGCTGCTGCTGAACATTTGGGAAAATGAATCCCCTCATTCAGGTGCTCAACACTTGAAAACACGGACCTGAACCAGTGCAGTGTCATCTCTGCTCTAACAGCCGAGCACTGCCGGACCCTGCAGAAACAGCCGAGTCCTTGCTGTGAGCAGGGAAGGAGCAAGGCAGTTCTTTTCATCCTCATCATACTGGTTATTAGAAAAACAGTCTGAAGAGACTTTTCTCTTTGGTGAAGGCAGATCATAAGCTCTGGGACTACTGTAACTATCCTCCCCTCACTCCAAGCAGTCCCATGTGCTGCTGCCACGGCTTACAGGAAAGCAAATATCCCTAGTTGCTCTGATATCAAATAGCTTTTGCTGACCTCCCTTGAAGAAAGTTCCTTGTAAAAATCCTTATGTCCAGAGGTTTCAGTCACTTGGACCCTTACAGGGCTTTCTGAGCTCTGGTGATTTATTACTCCTCAGTAATTTTGTGTTTTATGGAGAGCCCTGCTGGAAATTTATGGGGCTACAAGGGTAAAAGTATCAATTAACCAGTGCCAAAAGCCACCCATGAGCAAGGAGAGGAATGGGACAGGCTATGGGATACAGCTTGGAGGATGAACCCGTAGAGGAGCAGGAGCTCTGTGATGGGCAGGTTTGAACCAGGACCCCATAACAGCAAGATAAGGGAGTGTAGTAAGGTTGGATCCACTCCTTCAGGGAGTAAAGTAGGGTATCAGTTTTCAGTCTCCTTACTCAGAGCAGGGTGGAACTGAGATCTGTGAAGCCTCTTCTCTTAGATCCTCTGTGAACAGGAGCAGTGGTGCAGGGCTGAGCCCCAGCTGAAGACGCCAAGGCAGCTCACGGCTCCCCCAGGAACATCGTGGTGAGGTGGCTTCAGGGTTCCTGCAGGGCACTCTGGCAATGGAGGAGCCCTTCAAGAAGGGAAGAGGGGCTGGTTCTTCTTGACATATTTGGTTAAAAGACAGGAAATGGTCTCTTCCATTAGTGGGTCAGCACATTTTTGTTATCCCAGGTGTCAGTGGGTGCTGACGAAGAGGACACAGGATATGGGAGCAGGCTCTGGTTTACCTTTGTGTAACTGGCTGGTGTCAGAGGGTGCAGAAATATCAGAGAGCACTGGATTAGTAGTGTAAAACAAAGGACAGCGTGCTCTGTCCTTATTTATGATCTTTGAACAGCCACAGAGGTTGTAAATCAAGGCAGAGTTTCTGCCAGGTCCCTCAGTGATGCTGTAGATCAGCACAAATCCACAGAAAGAAAAGGTAGGTAAAGCTTTACATAAGCTAAATATTGCCTGGGCAATTCTGATCTCATCTCTCAAGTACTTCCTTGGTAGTTTAAGTGGAAGACTTTCAATTCAATGGAAATATTTTGAGTTTTGGCATTGCAGAGATGTGGAGGAGAAAGGATGATTTAAGTTGCAGTCTGTCTAAACCCCAGTCTGTAGCCACGTGCTCACATCCCAGCCTGTTGGGATTCACAGTGCTTTGGTAATAGTTTCCCAAACTTGCTTTGTAAGTGCCTGGATTTTGCACAACTTGCCATGGTTGTGGAGAGAAGCAATGACCAACACTCTGTGGGATTCTTTGATGCCCCCTGAGCACCACAGCTTTCCTGGGACATGGTTTCTGGGATCACAACCCTTTACTCAGGGAGGAGAGTAAGGAATACAGGTCACCAGCAGGCCAGGCTGGCAACTCCTCTCTTTCACAGTGAGGAGTTACTTACCACAACAGACTCATGAGGTCTGTAGATCATTAGTTTAATTAGTGGTGATTCATGGTGAGGGTTTCCCAATCAGGCCTGCTGGTGTAACACGTTCCTTTCCACAGCACCATTTATCTAAAGATCTCCGAATACTTTATGTACATTAAACTTTAATCCATGTTTTACCACCAGTGAAGTAGGTGAGGAGGATCATTTCCATTTGGCAAATGAGTGCAAAAAAGTCCCTTGCCCAAGACTCTGCAGCTTGGTTGCAAAGTTGTGGATCTGACAGTGAGTGTTTGTTTCCCGTACGTGGCCCTATTTCCCTGCCCGGATTTTAAAGGAACATTTGATTTCCTGGGGCTAAGGCTGAGCAGGAATCGGCTACAGCTGTAAATCAGAAGGCCTGATGTGAATCAGAACTTCCTCTAGAGCTTGGGAATGTTTGGATTTGTCATCCCAGAACGGCCCTGACCTGAAAGGACTGGAGCAGAACTGGTTCATTTATGGGGATGGTATCAACTGGTTGGTGTAAGCTGTGGAGTCAAGAATCAGTGAAGAACTTTTGGGATCTATTCATCCTCATCTTCCTATATGGTCAGTGGGGCCAGTGTGGACAATGGAGGCTGCAAGTGTGATTCATGTGATGCAGGGAATGAGCTGTGACTTGAACTGTGTTGTCTCTTGGCTGGAAGGGGAGATGAGGTGACTGTCTCAAGTGAACCCTGTCCTGGTGTCCACAGGGAAGCAAAGTTGGGAACTGAATGGGGACGGATTTCAACATTTGCTTGAAGTTTCATCTCTTGTGGTATCAGACGTGACTTCATTGGAGTGTGTTATAACAGCCCCTACAAAGAGAAAAACTAGTCAGTGGAAAGGCAATCCTTCCTTCCCTGGGCTGACCTGGCAAGACCCCCCACCCAAGGAAAGCTGTGCAGCTTGGGAGAGTCACACAGTAGGGGAGGTTGGAAGGGACCTCTGGAGATCATCCAGTCCAACCCCCTTGCCAAGGCAGAGTGACCTAGAGCAGGTGACATAGGAATTCATCCATGTGGGAAGGAACAGGCCAGAGAGGGCAACTGAGTTACTTGTGGTCATTTGGGGATGGTCCCGTGCAGGGCTCAGGGTTGGACTCCATGATTGTGGTGGGACCCTTCCAACTCAGCATGTTCTGTGATCCTGTGATTTAACAAGTGAATGACAGAGCCAGGACAGCTATTCCCGTCTCCCTCCTGTCCCCAAGTGCTCCCACCACTTGAACACGTTGCCACTGAAGTGACCTTTCTCCCCCTCTGCTTCCCTCCCTGCCAGGTTCCCCCTCTCTGCGGGCGTATCCCCTCATCTCCGTCATCACCAGGCAGCCCTCCGTGGTGCCCCCCCTGCTCCCCGCTGCCACCAGCTCCCGGGTGCTGCCAGCCCAGCCCTGCCCAGGCCCTGGGGGCTCAGAGCCCGTGCCCAGCGAGGCCCAGGGCAGCAGCGAGTCGGAGGCAGAGCAGCCCACGCCCAGGATCAAGAAGCCGCGGCGCAGTAGGACCATCTTCACTGAGATCCAGCTCATGGGCCTGGAGAAGAAATTCCAGAAGCAGAAGTATCTCTCTACCCCTGACAGGTAGGTCAGTGGCTCACAGCAGGATCAGGGATGAACAGAAGGGCTGCTCCAGCCCTGCTCAGCTGTCCCCACACTGAAAACTCCCTGTGGATGTGCTCCCTTCTGGCTCCACAGAGACGTCTCTGCATTGGCCAAGGCCGTGGGCAGACCATAAAATCACAAAATGGGCTGTGTTGGAGGGGACCCTCAAGGATCATCAGGTCAACTCCTGGCCCTGTCCAGACACCCCAACAATCCCACCCTGTGCTCAGAGCGTTGGCCAAACACTCCTGCAGCTCTGGCACTTCAGAGCACAGGGGGATGGCACCAAATCAAAACAAAACTTTGGAGCTGGTGAGTTTTTGATGAAGATTGAAGTATAACAACCTCATTCCTCCCTGTCTCACCTTTCATGATGGAGATTTCCCCAAATCATTCAAAGGTGGACAGCACTCAGTTTAACTTGCAGCTCTGCTGTGACTTGAGATCCAGATCAAACCACTCCCCACTGCCAGCCCTGGGTGGGCAGGGCTGAGGAACACTCACAGTGTCCTCATGGGGATGGACCTGGCAGGAATTCAGCCCTGTGCAGTCAGGAGCCTCCTGGAGCAGCTCAGACCCAGGGCAGCTGCACGTTAGAGACTGGCTGCTGGGTGGCCAGATTCAAGGTCAAGGCAAACTTCTCCTGGGATCAAAGGTGACAGGAACAGAGCATATCAGTGGAAATGCCAGCTGGTGTTATGTGCCTGGAGCAGGTCTCCAGGCTCAGAGGTACAGAGCAAGAGCTCTCTGTCTTTCCCACTCCTGCTGCACACTTGAAAAAAGATGGAGCCTGTCTTGCCCTGGGCTCTGGTGGGGGATGATGTGTGTCCATGGCCCCTGAGGGGTTGGCTCTCCAGCTGGCTGCTGATCTGGCTCCATCCAGCACCTTTGGGTAGCAATTCAGTGGGAAGGTGGTGTGCCCTGTCCATCAACTCAGAAAACAGAGCCAGAGTTGCCTGGAGTTGACTTCTGCCTGCAAAGGCACAGGCAAGCTCCTTGTCATTTGAAGGAAAAGGTGAGTTCTTAGGGACTACTTGGTACCACATGGGCAAACCAAATGAAGAGAGGCTTTAGCTTTTTTAAAGGCTTTCAATTCTACTCTTCAAATTTAAATTATAGGGAAAAGACCCATCCAATTTCTACAAAGTTTGTAAACCTAGATAAGATACAGGAAAAAGACCCATCCAATTCCTACAAAGTTTGTAAACCCAGAGAGGGTTTGAAAGGTACCCCAGCCCTGGATTTAAATTCAAACTGAAGATGGCATTCTCTGCTACCTGTCACCAAAGCCAAGGGTCACAGCAAGACCAGATTTCCTGGCCATGGCCACCCTGTCTCACAGCAGAGTTCCCAATGCACTGACTCCTCACAGCTTCATTTCACAAGGTGGTTGACACTTGCTGAAGCCCTCCAGGCTGTTAATTAACATTATCATGTGACTGTTCCTTGGCTTTGTACACGTTTGGGGCTGATGAGCAATTCCTGTCCATGTACCACGTCCTCTGTGTTTGTTTCCTTGGGTTTCCAGGCAGTGCTGGTGACAGAGGTGTGTGGTAAGAGGTGGCACCCTGCTTGCAGGTAGTCAAAGAGTTACAGGACATGTGAACTAAGTCACCAAGAGTTGGCCAAGCTGTGCTTCTCTCTGTCAGCTCCTGGCTGGAAACGTGATGGCAAAGCAGTGGATTGTGATCCGTGTTCACTCCTGCAGCTTTTGGCCTGGAGAGAAGGTTGTACCCCTGGGAGGGCACCTGGAGCACCTGGTTTATTGGTAGTGAGGGAGTGTGGTGTGACAGGGCAACAACTGCCAGATTCTGCTCTTAGATATCAGCAATAGCATCTTAAATCAATGGGGTACAGACTTTATGTGGTGGCACAACAAACCTGCAGGTCCAGAGTGATTCCAAAGTGGGGGAGAAGCAGGAATCCATGAGAGTGAGTTGGACCCCAGGGAGGTGGTGTGGGGGATGTGGGTGCTTGCAAATACAAGTCTTGTTGCCCCAGGAGCCCAACTGAAACAAGAGTTTTATTATGAAAAACTCAGCCTTGACAAATGTGCTCCCCCATCCAAAGGCAAGGAGATATTTGCCACAGAATCCAGAACACTTTGGAATGTGGCTCTGAGTTGGAGCTGTCCCACCTGCACAACTCATGTGACTCCGTGGGGCACTTTCCTGGCATTGCTGAGGATTTCCAACCCCATCCCTTGTGCAATTCCATTACAAAACTGCCACATTCATGTGCTGTCACCTGTGGGGAAGGATCAGGAATTACCCTGAGCTGCATTTGCCTCATATCCTGGGGTTTAATATAGAAATAATGAATGGCTTCACATGAACTTGCCTGGGTTGGAGATTTGTGGAGGATGAATGAGGATTATGGGTTGTCTGCCACTCAGACCCTGAAGCAAAACACACAAATTATGAATTCCCTTATAAGCCCAAATTGATTACAATGGCAGAGTGCTAATGAAATGAGTAGATTAAGATGTACTCCTGCTCCATTAGAAATGGGAAAGGATTATGATTTATGTAGGTAGCGAAAAAGAAATGTGATACAAAGAGTAGCACTTTCAAAGGCAGACTGATGCTGGTGTCTGTTCCTACATGTTTGCTTCAAACAGCAGAGGCCTGTTTTTCAGGAATGTGATGTCCCTAAGTCATGGGCAAACGTGGAGTGTCAGCAGTTGGAGTGCAGCAGGTCTGTGTTTCCAAGAGGGCAGGCAAACCCTGTGACTTCTAGGAGGAGAAAAGGGAACAAAGAGTCTGAAAACACCTAAATATTCCTGTTTCTTCCATAGCAGCCTCTGTCTTTACATCCTAAATTCATGGTGTTTACTGCTTTTGTGGGTCTGTTCTCAAAACAACAGATCAGAGGGACACTGTTAAATGCTCTTACAGTGTTGGATTGACTGTACCTGGCATCTGAGCTCTTCTTGTCCTCTATAAACTCATTTCAGTGTCTGTTTTGTCTCCCAGGCTCGACTTAGCCCAGTCCTTGGGGCTGACTCAGCTCCAGGTGAAGACGTGGTACCAGAACCGTAGGATGAAGTGGAAGAAAATGGTGAGTGGTTCCTTGTCATGCCCCCACGGTCCTTAAAAACTAGTTGCAAAAGAACAGATTTGAAAGCTGAGCATCCTGCCAATAGCTTGAGTCTATTTATACCAAGTTTGGTTTTATTCTTGATCACTTTTCCTAGAGATGGTCTCTTTTTTTAACGTGTTCATACTGCAGCATGTGTGGTGGGCAAGGGGGGACCACAGGCAGGAGGAAGGATACAAAGCAAAGGGGTGAAAGAAATGAGAGTAGAACAGAGGGAAGAACCAAAATATCTCCCTCTGCATTTTTGGTACTCCTGTGATCTCAGTGCTTTGGGATTGGTTCTGTGCACAGACAAAAAGGTTGTGTTGCTCTGTAGGAAACAGTGCAGTCTGGAGAGCTGATATCATTAATTCCTGCCTTTCATCTCTTCTTTTCTCCTCTTTCACTTATTCTCAGCTTTGTGACCCTTTCCCAGTTAAAACCTTTTTAGAAAGGAGACCCATGCAATAAATCCTGGTTGGGAACCACAATGCTGTGACATTCTCCAGTGGAAGTGTTTGTGAATTCTGATCTGGGAGAGGACATGCAGTTCTAGGCTGTTCCTTGGAATGTGTGTGACAGTTACTGCCACTTCAAACCAATTTGGGATTAGCTTGGATACACATCTTTGGCTGGAAGTCTTGCTGCTGCAGTGATGGTGTGAAGGGAGAGGGAATTAGACACAGGAACAGGATGGAGTTCAAGTTGATCCTGATGGTTCATCTCTTTGCTCCAGGTGCTGAAGGGGGGCCAGGAAGCTCCAACGAAGCCCAAAGGCCGCCCCAAGAAAAACTCCATTCCCACCTCGGAGGAGATTGAAGCAGAGGAGAAAATGAACAGCCAGGCCCAGAGTCAGGAGCCAGAGGGATCTCAAGCCCCTGAGGAGCCTAAACTGACAGAGGAGAAGCCAGAAGAAGCCTCGTTGGAGACAGAGAAGTCTCCAGAACATATACCAGAGCCCTCCTCAGAGGAGACTACGCCACTAAGTTAAAAGGGAAAGGAGGGAAAAAGAAAAGCAAAAAAGAGATAAAAGAGAAAAACCAAAACCAAATATATATATGTATATATATATTTAAATATGTATGTAATGGTGTGTGTGTACATATATATATAAATATATATATATGTAGACCTTGTGCATAAGTCTAAAGATTGGTCACTTTGTGCCTTTGGGAATCAGCCATCGTGGGCCAGGTGGAACAAAGACATCCCGTGGGAGTGGTGCCAACCTGTCCCTCTGGTGAGGGAGTTTTGGGACGGGGCCTGAACATGATTCCAGGGAAAGCACATCTGGAACCCCAAGACAGCTCCTGGAGAGGCCCAGGGGAAGGTGGGAGGCAGAGGTGTGTGGTGTGGCTGGGCTGGAGGGCTCGGGGTGTTCTCTTGCCTTTATCCTTGCCCTGGAGTTGTGCAAAAGAACAAAGAGCTTGGCCTGGTCTCGGATCAGGGGCAGACAAGGAATGGGAGCTCCAACGGCACCATTTCCTCCTGTAACCAGCACTGATTTCTGTCAGGGATGGGCCTGACTTCAAACAACTCTAGCAAGGGGCTCAGCCCCCCAGCTTTGCTTTGGCCCAGGGTGAGCTCAAAGCTTCCAAAGGGAGATCCTTTCCCGGGTCAGGATTCCAATTGCATCTCTCTGGGTTGTTTGGGTGCCGTGTCTGTGAATTTGCAGTGATCCAGGATTAAACTTGGAATGAGATGAGGGTTTGGATTTCAGTCTGCTCCAAAAGCTTTGGGATGCTTGGATCTGGGATTTTTGCTTTGGGCCCACTACTAATTTTTGTAGTTTTGTTTTTTTTTTTTTAAATGAACTTTTCAATGTTTTCAGGGTTTGGGCAGGATGATGGATTTCAGAAGTTGCTGCAGAAAGTTGGTGTTTGTTTAAGATGTGTGCCAAGAATAGATGTGCATCACGTTTCATAAAATCTTGGTAAGGGTGCATTTTGCCCAAAGGCTGCAAGAGATGTATTAAGATAACCTTTATTTTTTAATTAAAAATTAAATATATAAATCAAACCACTGTGGTTGTTGTTTCTCTTTCAGAGATTCTCACTTCAGAGTGTTAGACAGGGACTTTTTTGGGCTTGTTTTTTCTATTCTAACAAAACCTGGAGAAAGGGGAGTCATCAGACTTTCCTGCACAGAAAGCTCTGTGTAAACTACTTGTAGCACCTTGCTAAGGTGGGGGTGTAAATGCCACTTGTCACTGGGTGAATGTGTCAGACCCAGGGCACTATTTTCTGTCACCTCCCCTGCTCCAGTTTTGGACACCCAAATAATGTCTCTTTGTGACAATGTGAAGATGATTTCTGAATATCCCTTTTTTGGGGTGGTGGCAAGGATTACACCCAGAGATCTCCAGTGCCTTATCCAAGGAGAGCTGAGTGGGGAAAAAGGGTTTCTTTTCTCCCCAGTTTCTTGCTCAGAGATGTTTGGAAGTGTCTAATTACAGCTCTGCATCAGCTCTGGGATGGGATTACCTGAATCCAGTAATACTCAGGTGGTGAAACTCCAGCTGCCTTCAACCAAGCCAGGGTGGACATGCTCCACTCACCGTGTGTTTAACACACAATAATCCACTTGGGAAAAGGCAACTACAGCTTGAAGAGCATTTACAGCTTTGCACCTAAACCTAATCCAGACTTACCACAGCAAGGCTCATTTACAAAGAACTTGGAAAACCCCAGGTATTTGATGGCTCTTATGCTCCTTTTTCCTATGTGAGATGGAAATGGGATAAAACATTTCCCTCTTGCCAGTTGTGTTGAAAACAGCTGGGAGCTGCAAAGTCTTTCCTCTGCCATTAAAATGCATCAAAATTTGGTTGTCTTTGGACATTTTTTCTTTCCACGGAGCCCTGACAGGCTCGTGACAGGCACAGTGAGAGGCAAAGGTGGTGGGGCAGGATTTTGGCACTTGCCTGGAGTGTGTTGTTTGCACATTTTTATCTGTGCATGTCTTTTTTCCCCTTTTCTTTCCAGAACTGTGCTTTAGTTCAACCGTATCTATTGGCCTTGAAATGGCATTTAATTTAAAAAAGGCCTATAGCCTGTTTATACAGGAATTAGATTAGATGGTCTCTGAGATCCATAATCATCCTCTATTGTTCTTGGATAGTGGCATCAGCACTCTTATCTCAAAATAAAATGTTTGCACAAGTCTGAAATGCCACAGTACTCAGGGAGGGTGAAGAGAGCAATTTACTGGAAATAATTTGTCTAATAATGAGTTTCACCATCAGATTACAAAAAACCCTGTGCAAGAATCTCTACTCCATTGACTTATAAGCCTGAATAATTGATTAAATCAAATTTTACATGCAGAACATTCTAGAAACAAAAAGCTGATTGTCAGGGAAGGCATTAAAGATATTTTAACTTGTCTGAGTTCAAAGTGAAATACAGTGAATCTGTTCTCAAGGCTGGACAAGGCTTGGAGCAGCCTGGTCTATGGAAGGTGTCCTTGCCCATGGCAGGGGCTGGAATGGGATGAGCTCTAAGGTCCCTTCCAGCCCAAACCATTCTGGGATTTTATTAATTTTTCAAGAAAAATTTCAGAGGTGTGTTTTAAACACAGCATTTGGGAATTTCAGTGTTTAGCCTTTCATTCAACCCAAACATATTCCATACAATAATAATGGGTGTGGGTTTCGTGATTTTTTTGCTTTTTGTACCCAATGGATTTGTCTAAATTCCTGAAGAATTTTGATACATTTAGGTAAGAAGAAACAGGGGGGGGAAATCACTTTCTTGCCCAGAACTAGGAAGTGGTGTGTGGGGTTTCTGTGCTATCCAATGAAATGGATAAGGGTGAAAATAAAAACTTTCCAAAAATTTTAAGGATATGTGTCTAAACCCCAAGCGACGCAAAGTTGGCCATTTTCCAGCCAAGGGTAAAGTGAGTTTTACAAAATGACATTTCCCACTTTGCAGATGAAAATAATTGCTTCTGACTCAGCCCCACTTTGCAGTGGGAACAGTTCCAGTGATGTTTTAATTATTTTTTTCCTTGTTAATCCCATTCTAATCACTTATGAGTCAATCTGGGTGAAAATGCAATACTCCAACTGCCTAGGCTAGTTTTTAATGAGTCCATAAGACACTGAAGATGTTTTTGTTCCTCCTTTGTCAGAGTAGCAATCTCAGTATCTGATTTTTCAATGTGATTGTTTAAGTGCAAAATGAGCCCTCAGAACAGCCTCTGCTCTGCTCACACTGAATGACTTTCACTGACTCTCCTGATAATCTCCAGAGTGTCCATGGAAAGCACGATCAGAACGTGTGTTTGGATGGAGACGAAACAGCAGGGGAGAAAGGGGGGAACTACTGAATTATTTCTTGCCTAAATCTTTTCATCCTTCTTGTCTGCTCCATGTTGGAGTAAAACATCTACAAATTCTGGTGGAACTGAACACACTGATCCCAGCCATTGCTGGCAGGCAAGTGCTGCTTTTCCTTTTGTTTTAAGATTTTTCCTCCTTTGGGCTGATTTTTGGTGGAATGCCAAGAATTGAGCAACTCTTCCATTTGCCTTGGGCTGAGCTGAGCTGGGCTGGAGGAAGTTTAGCTTTGGAGTTTAGCCCCTAACAAGGGCTGTGGTGCTGCCCAGCTCTTGTGGCTGTGAGTTGAGTTTGTTCCCAGCTCCTGAGACCCAGAAAAAACAGCACAGGTCTCTGTGCTGTCCCTGTGCTGGCTCTGCCTCTTGGCCTTAATTCAGATGTGAGGCCAAACTGCTGCTCCCTGGGCTGGGGACTGAGGGAATGTGCACAAAGAGGCTTCACCTGCACCCTCAGAGTGACAGCCAAGGGCTGTCCAAGGGCCTTTAGTGGGTCCTGAAGGTGGTTTTATCTCTATGAAAGGCTGGTGAGTGTTGTGCCTCCCAGGAGCTGCTGTCCCAGGAGTGTTGGTCAGGGGCCTGACGAGAGACATGAGCCCTTGGGGGCTGAACCTCCTGAAGTTCAGGGGTGTTTGGCTTCCAGTTCCAGTCCTGACAGTGAGGAACAAGCCCCGGTGTCGAAATCCAAACTCCCCTGCAGGGATGGAAACTGCTCATATCCGGAGTTCTGGCTGGGCCCCACCTCTGATTGTACCCACTGCCGAGATAATTCTGCAAAGCTCTGAGCTCATCCCACACGATGGTTCCCCCAGGTCCCAGCAAGGATGAACAAGGGAAAAAAAAAGTCTGGATTCATTTAGCTTCAGGCCAGTACAATGAAATTTGGTGTTTGGGCGGGTTTAGAGTTCCCCCCTCTCTCCATCATCTTTCTTCAGCAGCAAAATGGAAAAGGACAGTAAGAAAAGAATGAGTGAAAAAAGAGGGGCCAAGGAAGAGGCGAAAGAAAAGGTAAAAGGGAAAAGCTTAACTGCATCAAACTACATGATGAAACTACATAAATATAAAAATTAGGGGGAAAATAATTGTGGTGAAAAGTCAACTATTTTTTTGGACAGATAAAGCTCTATTTCTGTAAAGTGAGATTTTTCTAGGGTTTAGCTACATGTGCAAGGATGATGACTGACAGGTTTTTTCATAAGTTTATTTTTATATAATAGAAGTTAAAGCGTAGCTGGGTAAAGAACAGTTGGATTAGACTTAGGCTACAATACTGGATTTGAGTCCAAATTTGTGTCTTGACAAAGGGAGAGATTTGGTGAAACCTAGGTCCTACAGAATCTTACATGTTGGGCATGGATACCCTGTGAGAACCCAGCTCCTCTTTCTTCCCAGGGTCTGGTACTGCCAGGGAGGATTTATCAGGTTTTATTGTAAACTGAAGAAGAGGTGGTCTGTGGGCATCAATCTTTGGAGCACAGTAGCTTTTTGTTTCTACACTGAAGTTGCCATTTAAATCTCTTAAATGAGAGATATTTGGTTAAAATACAATTAAAAAAACCCACCAAAATAGAAAAGCCCCACTCAACCTATCACTTGTCTTGTGTCTAGGAATCTATAACTGGATACAAGCTTTAGACCTTGAAGTCTTGCAATCTGAGTTCATGAGGGTGATTTTCAATGCAGGGCTTTGAACCCTAAAATTTAAATATATTTTTCCCCAGCAGAAATAGATTAATTTTGGTTGTTGGGGTTTTTTTAAACCAGTTACCCAGTTTCTAGGCTTTGCCCCCCAATTCCAGACCCTTCCCATATTGTGAACCTCCTGTAATGTACTGTCCCAATGCGATGGAATGATGACTGACACTGCGGGGAAGGGAACCTCTGATCACTGCTGGGATCTCTCCCAAAGGGGGAGGTGGCTAAAAACGGAGAAAGAGGCGGCTCCAAGGGCAGAGGGGCTGCTCCGAAGGGAGAGGGGCTGCTCCAGAGGGAGAGGAGCTGCTCCAAAGGGAGAGGGGCTGCTCCAGAGGGAGAGGGGCTGCTCCAAAGGGAGAGGGGCTGCTCCAGAGGGAGAGGGGCTGCGCGGCTGCCAATGGACAGGGAACCCCCCGGCTGCTCTGACAGGTCAGTTCACTGCTGGAAACACCCGAGCTCCTGTTTTGTCAAACAACTGAGAGTAATAGAAAGTGTTACTCACTAAGAGAGTTTCCTGAAATCATCTGCTCCTGGATAACCTTCCTGCAGGCAGCTGGGAGGAGGGGCTTTCCCTCCAGAGCTCGGTGAGAAACAAATTTATCAAGGAGGAATTTCAGAAGCCAAAGTTTCCTGGGGAAGGAGGCGGCTGAACGTGCTGGAGCACTAACAAAAGGGGAGGAAGTGCTGGTTACCCCTTGGGCAAATGCTTCTGGTATTTGCATAAACCAAAGGAACCAAACCCTTGTAGATAAAACAACAGTGAAATATTTCAGGCCTTTTGCAATTCCCACACGAGGGCCATTGTTGTCCTTCCCAAACAGGCCTCGTCAGGTGGTAAAGGTTGAGTTCCTGGACACTTCACCATTCTCACCACACCCAGAGCCCAGCTCTTGCTTAAACTGAAGCAAAACCTTTATTAGTTATATCAGAGCTGCAAAACCCAATTCTGGTGCTGATTCTTACAGACCCCAATGAGCTCAGGCATGTTTGACCTACGAAGAAGAGACCCTGCAGCCCTGTGAGATGTCAGAGAGGCTGTTGCAGAATGGGAATTAAGTTGGAGCAGGTCTGAGAGCTGCCTGAAGTCAGTCAGGTCCTGGTATTTATGCAAGAAGGAACCCAGTGGATAAAGCTTTCAGCAGCATCCTTTCCTGTCACAGCTTGGGCAGTTGCTCCAGCAGTGTCACCTCCTAATTCTGATATTATAGTCCCGCTCTTACTTATTTACTCTTACAAAAGTAATGGGGAAAAAAGCGGTGTCAACTGTCATGAAAACAGCAGGGCTTTGTCCTTGAGGCTGCTGGATACAAACCCTGCAGATTTTTGGGGCTTTCAAGAACTTTTTAGCAAGCCAACATTTAGAGGGGAAGATTATCTGTAAAGCCAGAACACACAGTTCTCTGTGGAGCTTTCCTGGTGCCTCTGCAGAACGCAGATTCTCCTAAACATTTAGTAGCTAAATGAGGAGCAAAAAATCTGGAAGTGGTGGATTATAAGTGATAAACACACAAGCAGGTCACAGGCTGGGGGTTTTTGCTCACAGTGATTCTGTTGGGAGCTGGTGGCACCAGCTCAGTGAGGAGAAACTTCTCCTCCATCCTCCATCCCTGACCTTTAGTGCATGTACAAGCCTTGGTGCTCTGGGTCCAAGGTCCTGCCAGGAGGGGAGGGTTTCCCTTTCCTTACTGGAAGTTTGGATTGCCCACAATTCCAGCTCTCTTCCAAACCTTCCTGTCTCTGCCCCTTCCTGGTCAGAGTTGTTCCCATGGCAGGTCTGGGGAGTTGCACCTCCTGGGATTCCCGGAGCTGTGATCCGCCCCCGCTGATGGGTTCAGAACAGCTGATGCCTGAGGCTGCTCCCAAGCCACAAGCTCCATACCAGGAAAATTTCTGTATCCAGAACAATCTCTCCCTTTTTCCTGTGCCTGTGCCCATCCCTGGATTGGTGTGGGAGGACTGGAGGAGCACAGCTTCAGTCTGAGAGACCTGATCCCTTGCAAACAAGGGATACAGAGCATCAGCTCTCTGCAAACCTCAAAGAGAGCAAAGATCTGGGCCACCTCCCTTTCCATGTTGGGATTTGCACCCAGGAGCTGTTTCATGGTGAAAATTAACAGCAGCTAATCCATAACGTCATCTGCTCCTCCACACAGAGATATTTCTATTATTTGGGTGGGGAACATGACTCAGAGAAATTATTTCCTCTCCTGTCCATACTTCTCATTACTGGAAAGACAGTGGTATTTTCCCCCCGTGTTTCATTTTGCAGTATTTAGGATAATGATGCTGAGGAGGTGTCTGATAATGGGATTAGAAGCCCAGACTGGGAGTTACCTCCCTTATTCTCCATGTGCCTCAGTGAATATTTACCCCTGAGGTAATAATTAGATCCATTCATGCAGTGAAAAGTCACCCATGGTGCAGTGAGATGAAGATGTCAGAGAGCAGAGCATGGCTTGGCATTTGTTCCAAGTTCGAGGAGAGAGGGAATAAGTCATTTCTGAAGCATCAACCAGTCATTTCCCTGCTCAGTCTGAGGTTCATTGTTCCCCTTCCCCAGGACCTGCCCCTCTGCTCCTGCCATGTCACCACCAGAGATGAGCAGCAGACCATGAACTTGCTCCTCCCCTTCGGCGCTGTTGGAAAGCTGTGGAACTCTCTCCCTGAACCCCTGCCCAGGGAGTGCTCTGCTCCCTGGCTCCCAGCCCTGGGCTGGATTAGGCCAAGCACGTTGACCTTTTGGACACAGCCCATCTGCTCAGGCAGAGATCTGTGGGGAGCCCGAGGCAGCAGAGAGGGAGCTTTCCCTGATTTCCTCAGCACTGTGGGCAGTTTGTGTGGGACAAGGGCCAAGATGAGGCTTCAGACTCTGACTTTGAGACACCCAGGAGAAATCCTGACTTCCAAGCAGCTCTCTGGAGGTGCAGAGCCCTTTGGAGGGTGTCACACGTGTCTCCCCCAGCTGTGGTTCCCCTAAATCAAGACTTACTGCACATCCATCAAAGGCAGGATGCTTTTTTCCTTCCAGAAAAACAAAACTTTCTAGATTTTCTCTCTTTTTCAAGACCTGCTGTTAGCAAAGAAACTGATTTCTAGTTGTGGGCAATAAACCTGGAGCAGGTAAACAGGGGAGTGTTGCCAAACCACTGGTGTTCCAAGTGCTTCTCAGAGCTGTGTGTCCTCTTTGGGGGATCCTATTTTTATCAGGTTTATTTCCTGCTTGTTCTTTCTCACTGCTCACTTTGATTAAACTCAGAGTAGTTACAACATCATCAGACTGGGAAAAGGATACTTGTGAAATATAACACAAATATTCCCCTTTTCCCTGTGCAACAAGGTTCTCTGTGTTAGTGCTGGGGGGCTTTCAAGCTGGGATCCTGTACCATGGCAGGAGATAAAAGTCAGGATTAGCAGGGTCTGTTGGGATTATACGGTCAGGTTGTTGTGTTTGTTCATCCTTTCTCTTTCATAAATATTTCAGTCTCTGTTTAAAAACAAATTGAGGGGTTTTTCAGGTTTCTACTCCTCTTGGAAAGCTGTTGCAGAGCCCAATTCCTGTGGCAGCCCTTCATTACATTTTCTATCTACTCTTCTCTATGTCCCATTTCACTGCATTTTATTTTTTCCCTGGCATTGTCCACCAGCACAAGCAGTTCTCCCTCTCTGCTGCTTCTCTCCCTGGGTATTTAAAGCTGGGGATCAGATCTCAGAGCAGCCTTTATCCTGCCAGGCTCCTGGAGGCTTGTCCCATGAGATAAACTCCTTCCCAGGATCACTCTCATATCCTCTTGCTGCTTCTGTTCCAGGCTGGATTTATCTTTCTTGAACACAAGTGATGAAAATTACCCACGTTGCTGCAGCAAAGGTCTCACAGCAGTGTAGCCTCCACCCCAGATATCTTATCTGGCTCATTTTGGAGTTCAAATTGCTGTTTTTTTGAAGGTGGGCCACCTGATTTTGGTAGCCAGAGACCTCATTTAATCATTCAGTGATTACCACCCTCGTGGTCTGCTCCTTCCATGTCCTCCCTCGTTCCTGTGCTCCCGTCCTCCATCTCCTGTTTCCCTGCAGGTTGTACAATTCCTTTGGGGAATGGCAATCTGACTTAGCTTTTTGTCATCAGCAAACTTTGATGGCTCAACGCTGCTTTTACTGCCCATGGTTTTAATTAAATACTTATATAAAATTAGTCTCAGTCAGGATCCCGACCAACTCTGTTAATAAACTTCCTTGAGCCCACTCTGAACACGTTTTCCTGAGATCTCTGGACCCTCTCACACAATCCCCTGCTTTTGTCAGTGAAGTTATTAATTCCCTTTACAGAATTAGAGAGTCTACACAAATTGCTGGTGGACGGCCCTTGCTTTGTCCAGAAAATCCATCATCCTATTGAAGAGAGAGATTATCCACAGCAAACATCTTCCCACATTATCCCATTTCCCTGTATCTCCTCTATGTTTGGGGTTGCTTTATTTTCTGAGGCTATTCAAGTCTGTTATGTCAAATTTTCTTCCCAGTTCTTAAATACAGGTGGCATTTTTTCAGTGCTGGGTTAGTTTATTAAAGCTTTTGCTCTTGGAGTTTGTGGTTCTGTGATAAGGATCTTGTTTGTGACATGAGATTTGTTTCTTACTGGATTGTAGTAGTTCCAGATTTTCTGCCCTAATTTCCCTCCTCAGTCTGATTCTTGCTTTCATCAATTTGAGGATTTGCCTTCATTTTTCCTGTATGGAATCGGGGTTACCATTTCATAAATGCAAATTTTGCTTTCCATGAGTCCTTTGGCTAATTCAGGAGGTGCCAGTGGATGAGGAACCTGCCCAGAGACAGGGACAGATGGCAGTGCCCACAGCACATTTGTCTGACCAAAACCAGAGTTCCCAGACATCAGCCCAGCCCTTCTTCTTCTGAGAATTCAAAGGTCAGGCAAACAGGGGTGGGAAATGGGAGCAATGCTGCTCAATACACTCCAAACACTTTTAATGACAATGTCCTTTCATACCTGCCAGCGATTTTTTTTGAATTTTCCTTTTTAGCTCCCTGCCATTGTTAATCTTTTTTTCCCTCTCGCCCTCTGTGTTTATTTTTGTTGCAGATTTATTGGGTGCACAGTTAAGTGCCATTTAGCTTTGCAGAACTGTCATCGCCAGCACTTTATGAATGGGATCATTCACTGACAAACTATTTAAACACTAAAAGGGGGGAAAATTTACTGCTCCAGGTCAATGAAGAAGCCAAGATCAACTGAAACTCAGCTGTGTTTCTCCTTGAACACAGGAATGTGATGAAGGAGTTTTCTTTAATGAATTCTCATCCTTAATTTATCCTCACACGTCAAACTGAATGTCACTGGTTTGCAGTGCCATTTTTCCTAAAATAATGCCTTTTTTTTTTTCTGACAGCTTGCAAGAGCCCAGAGATCTGAAAATGTGGCTGTACAGGCACTCACACACCTGCTAATTAAGGCTATGAATAAGCTGTGACCAGTCATGCAGCCACTGACAACCAGGCCCAGGCAGGGAGGATTTTTAGGAAGAAAGCAGGGAGAGTTCTGGGGATCAAATGCAATCCTGGATATGAGAGCCTGGGAGCAGGTCTGACCTTTTCTCCTTGATAACCTTGAAAAAATCTTGCTGTCCTTTAATATTCCTGCCCCACAGCTGCCAGAAGGGTCGAGTGGTGCATCCTGTCTTTTGCTGACAGATTCAAGGGAATTCCTCCCTGTGAGGGTGGGGAGGCCCTGGCACAGGTTGCCCAGAGAAGCTGTGGCTGCCCCATCCCTGGAAGTGTCCAAGGCCAGGCTGGACGGGGCTTGGAACAACCTGGGCTAGTGGAAGGTGTCCCTGCCCATGGCAGGGGGTGGAATTGGATGATCTTTAAGGTCTCCTCCAACCCAAACCATTCTGGGATTTTGTGATTCTATGTCAGAGATGATTTTTCCCTCAGAAACTTCTTCCATCCATGGAGCCTGATAGTGACTTCTACAGGTCAGCGCCTAGACCAGTACAGTTATAACAAGTGGTTTTGTCTGCCCTCTTTCAGCTGAACCACCTCATAAGCCAGGGAAGTGCTGCAGGAAGCTGCACCTGCTTTATTTTCGATGTTCTTCTTGCAAGGGAATTGTCTCCTCCTTTTTTTAGCATCATAACGTGTATAACCTTCAAACCAGGGAGCAAGGTTGTCTGTTTGTTCATGTTATTTCATATGTTTAATCACGTCCTTCACATCCTAATCTTTCATAGTTGTCTTTAATACCTCGGGAGTGTGTAAACATATATTTATATGTGTGTGTGTGACTGTAGGTTTGCAGCAGGACTGGACGAGCTCCAGGAGCGCAGCCGGTGGGGACTGCGGGGTGTTGAGTGAGGGAGCAAGGTGGCCTCAGGTTTCCCATCTCTCATGTCTCTGATGCTCTGACCCTCTGAATTCCTCTGTTTTTTTCCCAAGTGAAAGTTTTCTCTTCACCTGATCCCGAGATATTGCCAGGCTTACAGCTCATTATACATGGGGGATCAAGTTGTATTGTAAAGTTGACAAAAACGACAATTTTATATATTTTCCTCCAGCAGTTCCATGTTACTGTGGAATCTTTTTGACTAATCCACTCAGATTCAGACTTAATCCTTGTGCACTTGGTATATTTGCGTGTAGGTATTTGAGAGATTTAAATGGACACCACTAACCCCTCTGGGGTCTCGTTTCTTAACATACCTTAGAAACTCAATCTCATGGAGGAAGATGAGACACAAAGGCTTCTCTTCTGTAGCAATGAGCTTTGATTTTACTTCCCTCACAGTGTGAAATCAAGACAACAAGAACTCCATGGCCATGATTTTAATGCTTTAGCAACATTAGTTAATGCAGAACTTCTAAGTTAAGTGCCCATTTTACAGATGTGGAAACTAAAAGCACAAAGAGCTGAAGCACAAATCCCCAAATAACAAAGACAAGAGTGGCAGGAGTGCAGAGCCCAGGGGTCCTGTCTGACAGCAGTGAGCATGGACATGAGTTCAGCTGCTCATCAGAAGTCTATTGCAATGCCTTCAAAAGGCTTTGGCCAGAGTTGCTCATAAATTCTTCTAAATTTACATGCTTTTGGTGCATGGGGAAATATTACAACAGACTTTCTGGTAATATTTTATCACCTGTAATTCTAGTCCAGTCAGGTGCAGGAGGAGGTGAGAGGTAGGAATGGGAGCAATTCAGGTCTGGAGTTGTGTATCAGGGCTTAATGTTATCAACAAAGATGTTGATACTTTTGGTCTGTGTTTGGCCCATCCACTTGTGAAAGTTTGGTCTTTTCCTGCCAAGTTATGAGAAAACAAGCACTGATAAACCAGAACTTGTATAAACTGAAATTAATTGCTGTTTTATGATTGGCTGATTGCCTTTCAAGGGCATTTGAAGGAGAAAGTGAAGAGGAGGAGGATGAAGTAAGTCCCCAGACTCATTTAGAAAAGACCCCTGACCTTTCGTGCGCAAGTGTGGGGGGAGTTCCAAGGTACCCCGGTGTGTGCAGAGGAGATGCCACTGGCATGACAGGGGGAGGGACTGAAGGCCTCTGGCTGGGCGGTGCTGGCCACACCTGCCCAGGTAGAAGTCCCCAGTTAATTGTATAAAAAGCAGATGGCTCATGCTGGGGGGATGCAAGCTTCATGTCAAAGGCCAACGTTGCCCTTTGCGGGGCCGCCACCGTCCCATGAGCCTGCTGACACTGCAGCTCCTGCTCTGGGCAATTCCGGGCATTCTGGGTGAGTAAGAGAAATTCGTAAGCAACACCTGTTGAGAGGGGGAGTCGTACTGAGGGCTTATTTTCCTACTCCTTCCTCTCAGGTTTTCGTTTTGTTGGCCACCTCTTGCTAATAAATATTGGTCTTTGTTGAGCTTTCAACAGTGTTTTGGTTTCAATCTCGGCATCCTTCCGAACTCTCACTGATACAAGTTGGATCACGAAACCCCACAGTCATGTGGAACTTGCTGTTGGGGGTGAGTTGGGGAAGGCACCCAAAGCTGGACATCAATAAACTGGGTGTGCAAACCCCCCAAGAGCTCCTTGTGGGGCTGTTCATCAGCCTTAGAGAGGGTCAGGTTGAAGTCACCAGCCCTGACTGTCTGAAATTGGATCTTCACAGCCATCTCCAGGGAAGCCACGATCAGCTTTGCTGCCTAGTTTGGGTCTGACAATGTATTTTGGGCTCCACTCATGTGTTGCTGTAACTCTTATGACCACATCACCATATGAGTCATGTTCCTGAGCCAAAGGAGCCAATAGCAGTGGATTTCACCTGGATTTCATGGAAATGCTGCCATGATTTCTCGGTGGAAGTTATTATGATTTACACAATTTTGCTGCTTCTTCTCTAACATTCTCCTCCAGTTTCAGTTGACAGCTGGATCAATTTGTCAAAGTTTTGTAGCTTTTATGGTATGTAAAAAATGAGCCCTTTCAGGACTGACAACTCAGAGGTGAGGAAATCAACTTTGTTACCACTTATATTTTCTTAGATTAAGATATTTTCATTCTCATTTTGAGAATCTGTCAGGCAAAGCTACACAACAGCAGATGGAAACACTTCTCCCTTTGGATGGGCTTCATCTCACCTGACTTAGACCATCTAGAAGTTTGCTGCTCAGTCTGAGCTGACTATCTCCTTCCACCTGGCCAGTGCAGAGAAAGACACAATTTATCCTGTCTCCTGCAGAAGTGAATCACTCTCTGGAAACACCTCTGACTGTACCAAGAGGTTAAGATCCTTTCCTTAATTTAGATTGCTGCAGTCTCAGTAACATCTGAAGCCACTAGGGCTTGATTTGCATGGAAATTAATGATCTCTGGATATTTTTAGCAAAATCAAATGCCTTAGGGTTTGACTACTTTGTTTTTAGCTGAAGACCACCCACAACAGAGAGCAGTCTAGGGGAAGGTGTCCCTGCCCATGGCAGGGGTTGGAACAAGATGAGCTTTAAGGTCTCTTGCAACCCAAACCAGTCTGGGATTCCATGGAAGTGGAGAATATGGAGTAAATTAGAAAAATAGGTGTCCAAAGAGAAGAGTCCAATTTGTCCAACCCATGTCAGCAGTGGGTGCCAAGGGCTCAGACAGATGCAGAGCAATCTTTCTTCCTTTTCCTGCCCTCTGCCAGCTGGGTCAACCCCGGGATGTGACATTGGATCTGCCTTCCCAACACTCCTTACTCCTGGCTGTCATGACCCAAGGGATCATTATCCACATAAATTACACTTTGTCTCTTGGGTGTCAGGAGCATCGTGTGGCAGGAGTCCTGCAGCCTCATCAGGCTCTCAAGCACATCCTTCCTCCTCCCTTCTGTGCTGATCACCCCTTGCCCATGGAGGATGGGGGCAAGGACATGCCCTGGGTACCCTCATGTGCCTTTGGGTCACAGTCCTGCCCTCCTTCTCTCACTTGGTCCTCGTGCTGTCACTAGGTAAGAGCAGAATCAAACCCATCATCTCTGTAATTGCTGGTGTTTATAACTAACAAAAATCTATTTTTATCCAGATTTTTTTTCAGGAGTTCTGGGTGCTTTGGTGTATTAACAGATGTTGCAGTAAAAATAGGTGCTCTGAACAGGCTGTGAGTGGGGATGTTGTGTTGAGCCTTTGTTTTTAACCTGGGGAATGAGCAGAGAAAATGCTGCAGTTGCTTAATGCTTAATAACAACTCACTGTTACAATCCCCCTTGGAAATATTCCCTCGTGTCAGGCTCAGGGCTTTTGAATGGACACAGCATTAACGTGGCTGGGGCACTACAGAACCTTCTATTCATAGGGCTGGGCTGTGCCAAGTTCCTCCATGCAGGGCTCTACATTGGCAGTGAGCTCAGCAGCTCTTGGGCTCCAGTCGGAAGCAAAGAGCTGCAATTTCAGCTTCTGGAGAATCAAATCCTTGGGGAAGGTTTTGTGTAATTAACATTTTTTCTCTTCTGCATTAAAAACTGATATAGAGGCTGAAATGACACAGGTCTCATTTCTAAATCTGCTGGATTTTCTCTAATGGAGAGGATGGATGGAGGAGACGGGGGGGGGAGACGTTTTACCAGCGCGAATAATCGAGCACGGAACAGTGCCCGGGCTGTGGGGGATTTGCCATTATTGGAAACACTTGATATCCAGGGTAAATTTCTCTTCTTAAGAGACTTCCTCTAGTTAAAATTAATTCTATGCTTTTGTTCTAAGGGGGATGAAAAGAGGGGATCACACTGGTTACCCCTCGTGGTGTTACGTTACCTCCCAGCCTGGCGCTGCTGGATCACCACGACTCTTTAGGAAAAGGATGGAATAACCCCCAAGAGCTGATGGATGCTCTGGGCTGGGTCTGTGGTCATTCAGTACACACAGTGGGGGCTCCAGGATTCCTCTTTCCTGCAGAATTGCTCGCTGGGCAGTGCCTGGAATCCTGCAGTGCAGCAAGGCTTAATCCTGCCTTGGCAGCAGCCGTGTTCCCACAGGCCTGGCCCGGCCACCTTGCTTTATAGAGAGAGGGAGCGATGGGAAATCCCAGGAGAGCAGCATTTGGGGTCTGTGACATGGTGTCACTGCACATGGATCAGTGGTGGCTGAGGTGTGGATGGCACAGACCCGCAGGGTCCTGCAGCTCCAGCCCCGTCCCAGGCACTGGGCATCAGCCTCTGGGGAGGCAGAGGGATGGCAGGAGGGAAAGAGGGAATGGACAGACATCTGTAGGTGGGACAGACTGGAATGACGGAAAATGCAGAGAACAGGGCATCTTGTTAGATTGGGTTTTGTATCTCTCCCCCGGCTGTTTCTGTTGATATTTCCTAAAAAAACCCCAGAGATTAATTTATCATTTCATTATCTTGCAGCACCCACTTTTCAGCATTCCCAGCATCCAAGGCCTGGAGTTTACAACCAAAACACAGATGGTTTTATGAAGTTTCTTGATCTCTTCTTTGTGGGGACCAAGAACAGGATCCGAGGGCATGGCCTGAAGTTGTGTCAGGGGAGGTTTAGGTTGGATATTAGGAAAAGGTATAATGTGGTTAAAAAAACTTCAGAAACTTAGATAAATACCTGAAAGGGAATGAAATCTGGGGGGTTTTTTTGTTTGTTTTGTGGTTTGTTTGTTGGGGTTTTTTTAATTAAATAATTTGGTGATTTGTATTTCATCGGGGCAGGAGAAGGGAACAGCCTGTTGTAGTAGTCTGAAATTTTTGCTTAGCTACAATTCTTGGATTCAAGTGCAGCATAGTGAGATGTTATACAGATACCATACAGAAACCTAGGGATGTAGCTGAGTTGTATTTCCAGCTGACATAAATCAGAGGGGAGCCATTTCTACCCTCTGAGCATCTGGCTGGGGATTAGGTGTGTCATCTTCTGCCCTCCCTGCCAGGGGCTCATCCCATGAACAAAGAACAGCTTTGACCCAGAGATATGAGCAAAAAAGGTCAGGGGCACACACAGAGCAGCTCCTGAAAACCTACTGAGGGTGGGAATTTGCAGCTCTTAATGTCACATCGATGGGAAGTTCATTTTGGAGAGGAAGGAGAAGTGATGCTCCAGTGGTGGAGGCAGCGACGCCAAGGGTTTCCCAGGCTGGGATCATCGTGTGGAGAACACAGCCTGTAAGAAAGTCCAGTGCTGGGGAACAATGGGAGCTGTAATTGCAGATAAACACTGGGAAAGCCACATGAATCACGAGGCCACGTATTGAAATGTTTCAGAGAGGAGAAAGAAGAGTCTCAGCCAGTGAAGCCTGGCCTTGGCAGGAGAAGCTGTTTCCACCTATTATCTTTTGAGGCAGACAAAGCATGAAAAAAAAAGGAAAGAGAAGGTAGAAACCACATATAAACATTAATTAATGCTCTCCAGGTTTCTTCTTCTTGATCATGTTAAACCTTTAATCCCTGGGATTTAAAACGGTGGCTTTTTATTTGTCTCCAGATAACAAGTGTGGAAAGGGAGTGCTGGGGGAAAACCTTGGCATCCAGCTTCCCATTGCTGTGCTGGGCACCCTGTTTGCACAGCCTGCATCCCATGGGAATGATGATGCTCCAAAGTCTTCTCCACTTGGGCTCACCTTCCCCATGCTCTGCATTAACCCCTCTCCTTTTCCATTTGCAGCTGGTTAAGAGAGTGTCATGGTTTGAGAGCCCCAAAATCCAATTCCCTAGTTCTAGCCCCCCTCCCACATCTCAACCCAGTGTGAGATGGGTTTTCCAGACCCCACACGAGACTCAAAATGGGGGGAAGGGAATATATTACAAGACTGTACAACAAATAAATAGTATAATACATCATATACAATCTTAACTATCTCTACCATGACATACAGTATTTACAATGGATCAAATCTCTTCTCCCTTCCAAATAAGAGTCCAGGAGGGAAGAAGGGAAAGATCCTTTCCTCTCTCAGAGCAGCAGTCCCTCTAAGGCAGCAGTTTCTCTCTGTCTTCCATGCAGCAGCTGTAGCTGGATCTCTGCCAGTACCCACGAGGGGATATCCAAGCCCCTCGGCCCTTTGTCTCCAAACGAGGGTCTTCCGTGGGCTGCGTAGCAGGGACAAGACTCACCTCACCACGTCATATCATGGGGTGTAAGACATCCCATGAAGGTCCCTTCCTCAGGGGATTCAGCCCTGAGTCAGAATGTCTTGGGCAGCTTTCAGTTGAAGGCCTTTGCCTCAAGAGTTCTATCAGAGCTCCTGTGCTCTGATCTCAGGTTGTTGCTTGGCAGCAGCAGCGAGGGGTGAAGGCCTCCCCCGGATTCCTTCAGCCATCCCGGTCCAGCTCTGGGAAGCCCTGAGCTTCTCAGCTCCTCTTTCAGCAGTGCTGTAGCACCCTGAGACTCTTCTCAAGCAAGAGTCCATCTCCCTCCTCCTAGGAGGGGTCTCAAAGGAGTTTGGGGGATTGGTTGAAGTCCTTAACCCAAATTCTCTCTCTGTAGAACTTGGTTCTCTCTCTGCTGCTGCTCTCTTTCTCTTCAGACAACTCAGTGTCTTCTTTGGCTGGCTGCAATGTCTGTTTGCTGCTCCTTATCTACTGCTGGCTCTCTGCCACCGCTTCTCTCGGTCAGTGCTGTTCTTGCTGCCGCTTCTGCTGTCAATGGTGGAGGAAAAAACTCAGCTACAGATACTTAGCCCAGTCTTACACTGTTCCAAGTCCCTGTAGCCCCCCAACCGGGGGCTGGGGGGCTGTGGCCCCCCGAAGGGGCTCCGAGCCCCTTCCTCGTGGCTCACAACATGGCTACTTCTTCTCCAACAACTACTACAACTCCAACTACAACCCTTCTCTTCCGCTTTTAGTGATATGTTTATATTCTGCAGGAGCGTTCATTGGCTCGACCCCAAAGGGTCACCACCCCCTCAGGGGTCACCACTTTTCTTAGCTCCAGGGGAGGGGGAACCTGTTTCCCCCCACCACAACACTCCACCCCCCACTCCTGCGAAATCTAAACATATCACAACAATTTGAAAAATTCTAATCAATATGCAATCTTCAACAAACTAAAATACAATCAAAATCTCTCTACTACACATTAATATAACATTATCACAAACTTTACTCTGAGTACTTACATCACTATAGCTCTACTTTCTCTACGGTGGTACAGTCTGTGTTTTGTCTGGAAACTTTTTCTGTTATCAGGAGCATCATGGCTCTTATCTCTTTATCTCGGTGGAACCTCCCCCCACCACAGAGAGTGTCTATGGTCAATCATGGAAAGGTGGTAATTTTGGGGAATATGTGATACCCCTTCCTTCTCAAATACAAAATCACGGAACCACTGAGGCTGGAAAAGACTTTTAAGCTTATCAAGACCAACCACCCTGATGCTCTTCCAAAGTGCTGTGGTATCCTGAAGATAACACAGCTCCTGGAGGGAACAGGGTGCCTTGGATGTGTCCCTGCCACGTGGGTGAAGCACTGGGTGGCTGCTGGCAGGGAGGGGAGGGCTGGGATGGATTTCTTCTCCAGGGATTACTGCTGCTCCTTGGCAGGGGGAAATGCTCCCTTGCTTGAACTCTTGAGGTTAAGCCACATCATTCCTGAGTGTCACTCAGCGCTTAAAGGTGCTGTCAAGAGGATGACACAAGAATTTGTTAAGAAACTGATGTTTCCCCTCATCCCCTGCTGTCCCTGAGGGCTCACAGGCACCGGGCAAAGGAAACTGTGATGAGAGGGGAGGAATTAAATCTCATTGCAGCTGCCCCAGAGCCAACACTGGGAGTGGCTTCTGCCCCTACCTGGGCTCTGTGTCCTTCATGGGCAAGACAAGGAAGACAAAAGCTCTGGGCACTTTTCCTGACTGTATCAGTGTGTTTAACCCCAACTATTGTCATTTCTGGGACCCCAAGAATCTTCAATGTTTATTCCTTAACCCCATTTTGCAAATGAGTGGCTGAGACTTGACCACCTGGCAGTGTTTCCCAACCTGACTCGCTCTTGCAAGCAACAGATAATATCAGCCTTAAGAGACAAGAAAATAGCACATTTCCATGGATATTTCTGCAAGCTGAACATGCAAGAATCACTCATCCTTCCAACAAGTAGGAGCGAGCCCGAAATGCAGCCGGGGAGGGTGCTCAGCCCAAGAGGGTCTCCCCTTTCAGGAGCTCTGCTCTTTTTTCATGTGCAAAGCAAACCATCCATTTTCCCCAGCAAATAATGATAGTTTGAGGTTTAGATTTACAGCAGGGCTCTTAGTGTCTTGATGGTAGATATGCAAGGCCATTTAGCTGTTGCCCAAGGTGGAAATTTGTAAAGATGATGGAAGAGTCTCTCCCTAGACAGCACAAAAGGTCGTTTGTTTTTTCCTTGGAGATCTCTCTGAGCCAGCAATGCTGTTGGCTTTCCTTTCCTCCCCTTTCCCTTGGCACACGTGGTGTACATTGCTTTGCTTCTCTGGTTTTATGGGTGAACAAGGGAGCAGGAAAAGTGTTTCTCATTTACTTTCTGTCCCTCACTATTTGTGTTTCTCCCTGATGTCTCTCACCCAAGTTCAAAGCCTCCAGCCTGAGCACCTTTGTATCACCTGTCTCCCAGGTCCTTCCCAGGCTCTTTCCCGTCCAACTGCTCCACCTTACTCTGAAATTTTAGGTGTTTTCTCCCCGTGGCTTGCTTAGTTCATGAATTCCCCTCAAACATGCAGATATATTTTTTCTGTTGGGAAAACAAGGGGGCACAAAAATAAAATCCCAACATGGGTATTTCAGTCCAAGACAACAACAGTAATAATAAAAGTAATATTAATAGTAGTAATAATTACATTATAATAAAGAGACTGTACAGGAAACTGAGTGCTTCGGCTGAATTTTCCCCACCATCTTGGGTCTCAAGTGGAGCCTCATCCTGCATGTCCAGACCCTTCTCCCCCATCCCACACCGCCCCACTGGCACAGCCCGTGTCCAACTGCTCGGGAGCAGAGACGAGCACGAGGACACACAGTCGACAGAGGTGACCCAGCCAGGCCAAAGCAGGAGGAAAAAGGTCCGATAATCATTTTGGAAAAAGGGATTTGAGAGCAAGCAGTGGGGAGCAGGAGAGCAGGCTGGGGCTGTGCTGGTGCCTGGCAGCCCCTGGCACAGGATGGGGCAGGGTCTGTCCCTGCACATCAGGGGGAACCTCCCCACTCACGTCTCTCATCAGAGAGGGTGCACATTGGCTTCCCAAAAAACTGATCTCCTGAACGAGAAGTGGCCTCTAGGAAAGGGGCTCTGCCCTGTGCCTCGAGACCATCCATCCAATTCCACTAAGAGGGGAATCTGCAGAAAGCAGAATTAGAAAATCAGAACTTCCCCCTTTTCCAGTCTCCTGCCCCTGGGGAGCAGAGGAGGGATGGTGCAGCCAAGCCCTGAGTGCCGGTGATGCCCCTCCTGCAAAAACGTGGGAGTGACCCACCAAATGCACCCAGCTGGCAAGTTTTCTTTCTCCCAGGTCCTCCTTGTGGCTTTCAGGCTCATTTAGTCCATTAAATAATTGGAATTGCTTCATGAATAGGCACGAGAGAACAAATAGTTGGGTTGTTTTCCCCTTTTATCACAACCATTGGGTGTTTATTGACTCAGCTGGGCAGAAACCATATCAGCCTGGGAGCACTGGAAAGCGGTGCTGTGTCGAGCAGACAGAGCAGTTGGTGTTGGGCACTCAATCCCACCATCCCAAAACCCTGAATTCCTCAGGCAAGGTGAGCTGGAGACAGTAGCTGGACTCTTCTTACCCAGTTTCTTGGAAATTGCAGCCAGAATGTGCCCTGGAAGATGAGAGAACTCAAAGAAGACATGTAGCAACCCAATAGCAATCCCTGGTGAGGCCTTTTTAAATACAATTATTTCAGGTTCTGGCCCCAGTGCTCCAAGTCTCATGTTAGATTGATCTTTAAAGAAAAAGGGAAGACACTTAGTGGGGGGCACTTAGTGGGGTGTGGGGGAGAAGATTGATGAGTAAAAGCTCATTTTCCATCAGATCCATGAGCAAGTAATTTGGCCTTCTAGGAATACATTCCATAAACTTTTATGTGCAGTGACTGTGTCAGAAGGTGCCATCATGGCACTGACTTTCTACCAGCAAGTGATGGACCATTGCAGGCTTCTTGTCCCAGGGAACTCAATGGGCAAAGCAGGAGAAGAGGAGGTGAACCGTGGAAAAATGACTCATGGAAAACTCCATGCTCCAAAAGAAGGGTCTCAGACATGACCACCACTGGATTTATCTTGGGTGAGTGAAGAATGAGATGAGGAGGAGAGGACTCAGCTCTTTGCTGTGTACACCAGGATAAGGTGAACAAGTACATCCCGTGCCCACCCCCTGTCCTTGATCATGGCTCCCCTGCCAGGAGTGGGATGAGAAGAAACTCTTGAAGGATCTCTCCTTTACCTCATCTCTTCCCTCTCTGGGGCAATGGACATTAAGTTTCCTACCAAACTTTTGGGACAATCATGCTTTTCTGTCTTCTTTAGCCAAGCCTGCACAGCAAACCTCTGCTGTTCAGAGGCCAGGTGAGAGCCAGGAAGAGCTTTGCTCTCCCTCAGGCATGGAAACCCTGAGTGCAGCACTAGCCCTGCCCACCTTTGGATGCTTTCTGATAACAATGTTTTAATAAAGGAACTGTCACTCAAATATTTCCGAATCATTAAAGAAAAAAGGAATGAAAAGGAGTAATTGGAACCCTGAGCCCAAAGGGGTAATGTAAAAAAACCCAACAAACCTACAACCCAACCAAGCACAGAGGGGTTGAGAGACCCTAAACTTGAAGCTGAGCCTCAAAATCCCTCTGGGAATTATTTTTCTTGTCCGAAATCCAGAGGGATCCATGATTCATAGCCCCATCCTGCCCTACAAGAGCAGCTGCAGCGGGTAGGAGGTGTATTCAGGTGTTAAATGCTTTCTCTGTGCTCCACCACTGGGTTTGAGCTGGAAATGGAGCAGTGGGAGGAGAGCCAGGAAGGAGGGAAACATCTCAAGCCAGAGCTGATCACAGGCCAGAGCTCTCGGTTCCCACTCGGGCAGTGCTCCCACAGCACGAGGCCTTTGCCAGCTCCTGGGATTCTTTCTGCTGGATATCGAGGATAGGTGGTGTTTGTCCAAAAATCCTTGGCTCAAGGAGTCCTGGGATCTCCTGACAGCCTCGTTTCCTGGGAGAAGTGAAGAGGAGAATAAATCAGGATATTTCCACCTCTTGCAGTAGGTGGGAAAAGCTGGAAAAAGTGCCTTCAGCTTAGGAGACAACCTTTATTGTATTCAGAATGTGGTCTCTTTAAAGCTGATCTCATTATCAGGGGATGAGTCACGGGGGTTTGGGTTTGTGTGGGTGGCAATATAAAAATTTCCTCTGAGTAAGGAGAGCGCGGTTTGGCGAGTGGGCACTTGGTACTTTCTCCTCTCCTCCCACAACGAGACAGTGTCGCTTCCAAAGGTGCTGCAGTGAATCATTTCTCCTCCTTTAATGGCAGTTCTGTGTCTGCACCGCCCGTCCACAGCTAATTGTTGTTTAAAACCCACTTAACTGAGCCCTGCACAAATGATCTCTATTTGCAAAGGTTTTTTCAGGAAGAGAGGAGTTTGCAGACTGGGGGTGAGGGTTCTTTGTCACCTTCCCTGGTGACCAGCAGCGTCTCCTCCACCTGGTGAATGCAATGGAGGGACATAAAAAACTCCAGTGGGGTAATTAATCAAAGCTCGTGGCCCGTGCAGGCCCCGTATCGGCACTCGCTGCCTCGGGCTCCTCTCCCTGTCAGTTGATAATGCTCCTCTCATCCTGTGAAACACAAACTTGGGTGGAGCTTCCCTTTTCACCCCTGTGATTGTTCCTCTGGAATCCTAGGGGACTGGAAATGAAACACATTGGCTTAAAGTGATGTTCCCCAGATCAGCAACTGGATCCTGGGAGGATCCCCCGGGGCGGTTTTCCACCAGGTGGGAAGAGGGATGTGTCTCACTGTGCTGACCCCTGCTAAGGCAAGCACATGCTTGAGTCACTTACTGCTTTTATTTGCGTGATTTAGCTCAATAAATCATGCTTGTCTTTCCCAGGACACTTTTCCATCCCATTTCAAAGCTCTCCATCCCCCTGAGCTGCCCAGGGACTCATTTTACCTGTTGACAGACATCTGCATTGGCAGCACTCACCCCTGGCAGGTGAAGGTTCCACCTCCTGCCTCCCTGAATGGTGTGAAAAGGAAAGGACTTGTCCACTGAGAAGCAAATAGACTCTACTCAGCTTCTTGGAAAGTAATTTCCATTGAGAAATAGAAACATTAAACCAGGTAATTTATTCCTTGAAGAAATCAATGTATTGGATAAATGTTGGTAGGAAGGTTTTTATGGTTAAGGGTGTCTTGGCTTTATCCTTCCAGCCCATTTTTCTATGAAAGAGAACTCAAATTAATCACTTCCATGTTATCCTCACGGACGTTATTCATATTTCTGTCTGGCCCAGGTCAGTGGAAACCCTCCATTTTAGGTGCTGTCTGGCAAAACAGCCAAAAACATGCTTAGAAATCCCTAAAAATCATGAAACTCCTTCCTTCCAGGACACAGAAGTTGTCTGCTTTTGGATATTTATCAGATTAGCTATTCTGGAATAACTATTTTGGTAGGAAAATTTGCAGCCCAGAATTGTCTTTTTCCTCTTTATCTTAACACAACTTGAGGGATGATTTCTCCATATCCATTGGGCAACTCCTCACAAGATAGTTCACACTGTAATGCATAATAATAATATTTCCTTCTCATGCTGGATCTTACACTCCAGGATTTCCAGGTCTTTGACAGTTCACAGCACCTTCAATGGGGTGATTAAGTCCTGTTTAATCTCCTTCATACAAAGAGTCAGGAACTGGTGCAGCAGCTCAGGGTCTTGTTACAAAAGGACCCGCGAGTACAGAATCTTGGAATTGTTTAGGTTGGAAAAGACCTCTAAGATCATTGAGCCCAACTGTTCCCCAAGGCCACCACTAAAACATGTCCCCAAGTGCCACATCCACACCTCTTCTAAACCCTTCCAGGGATGGGGACTCCTGTGCCAGGGCTGGACAATCTTTTTCCAGGAAGGAATTTTTCCAGCATCCAACCGAAACTTTTCCTGGTGCAACTTGAGGCCTTTTCCTCTCGTCCTCAGTCACGGTTGGTTCCTTTGGCCTGTTGGGCTCCATCCCCATCCTGGGGGTTCCTCCAGGGTCCATTGGGGTCTCGGGGCAGGGGGTGAGTGCAGAGCAGTGGTTTCCTCAGCACCCCTGAGCTCTGCCAGGAGCTCCCTCAGCGGTGCCACACGTCCATCCCAGCACTCCAACAGCCGGAGGAGGTGCCCGCTCTGCCTGGGCTCTGTTGTGGTGCCTGTTGCTATAAACACTCCGGGAATTTGCACAAGTCTGTGACATTGTAAACGTTCCTGAAAGATTTTATCTGATTGGGTTTGGCTCAGAGCCCTTTATTCACATAGAAACGCCAGGTAGAAAGACAATACGTGTGTATCCATGTGTATATTTTCAACTTCCTAAAGGCCATTAAATTGGAAAGGGAGTGGGTTTGTTTTACTCAAACATCTCCTGAGTTGAAGACAAGGTAAGCCAGGAAAAGCCTTTCCTTTAAAAAAAAAAACAAAACAACATAAGTGTTGCTTCTCCCTGCACATATTGTCTGGGCACTCTGAAACAATCTCTTGTACCTCTGAGTTATTTTGATTTTAAAATATTAGTTCATAACAAATCTTGAGCTGTCAGAACTAAAGGATTGTACAAAAGAGCTTCAAGGTTACATAAACAGAGGAGCCGGGAAACAACTGGGTAACACAAATTCATCTGGAGAGCAAAGATGTTGAGTTTTTAAGGACATTTTCCACCTGAATACTGACCCTCTTTGTTTTGGGAAATGTTGCTTTAATGGGAGTGAAATACTGTGTGCCAGAGGGAGGAGGGCAAATGGCAGAAAAGAAACTGGGCAGAGGAGGGAAAAGAGCAGCAGGGGCAGCAGCTGCCAAAAGTACTGTGGCAAAAACTGCCAAAAAACAATGAGGTTTTCAATGAAAAGTAACTGGGAATGGGAAGGATGGGGGTATAAATTAGGGTGTGCTTGTGCTGAGGGGGGAAACAAGTGGGGAATAATGATGATAATGATAATAACAATAATATCAAGGAGAGAAGGTAAGTGAGAGCCTGAGAGCAGCTGAAGGTAAAGGGAAGGTAAAGGAACTGCTGGGAAGACCATCCAGGAAGGGAAAACCAGGAGAAATTTGGGTCAGAAGAACAGAAAATGAGAATAAATGTGAGGTGTTCTGGAATTTTGGGGGGAATAGATTAGTACAGCACAGAGGGTCCTTTGGAGACAGTAGGTGACAAAGAAGAGGAGATGTATCTGCAGTGGTAAGGGCAACCCATTCCCTCTGTCCTGGAGGAATTTAGGACCCAACACCTCTGAAAAAGAGAAGGATCCAGGGCTTCCCTACAGCTGGGAGTGGAAAGGAAAGAGCTATGAAGCTGGCTGTGACCCACTTGCTCTAAGGAGCCCCCAAGGCTTCCAGGGAAGGAAAGAAGTGGGTGAAAATCAGAAGGAGCAAATTGCAAATATGGTATGAGATGGAGGAGGCTGCACTGGAAGGAGTAGTTGAAGTTTGGGGTATGAGAGAGCTCTGCATTTAAAATTGCTGGTGGTGGAAGGAGAGGGCTGAAGTGGAGATGGAAATAGGAGCAGGAGAGAATGACTGGGAGAATGTGGAGCCTGTGGTGGACAGACAAGAGCGACAAGAAGGATGTTATGATGCAGAAAAGGACTGTGATGGGACAAAGCTGGTAGGAGGACATCTGGCTAAACTCTCCATCCTTCAGGGCCCTCTGCAATAACCTTCCCTCCCTGTAGCTGGAAATCTTACTGCACCAGGGCAAAGTGCCAGAGCAAGCTGCTTCTCACCCCAAATGTGCATGTTATCCTTTTAAAGTGAGTAGGATCAACAACAGGAGGTGCCTGTTGCTGTGCCCCTTCTGAGCTCCAGCTGTTTTCTTTCCTCAATATTTTTCTGGATATTTTTTCCCCAGCTGCAAATCTGCATTCACTACATTAATGTCAGCACAGCTTCCTAGGTGCTTACAGGAGCTGTGTATTTATACCGACCCTAATTCAGCAAAACACTTCAGCACATGTCTGACTTGGAGCAACTGAATGGGCCAACGGGGCTTCGGTGTAATTAAAGCTAAACATAACTTAGTGTCTCGTTTATTGAGGGCCTACTCAACTAATTAGTTAAACCTTCCATGAAAAGTCACCAGGATCCTTAATAAAGCAATGCTCTACAAACAGCTGCTGTGGGACTCTGCCCAGGTCACATTATCTTGTTTGCAGTTTAGATGTCTGAAATATCTGACTTGTCTTTTTTTTTTGGTGTGTCTGGGGTTTACTGTTCATGAGAAACTCTCCCTCCTTCCCCAGCAAGGTATAAAGCCACCAAACATTAATTGATTTCAGTCCACACGGTACCCACCAGGTAGATGTGGTAAATCACAGTTGTCAGGTGATTAAACACAACTCATAAATCACATGGGAGCATGTGAACCAGGCATTCAGTGTCAATGCTTTTTAATTAATGTTGTAAAACAATATTTCAGGCTTAGATCGAGTGTACAAGGCAGATAACATATCAAATTGGGGCTAATAAAATACCAGCAGTGGGTATGGCACTAATCACCAGTAGTCCCACGATCCCAAACACCCCGGTTGCACCCCAACAGGTGGCCCTGCTTGGAAAGGTGGTATGCAATGTTATTGCAGGGGGATTAGGAGCGGTCATTAGACTCTTGTAACACTGGATTAATTAACCAGCAAGCAAAATTATCTGCCCCCAGATCCATCACCTGCTAAAACAGACCAGTGGGTCATGGAAGATTGGATCTGGGAGGGAGGGGGGCACTGATTCGGCCCCTCCTCACGGTGTCCATGCCTGTGCTGGTGGGGGGCTCCTCCCTGCTTGCGTTTGCACCTCTGGCAGTGGCAGGAGGGGCAGCCTTGGCAGAGAAAAAGGGATTTAAAAGACATATGGGACATGTATTGGCAACACTTTCAGGCACATGGTGGGACTCTTGGGGTGTCCTGTGCAGGGCTGGGAGGTGGACTCCATGATCCTGGTGGGTCACTCCCAACTCGGCATATTCTGTGATTCTGTGGTAAGGAAAGGGTCAGATTTTTAAAGCAACAATAAAGAGTGGGGTGTGGGTGGACGAGAAGCTCAACGTGACCTCAGAAAGCCAACTGTGTCCTGGGCTGATCCCACAGTGTGGGCAGCAGGTGAGAGGGGATCCTGCCCCTCTGCTCAGGTAAGATCCCACCGGCAGTGCTGCCTCCAGCTCTGGGACCCCCAGCGTCAGAAGGACATGGAGCTGCTGGAGCAAGACCAGAGACAAACTGCGGTCATTCAGCCTGGAAAAGAGAAGATTCCAGGGAGATCTTAGAGTCCAGGGCCTAAAGGGACTCCAAGAGAGCTGGAGAGGGACTTGGGACAAGGGATGGGGGAAAGCACAAGGGGGAATGGCTTCCCACTGCCAGAGAGCAGGGTGAGATGGGATGTTGGGAAGGAATTCTTGGCTGTGAGGGTGGGGAGGCCCTGGCACAGGTTGCCCAGAGAAGCTGTGGCTGCCCCTGGATCCCTGGAAGTGTCCAAGGCCAGGTTGGACGGGGCTTGGAGCAACCTGGGCTAGTAGAAGATGTCTGGGGTGGGACTGGATGGCCTTTAAGGTCCCTCCCAACCCAAACAAACTGTTCTATGATTCTATGAGTGTCAAACTGTGTTCCAACGGCAAACTCTGGTGCTTTAGAAATTCCTGTGTTTTTTTTCCTGCTGGTCTTGGATGGGTCAGTGGCTCTGAGCAAATTTCCCACAGAAAGATGGGGTGACCAACCTGTCTGGGACAGAGTATTGGGGCCACTCAAGTTTTGGGATGCAGGGAGTCAGGCAAAGCCCTCGTGGGACCGGCCGGGTGTCCGGGATGCCGAGGGTGAAAGTCAAGCATTGAGTGGCACATCCCAAATCCTGCAAACCCCTTTGTGATGTTCTGCCCAGGTTACAGTAAATCCCCCGCTGTGCAGAGGGACTTTGGGGTGGATTAATGAGTGGAAAACCTTGCTTGAACCACGTGGGTGCTTGCTGGGGCAAACAGCCCATGACCATTTATGCTCTAAACATCCCACTGGATACAGGAATGCTGAGAGTCTGAGATAATTGAATTATGTTGCATTTGAGGAACACTGAGCAAACAAACTGAAAAAAAAATTGAAATGTCCTTTTAAAAAATTTAAATTAGTGCTTAATCTTAACAGCCCTTGTTTTTCACCAAAAGCTTCCTTTTTGAAGCAGAAATCCTTGTTGATAAATCAGTGCTTTGCTGATAAGGCCATTAGCTATAATTTTCTTAAAGGCCATTGACATAGAAAAAGTCTCAAATGTTGAAGAAGGATCAATCTGAGCACTTCAAAATGCTCAATTTTCATATTGTGATCTTTTTTATTTTCCCCACAAAAGAAAACAACTTTGTCTCTAAGCCAATTCCTCATTTCCTTCTGTCCACCTCCAAGTTCTCCCATGGTTTAAAAAAACCATCCTCTTCCCACGGAGCACTTTAATTCCATCAGGTCAGTGTTTCTCCTGTTTAAATTCATATCTAATTGGTCTTCTCATCTCTTCTTTCCTTTCCTCACTCAGACATTTAGTTATTAAAAGTATCCAGATAGTCTTTATAACCCCTTTACATACAAATTATCTGTAATTTATTAAGGATTAAGGCTTACCTAAAACCCACTACTTTAGTCACATATCCATTACATCACTCTGAATTTGACTTAAAAGTGCTTTTTGGCTGGCAGAGCTCCCCGTGGGAGGAAGTTTAAGTTCAGACCAAATTTATCGTGTCCTAAATGCCTGGTTGGAAGGAGCCAATGTCGTCACTCAAGATTTCCTGCAGATCTTTGCGATTTAACAGGGCTTAAAGTCCACCATTAAAAATTCCCTGGGATTTGTTGTGCAAGTGAAATTTTGTCCTGATGATGTCTGTAGCTAAATTTGAGTTGGTGGCTCAGCAGTGGGTTTGGAGTGCAATGAGGGTCCTGTTGGGTGAGAAGAGATGCTGTGCTGTTCCAAATTATAGAAGACTGGCGTGGAAGGGACATGCCCAGGAATTCTGGCTCTGAAACTGTCCTCCTTCCTCCCCTGCAGGAATTTCTCCCTTCTGCTCTGCTCCTTCCTCTTCTCCCTTTCAAACAGTGGAGCTGGGCTATTGGTTTGCAGCCTTGTTCCTCAGAGCTGCTCCACCGGTCCAGGAGGGGAGTGGGAACAAACAGGCTTTGTGTGTTTTCCAGATGACTGTCAAAGCCCCATGGCATAATATTATTTGGCTGAAAGGGAAAAGGACTAGAAAAAAAAAAAGGCAAATAAATATTTTCTCCCTCCTCTGTTACATCTTTATTTTGTTCCTGGATGTGTTGGCTGGACAAAGCTGGTGCTCACCTACTGCTTGTCTTGCCAAAGGGCCTTGAATCATTTTCCTCTTTCCTTGACTCTTTTATTTGCTTATTCTTTCAGTGTCCTTGGGTGAGGAAAGGGAGAACAATCCTCTGGCTTTGAGATGCTTGTTCAGACCAGGTTGCACAGGGTTTGGAGCAACCTGGTCTATTGGAAGGTGTCCCTGCCCATGGCAGGGGGTAGAATGAGATGGGCTTTAATGTCTCTTCCAATCCAAACCATTCCAGGATTCTATGCTCAGGGTGGGGAGGGTGGCCAAGAGCATCTTATGTTTGAAGATCTTTTCTCTGAAGTTCACTGCCCACCTCAATTTTGATCCTGGACCTGGATCCTGTAATTCAGATGAGTCAGTTGAGACTCAGTAGGTGCAGAGAATATAGTTTCAGGTTGTTTCCTGCATTCCCATTGATCCCTGTGTTATTCCAGACACATTTTCTAATTACTTTTTTCCCTGGGTGGAAAAGACTGGAAAATAATAGCGAGCAACAGCTGCCTTTCCCCTTTCATCCTCTCTTCTCCTCACACAGGCAAAGCCTGTCTTCCCTGCATGTGCTCAGCCTCTGAAGAGGGGTTTGCTTGTTTGGGTTTGTGTTTTCTCACTGAGGGTCTGTGAGGTTTTATGGGTTCCATGATAAATGTCATAACTAATAGTGCTGCCAATGCTCATGTAACCCCAGGAAGTGGGGCATGAATCTGCCAGGAGCTGAGCAACGTTCTGGCAGCACCACTGCTGAAATGTAGGTAATTCTGTGGCAGAAAATGTCATGCTGGGACCTCTACTCTCATTTGTGTTCCCCTCCACTTGCCTGCTCTTTTCTCTTTTTCTGTTTACTCCACATCCCTTGCCAACAAAGCAGCAAAATAAATCTGATACAGCCTTGGTGGCTTTTCCTCTCTCCTCAAGAAGGGATGTTAAACCTCCTGCAACCTGGCAACTCAGCTCAAAGGCAGCAGGAGCTGGGATGTCACATTTTAACTGCCAAAGGGCAGGTTAGATGGGATATTGGGAAGGAATTCTGCCCTGTGAAGGTGGTGAGGCCCTGGCACAGGTTGCCCAGAGAAGCTGTGGCTGCCCCATCCCTGGAAGTGTCCAAGGCCAGGTTGGATGGGGCTTGGAGAAACCTGGTCCAGTGGAAGGTGTCCCTGCCCATGGCAGGGGATGGAACTGGATGATTTTTAAGTTCCCTTCCAACCCAAACAATTGTATGGTTTTATGTCAGCCCTCCTTAACAGCCAGCAACCCTTGAAATGCTCAGCTACAGGTTGGCAATAACCTCCTGTGCAAGTCCTCGGGGTGTTTGCAGTATCACAACAGTGACTTTTTTTGTCCCTTGAGCCAAAGCAATAACTTGGGGCTGTTGGAGGTTGGACACGACTCGTCCCCTGTGTGTGTCACACCTCCCCTGCTCTTCCAACCTCACTCTGCCACAGGGCTGGCCTTAATAGCTCACAGAGCTTAATTGTTCTTCCACAGCACTAAATAATTCACACCCCAGGGCTCCATTGTTCCTGTGCACCAATTCCCCCGTTGCACTCCAGGGCTTCCTGTGGATTTTGTGGGCACAGCTCATAGAAACAGAGGGGGACAAATAGGGCAGGAGTGAGTGACGTGCCCAAGGCTGGCTTTCCCCCTCTCCATTCCCGCTTTCCAAGCCCTCCTCTCTCCAGGCACACATGTTGAGGCAGTTCTCAGGGATCTGGGTGAGAAGCTGGCAGAGCAGAAGCTGAAATCTCAATTACCTTCCTCCTTGTCCGTTTGCACAGGATCCTTATCTCCCTCCGTGAAACCCTCCGTATTTAATTATACAATGATAATCCTTCACACACTAAGTGCATTATTAAGCAATTCCTAAGATAAGTAGTTTCTGGATTCCCAATTATGATTAGATATTGGCAATCAAGCTGACTTCCACTCTCCCTCCTGGGGCTGGCCTGCCAAAGCCAGGCTTGTTTGGGTAGGTGAGACACAAAACCCATGTGGGAATGACAAATTTAGGTAAGACATGGTTTGTGGGTAGAAGGTGCAGTTGGCCATGCAGGGCTCTGTGAAGCTCATTCAGATATGGATTTGGGGGTAGCTTTGCTGTCCCAGGTGCAGCCACGTATTCTTCACAGGTGTGTTTCACATCCTAATCCATCATTTGAGTCATGGAGGCCACAAAGTTGCTGCAGGTCTCAGGTTTTGTGGTTTTCTCTGCAATCTTTGCCATGGCAGCCAGGGTGGGAGAGCTCTTTTTGCAGCCAGGTTGTGATGAGGGGTTTGTTACAGATTCATAGTCTGAATCTGAGCATCAGTGGAAATGAGTTCATTCCATGTCTTTGTATAGTTCATGTTCCCTGGTCCTCTGACCATTTCTGTTGAGCTCTTCTGCTCCCTCCTCAGTACACTGAATCCCAGAATGGTTGGAAGGGACCTTAAAGACCATCCAGTTCCAACCTTCACACCAGGAGCAGGGACACCTCCCACTAGTCTGTGTTGCTCCAAGCCCCATCTTACCAGTGCTGGGAAGATGAACTGAAAGCTTTGCAACTTGGCAAAGGCTTTAGCAGCCCACAATGCTTTAGTGTGGCTGGGTGGGTTCCTCCTTGCCTTCCTACCTTATCCCTCCCAAATATCGCAGGGCAGGGATGAGGGTCAGCAGAGTGGGGTCAGGGTGGCACATGGACCTCCCAGATATCCAGCAAGGGGATCTGATCAGGCTCCATGGTCAGTCAGTGCCATCTCTTGCAACAGAGTGTTCCCTCTTTTGCCAACAGCATTTCCACTGCCATCTCCAGTTATCTCCTTGTGGTCCCCACATCCAAGTGATCCCCCCCGCTCTGCCCACAGGAGACCCACTGGGCTGGCAGCTCACAGGATCATGGCCACAGGGCATATCATCACTGAGCTACAATGGCCAAGGGATTATAGAGATTGCTCCTAATTCTGCAGAGGAAAATGCTGTTTGTCAGTGTAATTGAGAGGGTGGCTTTAGAGTCAATGACTCTGAGCTTATGTTGTAGATGGATCACGTTTCACCTCTTTCAAAGCATTTAAGAACTTACCAGAAAAACAAATGTCATTGCTCAGTGTGCCAAGTGTCTCTAATGCAACTTGCTATCTCAGTTCCTTCCCTCCAAGATACAGTGAAATTAGATTCGTTTTGCTTCTCAGACCCTCCAAAGGTCACAGTTGTCCCCTCCTTCAGTGCTGATGCATCTATATGTGTACATGTGTAAGGTGCACATGTCCCTGTACCTGCTAAGGGTGCTTTCATCCACTCTCCAGATACTCCTGGTGAAGGAAATATTAAGTCATAGCTGCTTGTGGGAAATCTTCAATCTTAACTTTGCAATGTATGTGCCTCTATGACTTGCACAAGGACAGAGTGAAAGGGCAGATGCTCAGTCTGTAGAACATATTTTTCCCCCTATCTCAATATTCAGTCATGGTTAGCTCAGTCCTGATATTTGCACCCAAATGCATGAGAGCAACTTAACATAACCCCCAACCTATAGAGCCTTCTGCCCTATATTTAACCATTGTCAGACCTGACAGCTGACTGTAAAAAATGGCTAAAAGAGTCTAAAAGAGAGTGGGTTTAGATGGGATATTGGGAAGAAACCCTTCCCTGTGAGGGTGAGGAGGCCCTGGCACAGGTTGCCCAGAGAAGCTGTGGCTGCCCCTGGATCCCTGGAAGTGTCCAAGGCCAGGTTGGACAGGGCTTGGAGCAACATGGTCTGGTGGAAGGTGTGCACTGGTTGGTCTTTAAGGTCCCTTCCAACCCAAACCATTCTGAAATTCTATATACTGAGGCTGTCAAAACTATAGACACCTACCATTAATGCAAGGGTTAAACAGGGATTGAGGGACAGGAGGGCCAAACCCCTAAAACTTGATGCTGAATTTGCTGCTTGAAGATTGTTTGCAAATTCGGAGGTAAAGGCATCTCTGGCAAAGAGCAGTAATGCCCAAGTGCTCCCTGGTAAGGCATTTATTGCTCTCTTGAGGATTACTTTTAAAGTGAAAGAGCCCTGGTCTGACAGTACATTTATCCCACAGCCAAGGTCACAGAGTCACAGAATGTGCTGAGCTGGAAGGGCCCCACAAGGATCATCGAGTCCAGCCCTCAGCCCTGCACAGGTCCATCCCCAAGAGTCCCACCATGTGCACCACAGGATCATCCAAACCCTCCTGGAGCTCTGGCAGCCTTGGGGCTGTGCCCACTGCCCTGGGGAGCCTGGTCAGTGCCCAACCAGCCTCTGGGGGAAGAACCTTTGCCTGAGATCCAACCTGAGCCTGCCCTGACACAGCTCCATTCCCTCGGGTCCTGTCCCTGGTGCCCACAGAGATCTCAGACAAGCTCTTGCACAGGCTGCACCTCCATCCAGGGCGAGCTTTGCACACCCAGCACCCCGTGCCAGCTCCTGCCCAGCGCCGCCCTCCGCTCCGTGTCCTCGCAGCTCCTCCTGACAAAGGAGCAGTTTGCTGATGCAAATCACCGGCCTTCACACCCCGCTTCCCTTCGGGAGGAATAACAATTGTGAAAGAGCACGGAAGGTGAGCCGACAGCAGGCACGGAGCTGCGCTAATGCTCCCGCAGTGCCAACAATAATACATTTTCTGCAGCAATAAACCCGCGTTTCCTGAGCGCTGCTCCCCGTGCCTCTCGCGGCGTTCTGCAAACGTTAACTAATTACAGCCTCATTACGTCTCTGTTAGATCCATTTATTTGTATATGAGGAACTTTCCATCCCCAAGCTCACCTGAAGTCGGGAGAGACCTGCTGCAAAAACCTGGGGATAAACACAAAGAGGCTCTTGTGAGCAAGGCGGGAATTCAGTTGGGATTTGATTCCTGCTTCTGCAAACAAGGTCACTTGAATCCAGCTGTGGTGTAAATGGACGTGGGTTTTGGAGCTAGGTGGAGAGGATGAGGGGCTCTGTCCCATCTCCTGCTGTGCACTCCCAAGGTGCTGTGGCACAAATTAAAACAGATTAATTTAAACCACAGTTGAGAGAGTAACTGTCTGGACCTCTGGCTGAGCCCTGGCATGATGGTCAGTGTGAAAACATAATTTTTCTCTCCATCTCTTGCTTTTCTGTTTGCACTGAAAGATCTTTGGGAAGAGAAGGGCCCATTCCTTATTCTGTGCTTGCACAACATGGAAAATAGGTTTGGGTTTGTTTCCCCCAGTGCTGTTTGCAGCTTCCAGCACTGGAGGCGGGGAATACGAGAGGGAATTTTGGCTGATGGTGAGAAATGAGGCGGGCAGAGGTAACAGCAGGATTTTAGGGTTGACTTTATGCCACCTCCTTGCCACAGAAGTTTTAATAACCATGTCAGCAGGGTTTGGGGAGCAGCAGGGTCTGGGGAGCTGCAGGGTCTGGGGAGCTGCAGGGTGCAGCTGCAACTCCAGCTACAAAATACCCCCTGACTGTCAGTCTGGGCATCGCTCCTGACTTTGGGAACACGTTTAGCACCCTTTGCTTTCCCACAGTACCCAGGTTGTGGCGGGAGGTAGCTGACCTGGTGTTGCCCTGAGTCCTCACTGCCCAAGAGATCGGATCATTACCCGGCCACATTTCTCTGCTGCAGGGTCTAAGTCAGTCCCTGGAGAGAAGAGTGTGCTGGGAGATGCTGGGATAAAGCTCCACATCTGGAAGCAGGTTTCCAGCCAGGGCAGAGTGGTACCCAGGGCTGCCACAAGGACTTGCAGAGCTGAGGGTCCATCTGTGCCCATTGCCTCTCGCACCTCCAGCCACGGTTCTCCTCCAGCACTCACAGGTTTGAATCCAGACATGCTGAGAGGCACCATGGAGGAGCAATTAGCTCCCATGAGACTTTCCACCATTAGGAACAATGGCTGGCTTAGTTCTCATCTGATTGAATTAATGATATTCTAACAAGTGACGGTTTTTTCCTTTTAAATTCTCTCATTTGGAAGGAATTGCTCGTCATAAATTACACTTATAAAAATTAGGCCGGTGTTTTGTATTGTTTACAACAAGCACTTCGGGGTTATGGATGTTACTCATTGATTTATAATGTTTAATTCTTCTCCCCCTCTTTCCCCCTCCTTCGAGCTGTTCATAAATCAAGCAGAGATGTCAACCCTGTGTCAACATTTCCCTCAGCCTGCAAGTTGCAGGCAAGTTGGGACAGCGGATCTTATGGAGAAGGTTGACTCTTCTCCTTCACTGTCATTCCCATTCTGATGAGACAATAAGAAGGTGAGGCTGGCACTTGTCAGTTATTTCTGAGTCACTTTTCATTAGGCCTTTTTTCAAACACTCCAGAGAACAATGTTGGAGGCAAAGTGATCCAAACAACTCATGTTCCCGCTTGTGCACTCGTGGGTTTGGGCAGCAGCTGCCGTGGAATTGCCCTGGGAGGCTCAGCAGGTGTCTGATGGTCCTGGAGCAGATCCGGATGATGTCAGCCAGCTCTCACCCTGGCAGCCTCCTTCTCCCCACCAACCTGGGGTCATCGTTTCCAAATGATGGAGAGGTGCTTGGCTTTGTTTAGAGGGTTCTCCAAGAACCCATGGGGCTTCCAGGAGTGTCCAAAGAGGTGCTGGGGGTCTGTGGGTGATTCAGAGCTGGCGGCGGGGTAAACCCCAAAAGAAGGAGATTTTAGTGAGCAACATAGAATCATACAGTGGGTTGAGCTGAGAAGGACCTTAAAGAGGATCGAGTTCCAACCCCCAGCATTAGGCTTCACACATTGTGCAAGGGGCTGAGATTTCAGTGAAACTAATGGGAATTAGGGACTGGAGGACCTCTGAGAGCCTCTGGCAGCAGCTTGCTTAGTCATAGGGTAAATGAGCTCCTTTGGAAAATTGTGAGGAAAAACTTCCTTTCCCTAATGATTTTGCTAAGAATCACCAGAGGTCTGGCAAAGGATATCCAAAGATGTGGGTGGGTTGTAAAGTTCCCTGCATCAGGTCAAAATGGAGCATTTTTGGCCCTTTCCTCAGGTCAAATTACCAGTGAGCTGCTGAGCCCTCAGCATTACGAGAATGCCCAGTGTCTGACCTCCAGCAGCCACAATGTTGGTGATGGTGCCCCACAAAATCCATCCTGTGGGATGAACATGGCTGTTTCTGCAAGCGTGGTCTTGGATTTTGCTGGGATTGGACTTACAATGACCAGCTAAGCCATCAGGGATGGTTGTGCTCCATTTCTGCCCTTCTCCTCCGTACCTACATCATCAGCAGGCGCTTTAGGAGGAGTCAGGTGTCATGTTAAACCCAAAGTGCCTGGTGGATCAGGTATGTGTGTGTGGGGCTATCTGGGATAATTCCTGCCTACACCATGCCCACACTAGGCTGGTTTATCAGCCTGCTGCTTTCCTAAGCAATGGGGCTCGCCCAGTTGTAATAACAAAAGTAAATAAATACATTTTAATGATCCGATGGTGGTAATTACCAATGCTGAAAAACAGATGTCTCCCTGAAGAGCTCATTGCATAAGCTGCCCCATTATGTGGCTATGAGTTGATTATTAAAAGAAAACATTTAGCAAATGCAGAACAGGATATTCATCTGCTATTACATAATGGCAATAATTGAATTGAGGCAGTGATAGTCTCCCAGCCCTCAGTGAATGCCGAGTGAAGTGTATTTATGGCCTCCGCTGTGAAAGAGCCCTCCTTGTTTTTCCAAGGAGAGGAGAGATCTTTCAAGAGATAATAAATAAAACAGACTCTGGCTGCTTTAACATGAAGCAAGATGAGTCCTCGGGATTAGTTTGGATTAGTGTGTTGCTGGTGGCACGGAGGGCTGGCACTGGGCCATTTATTCACCTAGAATACGTGGAGCTAATTGGAAAAGCACCTGTGAGGAGCTGTAGCTCACCACCTGCACTTTGATGAAATAAAATAAGCCTACATAATTGACTACATTACCTATTAATGTTATGAAATCACCCCCAGGCATTTTTATTATTATTATTATTATCGTCTCCTCTCCCTTCCCCTTCTTCCCCAAGCTTTTATGAATCAAACTTTTGTCTCTTGCTTTTCCCTTGGAAGCCCCAGGATTGTGCCGCTGTATCAAGACCAGGACTGGTCTGACTGACTCACTTGTCCCTGCAGGGGAATCCTAGGAAATTAATCCTTCTTGATAGGGAGAAGAAATAGTCTGACATTTAATTCCTTTTTCTCATGGGACACAGCCTCCTCCTGGTCTCTCCCCTTTCCCCCAACAAATTCCAATGGGAGTCTTTTGAGTGCCCTATCTGGTTGTTGGGATAACCCAGAGCCTCATAGTGATAAAAACCCTCCCTGTTGGCTTTTGTGCTGGCCAACAGCAGAGGGTGGGCTTTGCCCAGGCATCCTTAGAAGAAGCTGTGTGGAGCTTGGTGTGCTCGGTGGTTTGGGCCTGGGTGGGGTCCCTGCCTCTCTGTGACCACATTTGAAAACAAATTGGCCACATCACCCGTCGCAGGAAAACGTGGTGCTGTAAATTGCAAAATCTAGGTCGTGACAGGCAGGTGGCCTCAGGGACTTCCATGCTCAGGACAGCCCTTGCTCCTGGAAGTGGCTGGGATTAAAACACCACAGAGGAAAACCTCTGTTGCTGCATAATTGGAAGATAAATGAAGACAGAGCTAAGAAGACTCGTGGAGAAGAGCCATCGGAAATTCCTCCTGTTTTATCTTCTCCCCCTCCTGGCAACTTTGCCACAGACTTGAACCAGGCTCAAGTCAAACCATCTCTGTGTGGCTGAAAAAAAAACAAACAACAAACAGATTAAGAGTTTCAGGGCATTTCCTGGGCTTTTGCACGTCCTGATTGGAGAGGAAAGAAGCCTGAAGCTCCTGTGGTCAGAGACATTATGCCAAAACATGGGCCTGGTTTCCAAAGGGGAATAAAATTCAGGAGCCAAGTTTGTTCCCAAGTTGGCAAAGCATTTAGCTTTGCTCCAGTCACCAAAGCTTCATCTTCAGCATCAGCAACTGGACATTCCATGGGCTTCAACCTGAACAAGCAAACCCAGTTGGTCTTTGTCATTTCACATCACGGGGGGGAAAGTGCCTAATTATTGCACCTGGTGCAATAATTACTGTGCTTCTGTGTTGATAATTAGTGATGCCACTGCACAATGATTGCATTGCTTTTGGCCAAAAATAATCAGGGGCAAAGAAGGATTAGTTTAAGACCATTCAGGCAGTGAAAGAGCAGTGGACAGAGAAGCTCCTGCTCATGGCAGGGGGGTGTGTGGGCAGGGCTGACCATGGTGAGGTTGAAAATGTAGCAAACAGGTCTCTGCAGAAACCTGAGCTGTTGGAAGCACTGAGCTTGCTGAAATGACCCCACTGGGTGCCCAGACAAGGAAATCTGACATTTTTTTCCTCTCTTGCATTAGAAAAAAATGTTTCCTGTAACTAAATTATTTATCTATACACAGGTCAGCCCTGGATGTGGAAGCTGGTTGATGTAATGATCTCCCATGGGATAGAATTGTCAAAGTCCCACCTGCTGACTCACTGTTTGGACTGAAGAGGTGATCTTAGTCCGGCTCTTTGAGGCTTGCAGAAGAGCCTCCAAATCCACCAGCCACCTGGATAAAGGAGGTCTTGCCACATATACTGAGGAATCCTGATGGGTGAGGGCCCCTTTGCAGATGAAACGTGCTCGGGTGTTCTCACTGGAGGTCTGTATGGACTTGCTGTTCACCTCAGTCTTGTTCCCAGTCGCTGCCGTGATGGTCCTGGCTCAGCTCTGCTGGGTCTCCTCTGGAGAGGGTCATTCCTGGGAAATGCTGGGGGGTTCCCTTGTCCCTGGGCATGTGTGCATATGGCAAACTCCAATTTGGAGCTGCATTAAAACATTCTGCTTCTTATGTCCCCCTGTGTTTGCATGTTGAGGATTGCACCTGGACATACCGGGCAAGGACACCAACAGGATCCCAAAGGTTTTGCCTTGCACAGCTCATCCTATCCCAGGTACTCAGGCAGGGCTCACAGAATGCAAAATGGTTTGGGTTGGAAGGAACCTTCAAGCCCATCTCATTCCACGCCCTGCCATGGGCAGGGACACCTTCCACTAGCCCAAGTTGCTCCAAGCCCCGTCCAGCCTGGCCTTGGACACTTCCAGGGATCCAGGGGCAGCCACAGCTTCTCTGGGCAACCTGTGCCAGGGCCTCCCCACCCTCACAGAGAAGGGTTTCTTCCCAATATTCCATCTAACCCTTCCCTCTGGAAGGGGCTTGGAACAATTTGGGATAGTGGAAGGTGTCCCTGCCCAGTGGCAGGGGGTGGAACTAAATGATCTCTAAGGTCCTCCCCAGCCCAAACCATTCTGGGATTCCATGATTACCAGCAGGAAGGTGGCTTCAGAAAATACATTTAGTCCTACCTTCGGGACAGCGAGGTGCTCATGGCCAGTGTCCACCTTGCAGCTGATCTGCTCAGCTGCTGCAGCTCTCTGACACTGGAGCTCACCTGCATCTCAGGGCAGATCCACAGCTACAAGGAATTCACTTTACTCAGACACTGAATTCATACCTTGGAGACCACAACCAGGCACCATGGGCTAAATATTCCATAGCTCAACCCCGTGTCATTATCATGATAGTTTTTTTCCTTCCTGAGGCTCCTAAGTATTTTCACTTTCATTGTTTTAATTGACCTCTGAGAAAAGAGCAGTATCAAAACAGGAGCTCAGATTACTGAAGTTATTATCCTGTTGTGTACAATGAGTGATTATTTTATATAGATACAGGTATGTATAAACTCTTTTTTTTTTCCCTGCAAAGGCAGCAGTTCAATAAATAATTAATGTTTCTTAATCCTGTAGCTATTTTTCTTACTGTAAAAAATTAATTGGTTTTCCATCATCTGTTTCCCTCTGACCTGGAGGAATCTGGCACAGCATTCATGCCCCTGCTTAAACACGCTCCTTGTAATTTTTGTCATGCCCATGGTACAGAATCTGGGGATAAACAAACTAATCAGAGATATTAGAGGCACCTCCAGGAAGGTTTAGTCATCCTAACACTGTGCTTATGCAGCATCCATCCGTCTGGGAATAATTAAGGCTCCCAAGCCCTGATGAGGTAAATGATGTGCTGCTCGGTGTGTCGGTGGTAAACAGAGTCACACAGAGGTTACATGGTTTGCCCCAGACCACACAGAAAGGCACAATGGCTCTGAGGCTGAAAATGCTTTTGCACCACCAGTTTACCAAAAATAACTGAAATGTGGAGGGGGATGAGGTGAAATAACTCACAGGCCCCAGACAAGCCTGCAGTGAATTAAGGACTTGCTTCTGCTCTCCTGGTTGGTCATGCACCCATGACCTGACCCACAGCCTGGCCCCCCTTCAGTGGGGACACAATGAGGGATGTGGGGGCTCGGCTGGGAGCACAGGACCTGACCCCCCTCCCAGGGGTTTTCAGGGTCAGTCTGTTCATGTCACACAACCTAATCCCCCTCACAAGCCCCAGCTTGAACCTGGGGCTTATTTGGGCTTCACATTTGCAGCCCATTGCTGTTTAATTCTCCCACTTAGCCCTGGTCCCCAGTCCTGGTCCAGCAACCGCCTGCACGCCCTGATGCTGCCAGATCAGTGGCAGCAAGGAACTCTGGCAGGGAGGGAACCTTTACTTAACAATAGGCACATTTCAGATAAATGGTGAGAGGAAAAGGTATTCTGGGAGGAAAAAGGACTTGCTCTCACTGCCTGTTAACTCTTCTCAATGCTCCAGGGCTGCTCTGGTCCCAGCCTGCTCCCCAAAGCACCTCTGGTCCCTGCTCTCCTTTTGTGAACGTTGTCATCCTTTTTGATCTTCTGTATCCTTCAACTTTCACCCTTTTTGCCCCAAACTTTGCATACTGGTGAGGGAGATGGGAAGCCCTGAAAGCCTCTCAGTGCTGTCTCTGACAGCCCTCAGGTGTTTGCTGCAGGCTGATTTTGAGATGTTATGTTTTCTCCCAGCTTATTTTCTCTCTGAGCCGTGGGCAGATGCTCAGCACCCTGTTCACCAGGACAGCACACGGCATTCCTAAATCATCCTGCCCCCCTCCCTACAGCAATGCTTTGCCTGAAGCTTCTGCCTTGCCCTGGAGCACTGCATGGATGCAGGTCCTGAGGAGGAGGAGGGATTGCTGTAGCAATGAGCTACTGCCCCCGTTGAACAGGGAAAAACGTGGAACTGCAGAGAGAAACTAACTGTTGTGAAGCTGGAAAATGTGACTTTTGCACCTAATAATTCATGTCCTGGCTGTTTTCCAGCAAGTGCAGAGAGTTAGGCTTTTGGGGTCTGGAGTCTTCTATGTCTTAGCCATCTCCATCTGCTCCATCTTCAGTAGTGTTGCAGAGCTGAAAAATGGGATGAAAGGTGCTATTTCAGGCTCCTTTGGTCTTGCATTGAGTGGTGTTGTTGCTCCATTTCCTGTGGGAGAGCAGAGGGATGAGCTTGCTGCCCTGCCTTATGCTTTGATGGGGGATTCAATGGTTGTTCATGCCTGAAAGAGTTAATTGATGGGGAAACAAGAGCCAGTTCAGCCTAAGGGAGCCAGCAAGTACAAGCACTTTCCTAATATGAAGCTTTGTTTAATTACATCTGATGAAGGTTTCAGGGGAGCCATCACTGCCATTGCATTTTCTGGAGCAAATTCCTTCCCTTTGATTCGTAATCTGCTCACATCCCAACCAGCCAATCTTGTACAAACAGCCCCACGGGCTGCAAAATCAAATGGAAAATGTGGGCTCACATGGCACAGCTCAAGTCTGAGCTGAAAGGGTGAGACCGGCAGGGCAGGCAGGTTACAAGGTAAAGATTCATGTCCCAAACTGTCTCTGCACTTGTCCAGACCGAGCTCTCACTGATGTCTAGAGATCAGGACCCGAAGCCCAGCACCCCCAAGAGCCACAAATTCAGCTGGATGCTCCCAGTGTCCCCCAGCCCCATGGGAATCACAGAGGGGCACAGCCCTGGCACTGGGCATGGGAGATGCTTTGTGTCACTCCACACAACAAACCCACACCAGCCTCGTGTCCCTAAAGCAGAGCTTCACCTCCAGACATCTCTGTAAAGCTTAATCAGGAGGGGCTGAGGCTGGTTCAGAGCACAGATATGATGGCAGAAACACGGAATGGTTTGGGTTGGGAGGAACCTGAAAAATCATTTAGATCATCCCATTCCACTCCCTGCCATGGGCAGGGACACCTTCCACTAGCCAGGTTGCTCCAAGCCCCATCCAACCTGGCCTTGGACATTTCTAGGGATGGGGCAGCCACAGCCTCACCAGCCTCACCACCCTTCCAGGGAAAAATTCCTTCCCGATATCCCATCTTGCCCTGTCCCACCATCCCTTGTCCCCAGTCCCTCTCCAGCTCTCCTGGAGCCCCTTTAGGCCCTGCAAGGGGCTCTCACGACTTCCTGGAGCCTTCCCTTGTCCAGGTGAACCCCCCCAGCTCTCCCAGCCTGGCTCCAGAGCAGAGGGGCTCCAGCCCTTGGAGCATCCCTTGGGCCTCCTCTGGACTTGCTCCAGCAGCTCCAGGTCCTTGTGCTGTTGGAGCCCCAGAGCTGGAGGCAGCTCTGCAGGGAGGGTCTCACAAGGGCAGAGCTGAGGGAGAGCATCTCTCACACAGGATGAATTCAAGCACAGCTCTCATCCTGGAGCAGCAGTTCTGGGGATGTGGATGCCCTTTTCCAGAGCAAAGAGGGCAAGAGCTGTCACAGCTATGGGGCACCTGGGCTGGGCCACTCTCCCTCCTACAAACAGGGTCCTCAGAAAATAGAGAAGCAGGGCTTGGACCAGCAGGTTATAAACAGTGTAGTTACTTGGACCACCAGTTTATAGATGTTTCTTAGCCAGCAGAAGTCAGATAGGCTCAAAGTCTCTAATGCAAAAGGGCACAGATTATTTTTTCCTGAGCGCATCGAGTTCCCCAAATCACAGATGAATTTGCAGTAAGTGATGAATATGGTCACAGTGGTTTTACAGCCAAAAGCAAATGTAATTGTCATCAAGACCAGCTTCTTGCTAAGCCAGGTCCAGCAGGGAAAAATATGGATTCCAATAGCTTTGGATTAATTTATAACAGCACATTTGAAGAGAAGATTTGTCTGGAAAACTGGCAAAAACAACTTGTGGTACGAGAACTCTTGATCCAGTGTTTAATTCCTTCATCTCTTACCACTTACATCTCACTGCTTACTCCTGCTTTGATTTGTGTCCTCAAGAGACTGGGATCATGATCCTGCATGGCATAACCCACCGAGACAGCAGCACTTCCCAGGCAGAGCCAAGAGATCACAGCATCATTCCCTATGGGAAAACACATCCAGGAAACTTCACCAGCCACAGACTTCATAGGATCATCCCGGATATATTTATATATTAAACCATAGCAGAAATGACATATGCAAGCATAAATAACTGCATTCTCTCATTACTCATACTTTGCCTTTGGAATTTTTCTCCTTTTATTGCTGTTTTACAATAGTAGCAGAGAAGTAGCAGTAAATCTATGGAGCATCTGTCTAATTACATCTCAATTTAATTATCGCTCTTCTTCATGTCTCCATCCTAATGAGGTCTTCAGGTTGTGACAGCTGATGATGAAGTGGCTGCAGAGGTGTTATCTGCTCTTCACCTGAATAAGAGCCATCCCAGGCAGAGACCAGAGAGGGCCCTTGACAGGGTGCAGCCTCGCTGCTTCTGCCTCGCACCCACAAAACAATCCACATTGTGAAACGCCTGCTGGAAAGGGAGATAAAAAATTTAAACAGCCACAGGGCACCCAGGTTGGTGGATGGGTTCCAGAAACATTAGGTCATAGATTAATTTTTATTTGTTTTCCCTTCTCTCCCAAAATACGCTCGGGCACTTTTCCAGCAATTATCAAAAGTCACTTTTTATAGCAAGGGTGTCTTCTACGGCACAGTTCTCCAGATTCTCTTCCATTGGCTTCATTCTCATACGATTTCAAGCTGTTCTTTATTTATTTTTCATTAAGGTGGAATGGCTCAAGAGGCAGAAACTCATATTTCCCTCCAGACTACCCCAGAATATGCCAAAAAACCAAAACCTCTAAGGTCAGTATGGTTCTACCAGAACAAATTGTCCTCCCTGGGAGCGGGACAGAGACCTTGCTATGCTTGCTTGGCTTGTGCTATGGTCTCTGCCACTTGGGACTTGTTTTCTGTTCACATCCCAAAGACTAAATATCAAATGTGGAGGAACCTGCTCCTTCTTGTTTAAATAATTATTCCCCTGGAAAAGCACAAACCCGATTAACAATCATTGCAACTGAAGTGTGGAATTCACCTGTGATGTGTTACTACACTGAGCAAAAATCTGTTGCAAATATAGAGTAATGGCATTACTTTGAGCCCAAATAGTGTTAAAATGCTGCCCTGACCAGGGGCTGGTCGTGTTGGGCTTTATAATGCACCTCCAGCCTGGAAAGTGGTGGAAGTGTTTTCACGAGGGCCACAGGAATCAGTGGCAGAATTTGGGGGAAATCCCCCAATAGCAGAGTTGTCGACGATCTCAGACTCCACTCTGTGTAGCATTGCAGAGTCAACAACCTTGTCTTGGTGTGTGGGAGCAACAACCTCATCTTCTGGCTGCTCACAACACATCCTGTCCCGAATGGGTGCCATGCAAATGGGAAGGTGACCTCATTCATCTCCAGGAAGGGATCGCATTCACAGACCAAACACAGCATTGTTATTTAGGTCATTCGGTTTGAGACCTTCTAAAGTCTAGCAAAGATGTGGGGGCAGTCAACATAACCACTGTTAATCCCAGCTCTTCTAGACAGCACTCCTATAGTGTTACCCTATTTTAATGACTAATTAGAGAAAAAAGGAGGGCTGTTCTTATCCCTGCCATTGACTTTGGCAGTGCAAGATCTGCAGACCAGTAAAGAACGTCTGACTGTAAACATCCACTTCAGTCCCAATACTGACCATGTCCAAATGTTTTGCACCAAGTCAGTGAAGCGGAGATGGAGCAACCTTGAACCACCATCTTACCCCTCCCACCCCCTCCAGGTGCAAAGGCAGACACAACTTTGTCTAATCCACATTTGACACTTTTGTCTATCCTGTCCTTAAAACCCACCAATTACTGGAATTCCATATTTCTGTGAGGAATCTCTTCTGTTTTTTCATTAAATTTAGATGTTTAGAATCCCTTTGTTCCAGTTCCACTTCATTCCTTACTCAACCTATTGAGAGTCAACAGAGGTTATTTCACTACCTCACTTAAATATTTTTGCATGGCTTTAATTATTCCTCCCTCCCCAACCCCCTTCTCTCAACTGAGCCATCCCATCTTACTCATTCCTTAGATGTCATGTTTTCTGCCTGCTCATCAATACTCTGTTGCATAAAACTCACAGATGATTGTCCTCAATCCACACACTGAAATTCCTTTAAATCTAAGTAGATAATTGAGGCTTGTTGGATCAATATCAGGCAATGATTTAATACATTGACTGGAGATCTCTATCTGGGCAGTAATGGGTTAGTCATCAATAAGTGCATCTGTGGCCAGATTCAACCTGGGCTTGCCCCATCTGTATCCAGGTCATCCACATGTGTGATTTGGGCTCCTCTGAGTCCACAAGCACTTGCCCAATGGTGGGGGATGAACCAAAACCTCACAAATCCCAGTGACTATCCGTGGCTTCAACCAGACATCCAATCATGGAGCAGGTACACACCTGTGTCATCCTTTGTGGAAGATTGTCACAGGGCAAAGAGCCATAAAATCTGTGGATTCTCCCATGTTTCATGGAGGGTTCAGCTTTACAAGCTTTAAACAGCCAAAGCTGATGAGGGCAGTTTGAATTACTTCCTCACCATCTGATGGCAACAAAGAGAGCCTAAACCCTGAGGTTAAGCAGGATGGGATGAATCTGATGGGAACTGTTGGATTTGGTTTTGCTTTCATACCCAGTGAAAATCTTCCCTAAAAGTCCCTACTCCTTCCACCCTTAGTCTGGGCTGAGTAAAGTTCATTAAGCACCTTTCCAAAAAAGTCATGTTACTTAAAACATCAAATCCAGGCGCTCAAAAGCCACAGGGGATCTTCTGCCACCTTAAGTAGCTGGTGAGACATGGGAATCTGAACACAACCCAAATAGCCTGAGATATATCTTATACGTGACGTGGATTTAAGAGAAGGGAAAAAAATATATTAGCACACAAAATATTAAGTCATTCATATTTTCTGCAATTAATTTATCTGTCATCAATAGACTCATAAACTATTTGACTTTATGACAGCTTGGAAAGAGAAGATGCCAGCTTTTCCTGCAGGTGTGCATCTGGTTGGGAAGACATCAGCAACTGTACGTGCAGGGAGGGAGGATGATTGGAGGGAGACAGAGGGGTTGTGAAATAAGATGGGAGTGAAAGGGTTGGCAAAAATGCTGGCTAGCTGCATTTGTCCTCCCTGGAGATGGGAAAGAAAGGATTTGCAAAGCCCTGGCTTCGAGCAGCGTTCCCAAAGTAGGTTGAGAGCCCCTCACTGTGCAGTTTTATTGATCTGGCTTCAGGCAGTGAACACATAAAAAGAGCCCAGGGCACTGTAGAAATGGTTCAGCACATTTCCTGTATTCAGTGTGATACTTAAGATACAGGGACAGACATCAGGTGCTTACACACTGGTGTGATCATAAATCCTACTGACTTCACTGGGATGTTGTTTCCTTTGTGGCCTTTGCACATTTGCTCTTCAGAGCTTCTCCATGCTGACCACATTTAATGGCTATGAACTACGAGGCTTTGGGGCTTGGAGGATTGGGAAAATGATCCAAGTCAAGACGGATCTGATGGGTGCTTTAAGGGTCAAGCAGGGGTGGGCAAGAAGGTGTTTTCCAGTTAAAAGTATCTGTAAAGGCAATTCAGTGCCTTTGTGGGATCTCCTGGGAGAAATGTTGCTTGACCTCATTTTCTCCTTACATTGAAGTTAATTAATAGTCAGAAAGGTTCTGGTGGTCACACTGGGTTCACATACTTCCCTCATTCCTAGGAGGCAAGTTGTGGGATTGTGGCAATTTTGCCTCTCTGGTAATTTTGGTTCCAAATAAGCACCTGCTGAATTCAGGGGTTTTTGTTTGTTTTTTGGGGGGTTTGTTTATTTACAAAACTGGTGTTTGGATGAAGCTGATGCTCAAAAGATTGAAACAGTTTTGCATTTAAATGGTAAAAAGCTGTTCTTTGCTCACCTAGTGCAAAAGGGGGAAAAAGCAAAGCCATTACAGCCATGGAAAGGAATAAGTGGGGTGGAAATGTGGAAAAGCCCAGATTTGAAAGTTCTGTCAAGAGGAAAAGTGGATAATGAGTCTCAAGCACTAAGGAAAAGCTAGTACTGAGTGGAGTTCTGGTTGCCTTTTGGCAGAAAATGAAGAGGGAAGGTAAAAGCTGGGGACACTATTGTAGTTTGGGTACCAGAATGCGAAAGCAGGAAAAATCTGCAGTAGGACACAAAGAAATTAAGATTTGGGCTTGTTAAATAATGATGCTTTGTTTGTATTGAATCCCAAGAAAAGCTGAAGGTGCTTTAAAATGAAGTATTTCAGTCTGCCCAGTCTTTTGACAAGGACCTGGAGTGACAAGACAAGGGGGAGGGTTTCAAACTGACAGAGCATAAGTTTAGGTTGGATATTGGGGGGAACTTCTTCCCTGTGAGGGGGGTGAGGCCCTGCACAGGTTGCCCAGAGAAGCTGTGGCTGCTCCATCCCTGGAAGTGTCCAAGGCCAGGTTGGACGGGGCTTGGAGCAACCTGGGCTGGTGGAAGATGTCCCTGCCCATGGCAGGGGGTGGAATGAGATGGGCTTTAAGGTTCCTTCCAACTCAAACCATTCTGGGATTCCATGTTTTATGTGTTGCAGACATGTTGCCTCCTCACAAACCTTGTGAAGCTTTAATGTCATGTGTTAAGTGAGTTTCTGTCCTTCTGGACTAGAAAGGAGGCAGGAAACCATCTGGACACCTGCTGCACTCTAGTCCAGCTTTGTCTCCATGTGTTCCCATGTGTGATGCCATCTCAGTTCCTACCACAGCACACGGGGACATCTAATGGACTGTAATATATTACAGATGGGGAAGGGCCTTGATTTGAAGCCATGTGAGGACACTGAGGGCACTTGGTGTGTTCAGCTGGAGAAGAGACTGAGGGGAGACCTCACTGCAGTTCCAACTGCCTGGGCAGGGGCAGAGGAGGGGCAGGGACTGAGCTCTGCTCTGGGGAGACCAGGGACAGCACCCAGGGAATGGCTGGAGCTGTGTCAGGGCAGGCTCAGGTTGGATCTCAGGCAAAGGTTCTTCCCCCAGAGGCTGTTTGGGCACTGCCCAGGCTCCCCAGGGCAGTGGGCACAGCCCCAAGGCTGCCAGAGCTCCAGGAGGGTTTGGATGATCCTCTGGGGCACAGGGGGTGAGCCCTGGGGCTGGGCCTGTGCAGGGCTGAGGGTTGGATTGGATGGTCCTTGTGGGTCCCTTCCAACTCAGCACATTCTGGGATTCTGTGATAATGTGATGCAGGATGTTGTGCCGAGCAGGGACCTGGAGCAGCCACCTCTGGAAGAGTTTCAGCTATTGGCAGTGTGTCCTGGGAAGTGCTGGTGTGTCCCAGGAGCTGCAGCCTGGCAGTGCAAACAAGGTGTGACCTCCCTGCCAGGTACAGTGAGAGGCTCCTGACAGATAACATGTTTGTCACTGATTCACCCACCTCGAAACTCCAGAGACAAACACCTCCTGGGGTGTAGAGGCTCCAGATCAAACACCTGGGAGATGTTGCCCCTTCTTTGTGATTTTAATACTTGACTAAACTAAATCCAGCAATGGGAGGTGGGTTAGAAGGGAGATATGGAGTTGAATCCTCGATGCTTTGGGCAAAACCCAGGTGGGATGAGTGTCCAAGGCCAGGTTGGACGGGGCTTGGAGCAACCTGGGCTAGTGGAAGGTGTCCCTGCCCCCCTGCAGGGGGTGGAACTGGATGGGCTTTAAGGTCCCTTCCAACTCAAACAATTCCATGACACATGAACATTCCCATCTCCAGCAAACCCTTGCTTCCTTCAGCCCACTCAGCTCCAAAGGCACATCACACCCCTGAAAAGGACTTAAATAAAAACAGAGGGAAAGGGGAAGAGTGAAGAACCAACACAAGAAATTTCTCTCCACAAATAGGGAAACATCTTGAACGTGCCACTGGCGTGTTGCTGCAGACAGCTTAAGCCCAGAGAAAATTCTTTGGCAGTGACATCAATTCAGCAATAAGTAATGCATTTTCTAGGGCTGAGATTCAATTTAAGGTTTCTCCAGTGAGTGGAATGATTGAATGGTACTTAAAAAACATCCAACAAATGAGATTCCTTTTGTTAAGCTCTCGTCAGCCCATAAGTTAAAAGTGGGGGGGTTTATCCCCTTTTTTCCACTTGAACTGTGGTTTATGTGCTGAAGTCTGTTAGAACTGCCTTGAACTTGGCTTTCTGTAGAAATCACCCCCCTTCCACCAAAGGCAGAAGCTGAAAATAATTGGTTTTAGTGCTGAGTGACCCATCCAAGGCTCTGAGGATGTTTATCCTCTCCACACTCACCCCTTCTTACCTACAAGCTGGCACCCAGCAGAAACCACAGATTCACTGAACACCAAGAAAAGGACAATTTTGGGCTGTGAATCCTTGAGAAATATGGCACAGAACAATTTTTTTTTTTTCCTGGAAAATTTTCAGCAGTCAGTGTTTTACAACCTCCCCAAACCGAAATCTGCTCACAGAGCTCTGGGTTTAATAACCCCCAGCAAATCTCTCCTTCAGATATTGTCACATTTTTTTCCACTATAATTAAAAAAAAA